>NW_027332185.1:0-300000 GCF_040802235.1 Manis javanica | reverse complement strand
TTGTTTTGTACGTCTCTTGTGCGCAGTCTGCGGTCTGTGCAGTGTTTATCGCGCGTATTGTGAGCAGTAGCTATGTGCCTGCCTTTCAAGGGTGTGGTGTGTTTATGGTGTCTGTTGTGTGGCGTGTGTCTGTGTTGTGTGTGTGTGCACTGCGTTGTGCTCCTGTGTGAGGATGTATGTGGGGTGTGTCTGTGCGTGATTGTGTGTGTAGTGCGTAGTGTGTGAAATGGGTGCTACTTGTCTTCTTGGTTGGTTATATGTGTTTTGCCCATGGATTTGGGAGTGTCGTGTGTGTTAGGAGTTGTGGTGCTTTCTGTGTGTGTCGTGTGCTGTGTTGTTCTGTGATTTGTGTTTGTGCTGTGTGTGTCCTACTCTGTGTGTTCTGTGGTCTGTGTGTTTTGCAAGTTGAGTGAGATATTGCGTGTTATGACCGATATCTTGTGTATATGTTGCGTGTTTGGCATTGTGCATTCTGCGAGGCTCTGTGTGCTGTATGTTTTATGTGTGTTTGGAGTGATGTGTGCACTGTGTGAAATGTGTGTTGCATAAATTCGGTGTTCTTTCTGTGGTGGTTTGTGTGTGTTTTGCATGGGGGTTGCTATGTGTGTGGTTGTGTTTGACAGGTTGTGTGCGTGGTTGGCTCCTTGAGCAATGAGTGTACTTTGTGATGCGTGTACTGTGTATGGTCAAGCTTGGTCAGTGGGCCTCACTGTGGGTGTTGTGTTCACTCTGAGAACCGTGGTTCACGTGTATAGCGTGCAGTTATGTTCTCGGTGTGATGTGCTGTGCGTTGAGGGACTTCTGCATTCAAGTGCACAGAAGGTAGCCTCTCATGCTTGTCCGTTTTCGCCACAGGTTTGTAATCCTCCAGGAGGGCGTTGTTTCCTGAGGGTGCAAAGAGCCACGTCATCCCTTTAATAGCAAGGCCCTGACGATGCCTTTGTAGTAATCTGTCAGAAACTGCTGCGGGAGAGCCTTGTGCCAAACTCTGCTGGGGAAACAATCCACCGTGCACTGAGGAGACCCTCCCTGAGAGAATACTAGGCTGCTTTCGCCTTGCATGCAACTGGCTCCTACGTGATAAGGAAAACAGTAAACATTGCAGTAGAAGGCGGTCTTCTCTGTACGCCCTCTGTCTCAGAGACCTAAGTGAGCCGCGAATAGGCCTTCGCACTAGCCACACAGGAAGCTGCAGAACAAGATGCTTTGAAATGACAGCAGTGGAGGCAAGCCAGCTATGGATTCAGCTTATGTGAGTGAAAGAAACCAGTGCGGGATGGCCCATCCAAGGAATCATTGAAGCCGTGGCGGTGGAAGTTGAAACTGAGCTTGCAATGTGCTTTCCGTGTCTGTCGTGTGCGCGTGCACTCTAAGCGCCTGAGTGACGTCTGCTGCGCAGAGCTCTGTGTGTGCCGAGCGGCGTGCGCTCGCTTGGGTGGCCATTCGCGTGAGGCCTTGCTGAGGCAGCCTGGCTGTCAGAAAGTTGCCCGCATACAACGAATTCCGCTTGCAAAGTGCTTCCCGTGTCTGCCCTGTGTGCCTGCACTCTAAGCACCTGAGTGGAGTCTGCTGCGCAGAGCTCTGTGTGTGCCGAGCGGCGTGCGCTCGCTTGGGTGGCCATTCGCGTGAGGCCTTGCTGAGGCAGCCTGGCTGTCAGAAAGTTGCCCGCATACAACGAATTCCGCTTGCAATGTGCTTCCCGTGTCTGCCGTGTGTGCCTGCACTCTAAGCGCCTGAGTGGAGTCTGCTGCGCAGAGCTCTGTGTGTGCTGAGCGGCGTGCGCTCGCTTGGGTGGCCATTCGCGCGAGGCCTTGCTGAGGAAGCCTGGCTGTCAGGAAAACGCCCGCATACAACGAATTTAGCTTGGCAGTGCAAAAAGTCGCTTTCGTCTGCTACTACGTGGCCGCTCCAGAGAGGCCCAGGTTGGTCTGTGTGGTATGTAAGCCGGTTTCCCATGCCACAGTCTGAGCTTTGAAAACTAAGTGCCCATTGGCTTCAGTCCCCAACCATCATGTCAGCGAGAGGTGTGTGCAAGCTTCTGCAAAGCCTGGTGGCGGATGGGCCCTAAGCGTCAGGGCCGTTGTCCTGCAGAGAAGGATCTGAGGCTGTCTCAGTTCAAGGGATTTCCTGCTCAGCCATATCCAGACTGGCAGCTAAACACTGCTGTGTCAAGGCGAGCTTCTTATACACACTTCTACTCCCAGACACAGGGATACTGTGAAGAGGTCTTCCGCCCAGCCTCAGGGGAAGAGGCGGGGCAAGTTGCTTTCTGTACAGCATTCATTGGAAGCAGGACGTTTGGAGGTTCTGTTCCACAGGCGAAAAGCAGGCAGCACTAGGAGAATCTGTCAAGGAAGCTCCTCTTTATGGCTAGCGAGGCTTAATTCAAACGTGCAATGGAAAATTGTTCTGGGGTAACTGAGCTCTAACTTCACGCTCTAACACTTGCAGCTACTTTCTCCTAACTCATACAGAGTGGAATCGCCAAATACAGAGTAGAATTCTGTTGCGGTACGCTGTGTTCTTGTGTGCTTGGCGATGTATTGCCGACGGCCTGCGGGACCTGCTTGTCTTCTGTGTTGTGTGTTGTCCGTGCTGTGTGTATCTTGTATGTAGTATGTGCGGTATGTGTTCCTCACTGCTTGCTGAGTGCACAGTTCTGTGTATTTTTCACTGTGCTGTGTGTTATGTGAGATGTTGGTATTTGTGAGTGGTGTGTGTTGAGTGGTTCTTCGTGCATTGTACATTTCGCCTTTTTTGATGAGTTCTCTGTTGGCGGTTGCATATGTTGTGCGTTTGGTGTGTGGCTTCCCGTCTAATGTGTAGTGTGAAATGTGTGTCTGGTCTTTCTGTTGTCTGCTGTGTTGTGTACTGTGTTCTGGGTTGTGCGAGTGCTGTCTTTCGGCTTTCCGTGTGTTGCATACTGGGTCGATGTTGGGTGGGCTGTGTAATTTGAGCACTGTGTGCAAAGTTGAGTTTGCCTTGTGTCGGACGTGTTGTGTGCATGTGCATGTTGTGTGTGTGTGTTTGTGCGTTTTCGTTCGTGCTGTCTGCGTGTGGGTCTGCGTGTGCGCAGTATTGTACGCTTGTGGTTGTGCGTGTTGTGTGTAGTGCGTTCTATGTGTGTTGCATGTGTTTTCGTCAGTTGCGTGTGTGCACTTGTAGGTGCTGTGTCAGTTTTGTGTGTGTGAGATTGTGATTTGTGTGCTGTTGTGTTAGAGAGGCTGTGTGTGTGTGTTTGGCTGTTTGAGTTATGCACATGATGTGAGATGTGTTGACTGTGTGTGGTTGTGCTTGTTTTGTACGTCTCTTGTGCGCAGTCTGCGGTCTGTGCAGTGTTTATCGCGCGTATTGTGAGCAGTAGCTATGTGCCTGCCTTTCAAGGGTGTGGTGTGTTTATGGTGTCTGTTGTGTGGCGTGTTTCTGTGTTGTGTGTGTGTCCACTGCGTTTTGCTCCTGTGTGAGGATGTATGTGTGGTGTGTCTGTGCGTGATTGTGTGTGTAGTGCGTAGTGTGTGAAATGGGTGCTACTTGTCTTCTTGGTTGGTTATATGTGTTTTGCCCATGGATTTGGGAGTGTCGTGTGTGTTAGGAGTTGTGGTGCTTTCTGTGTGTGTCGTGTGCTGTGTTGTTCTGTGATTTGTGTTTGTGCTGTGTGTGTCCTACTCTGTGTGTTCTGTGGTCTGTGTGTTTTGCAAGTTGAGTGAGATATTGCGTGTTATGACCGATATCTTGTGTATATGTTGCGTGTTTGGCATTGTGCATTCTGCGAGGCTCTGTGTGCTGTATGTTTTATGTGTGTTTGGAGTGATGTGTGCACTGTGTGAAATGTGTGTTGCATAAATTCGGTGTTCTTTCTGTGGTGGTTTGTGTGTGTTTTGCATGGGGGTTGCTATGTGTGTGGTTGTGTTTGACAGGTTGTGTGCGTGGTTGGCTCCTTGAGCAATGAGTGTACTTTGTGATGCGTGTACTGTGTATGGTCAAGCTTGGTCAGTGGGCCTCACTGTGGGTGTTGTGTTCACTCTGAGAACCGTGGTTCACGTGTATAGCGTGCAGTTATGTTCTCGGTGTGATGTGCTGTGCGTTGAGGGACTTCTGCATTCAAGTGCACAGAAGGTAGCCTCTCATGCTTGTCCGTTTTCGCCACAGGTTTGTAATCCTCCAGGAGGGCGTTGTTTCCTGAGGGTGCAAAGAGCCACGTCATCCCTTTAATAGCAAGGCCCTGACGATGCCTTTGTAGTAATCTGTCAGAAACTGCTGCGGGAGAGCCTTGTGCCAAACTCTGCTGGGGAAACAATCCACCGTGCACTGAGGAGACCCTCCCTGAGAGAATACTAGGCTGCTTTCGCCTTGCATGCAACTGGCTCCTACGTGATAAGGAAAACAGTAAACATTGCAGTAGAAGGCGGTCTTCTCTGTACGCCCTCTGTCTCAGAGACCTAAGTGAGCCGCGAATAGGCCTTCGCACTAGCCACACAGGAAGCTGCAGAACAAGATGCTTTGAAATGACAGCAGTGGAGGCAAGCCAGCTATGGATTCAGCTTATGTGAGTGAAAGAAACCAGTGCGGGATGGCCCATCCAAGGAATCATTGAAGCCGTGGCGGTGGAAGTTGAAACTGAGCTTGCAATGTGCTTTCCGTGTCTGTCGTGTGCGCGTGCACTCTAAGCGCCTGAGTGACGTCTGCTGCGCAGAGCTCTGTGTGTGCCGAGCGGCGTGCGCTCGCTTGGGTGGCCATTCGCGTGAGGCCTTGCTGAGGCAGCCTGGCTGTCAGAAAGTTGCCCGCATACAACGAATTCCGCTTGCAAAGTGCTTCCCGTGTCTGCCCTGTGTGCCTGCACTCTAAGCACCTGAGTGGAGTCTGCTGCGCAGAGCTCTGTGTGTGCCGAGCGGCGTGCGCTCGCTTGGGTGGCCATTCGCGTGAGGCCTTGCTGAGGCAGCCTGGCTGTCAGAAAGTTGCCCGCATACAACGAATTCCGCTTGCAATGTGCTTCCCGTGTCTGCCGTGTGTGCCTGCACTCTAAGCGCCTGAGTGGAGTCTGCTGCGCAGAGCTCTGTGTGTGCTGAGCGGCGTGCGCTCGCTTGGGTGGCCATTCGCGCGAGGCCTTGCTGAGGAAGCCTGGCTGTCAGGAAAACGCCCGCATACAACGAATTTAGCTTGGCAGTGCAAAAAGTCGCTTTCGTCTGCTACTACGTGGCCGCTCCAGAGAGGCCCAGGTTGGTCTGTGTGGTATGTAAGCCGGTTTCCCATGCCACAGTCTGAGCTTTGAAAACTAAGTGCCCATTGGCTTCAGTCCCCAACCATCATGTCAGCGAGAGGTGTGTGCAAGCTTCTGCAAAGCCTGGTGGCGGATGGGCCCTAAGCGTCAGGGCCGTTGTCCTGCAGAGAAGGATCTGAGGCTGTCTCAGTTCAAGGGATTTCCTGCTCAGCCATATCCAGACTGGCAGCTAAACACTGCTGTGTCAAGGCGAGCTTCTTATACACACTTCTACTCCCAGACACAGGGATACTGTGAAGAGGTCTTCCGCCCAGCCTCAGGGGAAGAGGCGGGGCAAGTTGCTTTCTGTACAGCATTCATTGGAAGCAGGACGTTTGGAGGTTCTGTTCCACAGGCGAAAAGCAGGCAGCACTAGGAGAATCTGTCAAGGAAGCTCCTCTTTATGGCTAGCGAGGCTTAATTCAAACGTGCAATGGAAAATTGTTCTGGGGTAACTGAGCTCTAACTTCACGCTCTAACACTTGCAGCTACTTTCTCCTAACTCATACAGAGTGGAATCGCCAAATACAGAGTAGAATTCTGTTGCGGTACGCTGTGTTCTTGTGTGCTTGGCGATGTATTGCCGACGGCCTGCGGGACCTGCTTGTCTTCTGTGTTGTGTGTTGTCCGTGCTGTGTGTATCTTGTATGTAGTATGTGCGGTATGTGTTCCTCACTGCTTGCTGAGTGCACAGTTCTGTGTATTTTTCACTGTGCTGTGTGTTATGTGAGATGTTGGTATTTGTGAGTGGTGTGTGTTGAGTGGTTCTTCGTGCATTGTACATTTCGCCTTTTTTGATGAGTTCTCTGTTGGCGGTTGCATATGTTGTGCGTTTGGTGTGTGGCTTCCCGTCTAATGTGTAGTGTGAAATGTGTGTCTGGTCTTTCTGTTGTCTGCTGTGTTGTGTACTGTGTTCTGGGTTGTGCGAGTGCTGTCTTTCGGCTTTCCGTGTGTTGCATACTGGGTCGATGTTGGGTGGGCTGTGTAATTTGAGCACTGTGTGCAAAGTTGAGTTTGCCTTGTGTCGGACGTGTTGTGTGCATGTGCATGTTGTGTGTGTGTGTTTGTGCGTTTTCGTTCGTGCTGTCTGCGTGTGGGTCTGCGTGTGCGCAGTATTGTACGCTTGTGGTTGTGCGTGTTGTGTGTAGTGCGTTCTATGTGTGTTGCATGTGTTTTCGTCAGTTGCGTGTGTGCACTTGTAGGTGCTGTGTCAGTTTTGTGTGTGTGAGATTGTGATTTGTGTGCTGTTGTGTTAGAGAGGCTGTGTGTGTGTGTTTGGCTGTTTGAGTTATGCACATGATGTGAGATGTGTTGACTGTGTGTGGTTGTGCTTGTTTTGTACGTCTCTTGTGCGCAGTCTGCGGTCTGTGCAGTGTTTATCGCGCGTATTGTGAGCAGTAGCTATGTGCCTGCCTTTCAAGGGTGTGGTGTGTTTATGGTGTCTGTTGTGTGGCGTGTTTCTGTGTTGTGTGTGTGTGCACTGCGTTGTGCTCCTGTGTGAGGATGTATGTGTGGTGTGTCTGTGCGTGATTGTGTGTGTAGTGCGTAGTGTGTGAAATGGGTGCTACTTGTCTTCTTGGTTGGTTATATGTGTTTTGCCCATGGATTTGGGAGTGTCGTGTGTGTTAGGAGTTGTGGTGCTTTCTGTGTGTGTCGTGTGCTGTGTTGTTCTGTGATTTGTGTTTGTGCTGTGTGTGTCCTACTCTGTGTGTTCTGTGGTCTGTGTGTTTTGCAAGTTGAGTGAGATATTGCGTGTTATGACCGATATCTTGTGTATATGTTGCGTGTTTGGCATTGTGCATTCTGCGAGGCTCTGTGTGCTGTATGTTTTATGTGTGTTTGGAGTGATGTGTGCACTGTGTGAAATGTGTGTTGCATAAATTCGGTGTTCTTTCTGTGGTGGTTTGTGTGTGTTTTGCATGGGGGTTGCTATGTGTGTGGTTGTGTTTGACAGGTTGTGTGCGTGGTTGGCTCCTTGAGCAATGAGTGTACTTTGTGATGCGTGTACTGTGTATGGTCAAGCTTGGTCAGTGGGCCTCACTGTGGGTGTTGTGTTCACTCTGAGAACCGTGGTTCACGTGTATAGCGTGCAGTTATGTTCTCGGTGTGATGTGCTGTGCGTTGAGGGACTTCTGCATTCAAGTGCACAGAAGGTAGCCTCTCATGCTTGTCCGTTTTCGCCACAGGTTTGTAATCCTCCAGGAGGGCGTTGTTTCCTGAGGGTGCAAAGAGCCACGTCATCCCTTTAATAGCAAGGCCCTGACGATGCCTTTGTAGTAATCTGTCAGAAACTGCTGCGGGAGAGCCTTGTGCCAAACTCTGCTGGGGAAACAATCCACCGTGCACTGAGGAGACCCTCCCTGAGAGAATACTAGGCTGCTTTCGCCTTGCATGCAACTGGCTCCTACGTGATAAGGAAAACAGTAAACATTGCAGTAGAAGGCGGTCTTCTCTGTACGCCCTCTGTCTCAGAGACCTAAGTGAGCCGCGAATAGGCCTTCGCACTAGCCACACAGGAAGCTGCAGAACAAGATGCTTTGAAATGACAGCAGTGGAGGCAAGCCAGCTATGGATTCAGCTTATGTGAGTGAAAGAAACCAGTGCGGGATGGCCCATCCAAGGAATCATTGAAGCCGTGGCGGTGGAAGTTGAAACTGAGCTTGCAATGTGCTTTCCGTGTCTGTCGTGTGCGCGTGCACTCTAAGCGCCTGAGTGACGTCTGCTGCGCAGAGCTCTGTGTGTGCCGAGCGGCGTGCGCTCGCTTGGGTGGCCATTCGCGTGAGGCCTTGCTGAGGCAGCCTGGCTGTCAGAAAGTTGCCCGCATACAACGAATTCCGCTTGCAAAGTGCTTCCCGTGTCTGCCCTGTGTGCCTGCACTCTAAGCACCTGAGTGGAGTCTGCTGCGCAGAGCTCTGTGTGTGCCGAGCGGCGTGCGCTCGCTTGGGTGGCCATTCGCGTGAGGCCTTGCTGAGGCAGCCTGGCTGTCAGAAAGTTGCCCGCATACAACGAATTCCGCTTGCAATGTGCTTCCCGTGTCTGCCGTGTGTGCCTGCACTCTAAGCGCCTGAGTGGAGTCTGCTGCGCAGAGCTCTGTGTGTGCTGAGCGGCGTGCGCTCGCTTGGGTGGCCATTCGCGCGAGGCCTTGCTGAGGAAGCCTGGCTGTCAGGAAAACGCCCGCATACAACGAATTTAGCTTGGCAGTGCAAAAAGTCGCTTTCGTCTGCTACTACGTGGCCGCTCCAGAGAGGCCCAGGTTGGTCTGTGTGGTATGTAAGCCGGTTTCCCATGCCACAGTCTGAGCTTTGAAAACTAAGTGCCCATTGGCTTCAGTCCCCAACCATCATGTCAGCGAGAGGTGTGTGCAAGCTTCTGCAAAGCCTGGTGGCGGATGGGCCCTAAGCGTCAGGGCCGTTGTCCTGCAGAGAAGGATCTGAGGCTGTCTCAGTTCAAGGGATTTCCTGCTCAGCCATATCCAGACTGGCAGCTAAACACTGCTGTGTCAAGGCGAGCTTCTTATACACACTTCTACTCCCAGACACAGGGATACTGTGAAGAGGTCTTCCGCCCAGCCTCAGGGGAAGAGGCGGGGCAAGTTGCTTTCTGTACAGCATTCATTGGAAGCAGGACGTTTGGAGGTTCTGTTCCACAGGCGAAAAGCAGGCAGCACTAGGAGAATCTGTCAAGGAAGCTCCTCTTTATGGCTAGCGAGGCTTAATTCAAACGTGCAATGGAAAATTGTTCTGGGGTAACTGAGCTCTAACTTCACGCTCTAACACTTGCAGCTACTTTCTCCTAACTCATACAGAGTGGAATCGCCAAATACAGAGTAGAATTCTGTTGCGGTACGCTGTGTTCTTGTGTGCTTGGCGATGTATTGCCGACGGCCTGCGGGACCTGCTTGTCTTCTGTGTTGTGTGTTGTCCGTGCTGTGTGTATCTTGTATGTAGTATGTGCGGTATGTGTTCCTCACTGCTTGCTGAGTGCACAGTTCTGTGTATTTTTCACTGTGCTGTGTGTTATGTGAGATGTTGGTATTTGTGAGTGGTGTGTGTTGAGTGGTTCTTCGTGCATTGTACATTTCGCCTTTTTTGATGAGTTCTCTGTTGGCGGTTGCATATGTTGTGCGTTTGGTGTGTGGCTTCCCGTCTAATGTGTAGTGTGAAATGTGTGTCTGGTCTTTCTGTTGTCTGCTGTGTTGTGTACTGTGTTCTGGGTTGTGCGAGTGCTGTCTTTCGGCTTTCCGTGTGTTGCATACTGGGTCGATGTTGGGTGGGCTGTGTAATTTGAGCACTGTGTGCAAAGTTGAGTTTGCCTTGTGTCGGACGTGTTGTGTGCATGTGCATGTTGTGTGTGTGTGTTTGTGCGTTTTCGTTCGTGCTGTCTGCGTGTGGGTCTGCGTGTGCGCAGTATTGTACGCTTGTGGTTGTGCGTGTTGTGTGTAGTGCGTTCTATGTGTGTTGCATGTGTTTTCGTCAGTTGCGTGTGTGCACTTGTAGGTGCTGTGTCAGTTTTGTGTGTGTGAGATTGTGATTTGTGTGCTGTTGTGTTAGAGAGGCTGTGTGTGTGTGTTTGGCTGTTTGAGTTATGCACATGATGTGAGATGTGTTGACTGTGTGTGGTTGTGCTTGTTTTGTACGTCTCTTGTGCGCAGTCTGCGGTCTGTGCAGTGTTTATCGCGCGTATTGTGAGCAGTAGCTATGTGCCTGCCTTTCAAGGGTGTGGTGTGTTTATGGTGTCTGTTGTGTGGCGTGTTTCTGTGTTGTGTGTGTGTGCACTGCGTTGTGCTGCTGTGTGAGGATGTATGTGTGGTGTGTCTGTGCGTGATTGTGTGTGTAGTGCGTAGTGTGTGAAATGGGTGCTACTTGTCTTCTTGGTTGGTTATATGTGTTTTGCCCATGGATTTGGGAGTGTCGTGTGTGTTAGGAGTTGTGGTACTTTCTGTGTGTGTCGTGTGCTGTGTTGTTCTGTGATTTGTGTTTGTGCTGTGTGTGTCCTACTCTGTGTGTTCTGTGGTCTGTGTGTTTTGCAAGTTGAGTGAGATATTGCGTGTTATGACCGATATCTTGTGTATATGTTGCGTGTTTGGCATTGTGCATTCTGCGAGGCTCTGTGTGCTGTATGTTTTATGTGTGTTTGGAGTGATGTGTGCACTGTGTGAAATGTGTGTTGCATAAATTCGGTGTTCTTTCTGTGGTGGTTTGTGTGTGTTTTGCATGGGGGTTGCTATGTGTGTGGTTGTGTTTGACAGGTTGTGTGCGTGGTTGGCTCCTTGAGCAATGAGTGTACTTTGTGATGCGTGTACTGTGTATGGTCAAGCTTGGTCAGTGGGCCTCACTGTGGGTGTTGTGTTCACTCTGAGAACCGTGGTTCACGTGTATAGCGTGCAGTTATGTTCTCGGTGTGATGTGCTGTGCGTTGAGGGACTTCTGCATTCAAGTGCACAGAAGGTAGCCTCTCATGCTTGTCCGTTTTCGCCACAGGTTTGTAATCCTCCAGGAGGGCGTTGTTTCCTGAGGGTGCAAAGAGCCACGTCATCCCTTTAATAGCAAGGCCCTGACGATGCCTTTGTAGTAATCTGTCAGAAACTGCTGCGGGAGAGCCTTGTGCCAAACTCTGCTGGGGAAACAATCCACCGTGCACTGAGGAGACCCTCCCTGAGAGAATACTAGGCTGCTTTCGCCTTGCATGCAACTGGCTCCTACGTGATAAGGAAAACAGTAAACATTGCAGTAGAAGGCGGTCTTCTCTGTACGCCCTCTGTCTCAGAGACCTAAGTGAGCCGCGAATAGGCCTTCGCACTAGCCACACAGGAAGCTGCAGAACAAGATGCTTTGAAATGACAGCAGTGGAGGCAAGCCAGCTATGGATTCAGCTTATGTGAGTGAAAGAAACCAGTGCGGGATGGCCCATCCAAGGAATCATTGAAGCCGTGGCGGTGGAAGTTGAAACTGAGCTTGCAATGTGCTTTCCGTGTCTGTCGTGTGCGCGTGCACTCTAAGCGCCTGAGTGACGTCTGCTGCGCAGAGCTCTGTGTGTGCCGAGCGGCGTGCGCTCGCTTGGGTGGCCATTCGCGTGAGGCCTTGCTGAGGCAGCCTGGCTGTCAGAAAGTTGCCCGCATACAACGAATTCCGCTTGCAAAGTGCTTCCCGTGTCTGCCCTGTGTGCCTGCACTCTAAGCACCTGAGTGGAGTCTGCTGCGCAGAGCTCTGTGTGTGCCGAGCGGCGTGCGCTCGCTTGGGTGGCCATTCGCGTGAGGCCTTGCTGAGGCAGCCTGGCTGTCAGAAAGTTGCCCGCATACAACGAATTCCGCTTGCAATGTGCTTCCCGTGTCTGCCGTGTGTGCCTGCACTCTAAGCGCCTGAGTGGAGTCTGCTGCGCAGAGCTCTGTGTGTGCTGAGCGGCGTGCGCTCGCTTGGGTGGCCATTCGCGCGAGGCCTTGCTGAGGAAGCCTGGCTGTCAGGAAAACGCCCGCATACAACGAATTTAGCTTGGCAGTGCAAAAAGTCGCTTTCGTCTGCTACTACGTGGCCGCTCCAGAGAGGCCCAGGTTGGTCTGTGTGGTATGTAAGCCGGTTTCCCATGCCACAGTCTGAGCTTTGAAAACTAAGTGCCCATTGGCTTCAGTCCCCAACCATCATGTCAGCGAGAGGTGTGTGCAAGCTTCTGCAAAGCCTGGTGGCGGATGGGCCCTAAGCGTCAGGGCCGTTGTCCTGCAGAGAAGGATCTGAGGCTGTCTCAGTTCAAGGGATTTCCTGCTCAGCCATATCCAGACTGGCAGCTAAACACTGCTGTGTCAAGGCGAGCTTCTTATACACACTTCTACTCCCAGACACAGGGATACTGTGAAGAGGTCTTCCGCCCAGCCTCAGGGGAAGAGGCGGGGCAAGTTGCTTTCTGTACAGCATTCATTGGAAGCAGGACGTTTGGAGGTTCTGTTCCACAGGCGAAAAGCAGGCAGCACTAGGAGAATCTGTCAAGGAAGCTCCTCTTTATGGCTAGCGAGGCTTAATTCAAACGTGCAATGGAAAATTGTTCTGGGGTAACTGAGCTCTAACTTCACGCTCTAACACTTGCAGCTACTTTCTCCTAACTCATACAGAGTGGAATCGCCAAATACAGAGTAGAATTCTGTTGCGGTACGCTGTGTTCTTGTGTGCTTGGCGATGTATTGCCGACGGCCTGCGGGACCTGCTTGTCTTCTGTGTTGTGTGTTGTCCGTGCTGTGTGTATCTTGTATGTAGTATGTGCGGTATGTGTTCCTCACTGCTTGCTGAGTGCACAGTTCTGTGTATTTTTCACTGTGCTGTGTGTTATGTGAGATGTTGGTATTTGTGAGTGGTGTGTGTTGAGTGGTTCTTCGTGCATTGTACATTTCGCCTTTTTTGATGAGTTCTCTGTTGGCGGTTGCATATGTTGTGCGTTTGGTGTGTGGCTTCCCGTCTAATGTGTAGTGTGAAATGTGTGTCTGGTCTTTCTGTTGTCTGCTGTGTTGTGTACTGTGTTCTGGGTTGTGCGAGTGCTGTCTTTCGGCTTTCCGTGTGTTGCATACTGGGTCGATGTTGGGTGGGCTGTGTAATTTGAGCACTGTGTGCAAAGTTGAGTTTGCCTTGTGTCGGACGTGTTGTGTGCATGTGCATGTTGTGTGTGTGTGTTTGTGCGTTTTCGTTCGTGCTGTCTGCGTGTGGGTCTGCGTGTGCGCAGTATTGTACGCTTGTGGTTGTGCGTGTTGTGTGTAGTGCGTTCTATGTGTGTTGCATGTGTTTTCGTCAGTTGCGTGTGTGCACTTGTAGGTGCTGTGTCAGTTTTGTGTGTGTGAGATTGTGATTTGTGTGCTGTTGTGTTAGAGAGGCTGTGTGTGTGTGTTTGGCTGTTTGAGTTATGCACATGATGTGAGATGTGTTGACTGTGTGTGGTTGTGCTTGTTTTGTACGTCTCTTGTGCGCAGTCTGCGGTCTGTGCAGTGTTTATCGCGCGTATTGTGAGCAGTAGCTATGTGCCTGCCTTTCAAGGGTGTGGTGTGTTTATGGTGTCTGTTGTGTGGCGTGTTTCTGTGTTGTGTGTGTGTGCACTGCGTTGTGCTCCTGTGTGAGGATGTATGTGTGGTGTGTCTGTGCGTGATTGTGTGTGTAGTGCGTAGTGTGTGAAATGGGTGCTACTTGTCTTCTTGGTTGGTTATATGTGTTTTGCCCATGGATTTGGGAGTGTCGTGTGTGTTAGGAGTTGTGGTACTTTCTGTGTGTGTCGTGTGCTGTGTTGTTCTGTGATTTGTGTTTGTGCTGTGTGTGTCCTACTCTGTGTGTTCTGTGGTCTGTGTGTTTTGCAAGTTGAGTGAGATATTGCGTGTTATGACCGATATCTTGTGTATATGTTGCGTGTTTGGCATTGTGCATTCTGCGAGGCTCTGTGTGCTGTATGTTTTATGTGTGTTTGGAGTGATGTGTGCACTGTGTGAAATGTGTGTTGCATAAATTCGGTGTTCTTTCTGTGGTGGTTTGTGTGTGTTTTGCATGGGGGTTGCTATGTGTGTGGTTGTGTTTGACAGGTTGTGTGCGTGGTTGGCTCCTTGAGCAATGAGTGTACTTTGTGATGCGTGTACTGTGTATGGTCAAGCTTGGTCAGTGGGCCTCACTGTGGGTGTTGTGTTCACTCTGAGAACCGTGGTTCACGTGTATAGCGTGCAGTTATGTTCTCGGTGTGATGTGCTGTGCGTTGAGGGACTTCTGCATTCAAGTGCACAGAAGGTAGCCTCTCATGCTTGTCCGTTTTCGCCACAGGTTTGTAATCCTCCAGGAGGGCGTTGTTTCCTGAGGGTGCAAAGAGCCACGTCATCCCTTTAATAGCAAGGCCCTGACGATGCCTTTGTAGTAATCTGTCAGAAACTGCTGCGGGAGAGCCTTGTGCCAAACTCTGCTGGGGAAACAATCCACCGTGCACTGAGGAGACCCTCCCTGAGAGAATACTAGGCTGCTTTCGCCTTGCATGCAACTGGCTCCTACGTGATAAGGAAAACAGTAAACATTGCAGTAGAAGGCGGTCTTCTCTGTACGCCCTCTGTCTCAGAGACCTAAGTGAGCCGCGAATAGGCCTTCGCACTAGCCACACAGGAAGCTGCAGAACAAGATGCTTTGAAATGACAGCAGTGGAGGCAAGCCAGCTATGGATTCAGCTTATGTGAGTGAAAGAAACCAGTGCGGGATGGCCCATCCAAGGAATCATTGAAGCCGTGGCGGTGGAAGTTGAAACTGAGCTTGCAATGTGCTTTCCGTGTCTGTCGTGTGCGCGTGCACTCTAAGCGCCTGAGTGACGTCTGCTGCGCAGAGCTCTGTGTGTGCCGAGCGGCGTGCGCTCGCTTGGGTGGCCATTCGCGTGAGGCCTTGCTGAGGCAGCCTGGCTGTCAGAAAGTTGCCCGCATACAACGAATTCCGCTTGCAAAGTGCTTCCCGTGTCTGCCCTGTGTGCCTGCACTCTAAGCACCTGAGTGGAGTCTGCTGCGCAGAGCTCTGTGTGTGCCGAGCGGCGTGCGCTCGCTTGGGTGGCCATTCGCGTGAGGCCTTGCTGAGGCAGCCTGGCTGTCAGAAAGTTGCCCGCATACAACGAATTCCGCTTGCAATGTGCTTCCCGTGTCTGCCGTGTGTGCCTGCACTCTAAGCGCCTGAGTGGAGTCTGCTGCGCAGAGCTCTGTGTGTGCTGAGCGGCGTGCGCTCGCTTGGGTGGCCATTCGCGCGAGGCCTTGCTGAGGAAGCCTGGCTGTCAGGAAAACGCCCGCATACAACGAATTTAGCTTGGCAGTGCAAAAAGTCGCTTTCGTCTGCTACTACGTGGCCGCTCCAGAGAGGCCCAGGTTGGTCTGTGTGGTATGTAAGCCGGTTTCCCATGCCACAGTCTGAGCTTTGAAAACTAAGTGCCCATTGGCTTCAGTCCCCAACCATCATGTCAGCGAGAGGTGTGTGCAAGCTTCTGCAAAGCCTGGTGGCGGATGGGCCCTAAGCGTCAGGGCCGTTGTCCTGCAGAGAAGGATCTGAGGCTGTCTCAGTTCAAGGGATTTCCTGCTCAGCCATATCCAGACTGGCAGCTAAACACTGCTGTGTCAAGGCGAGCTTCTTATACACACTTCTACTCCCAGACACAGGGATACTGTGAAGAGGTCTTCCGCCCAGCCTCAGGGGAAGAGGCGGGGCAAGTTGCTTTCTGTACAGCATTCATTGGAAGCAGGACGTTTGGAGGTTCTGTTCCACAGGCGAAAAGCAGGCAGCACTAGGAGAATCTGTCAAGGAAGCTCCTCTTTATGGCTAGCGAGGCTTAATTCAAACGTGCAATGGAAAATTGTTCTGGGGTAACTGAGCTCTAACTTCACGCTCTAACACTTGCAGCTACTTTCTCCTAACTCATACAGAGTGGAATCGCCAAATACAGAGTAGAATTCTGTTGCGGTACGCTGTGTTCTTGTGTGCTTGGCGATGTATTGCCGACGGCCTGCGGGACCTGCTTGTCTTCTGTGTTGTGTGTTGTCCGTGCTGTGTGTATCTTGTATGTAGTATGTGCGGTATGTGTTCCTCACTGCTTGCTGAGTGCACAGTTCTGTGTATTTTTCACTGTGCTGTGTGTTATGTGAGATGTTGGTATTTGTGAGTGGTGTGTGTTGAGTGGTTCTTCGTGCATTGTACATTTCGCCTTTTTTGATGAGTTCTCTGTTGGCGGTTGCATATGTTGTGCGTTTGGTGTGTGGCTTCCCGTCTAATGTGTAGTGTGAAATGTGTGTCTGGTCTTTCTGTTGTCTGCTGTGTTGTGTACTGTGTTCTGGGTTGTGCGAGTGCTGTCTTTCGGCTTTCCGTGTGTTGCATACTGGGTCGATGTTGGGTGGGCTGTGTAATTTGAGCACTGTGTGCAAAGTTGAGTTTGCCTTGTGTCGGACGTGTTGTGTGCATGTGCATGTTGTGTGTGTGTGTTTGTGCGTTTTCGTTCGTGCTGTCTGCGTGTGGGTCTGCGTGTGCGCAGTATTGTACGCTTGTGGTTGTGCGTGTTGTGTGTAGTGCGTTCTATGTGTGTTGCATGTGTTTTCGTCAGTTGCGTGTGTGCACTTGTAGGTGCTGTGTCAGTTTTGTGTGTGTGAGATTGTGATTTGTGTGCTGTTGTGTTAGAGAGGCTGTGTGTGTGTGTTTGGCTGTTTGAGTTATGCACATGATGTGAGATGTGTTGACTGTGTGTGGTTGTGCTTGTTTTGTACGTCTCTTGTGCGCAGTCTGCGGTCTGTGCAGTGTTTATCGCGCGTATTGTGAGCAGTAGCTATGTGCCTGCCTTTCAAGGGTGTGGTGTGTTTATGGTGTCTGTTGTGTGGCGTGTTTCTGTGTTGTGTGTGTGTGCACTGCGTTGTGCTCCTGTGTGAGGATGTATGTGTGGTGTGTCTGTGCGTGATTGTGTGTGTAGTGCGTAGTGTGTGAAATGGGTGCTACTTGTCTTCTTGGTTGGTTATATGTGTTTTGCCCATGGATTTGGGAGTGTCGTGTGTGTTAGGAGTTGTGGTACTTTCTGTGTGTGTCGTGTGCTGTGTTGTTCTGTGATTTGTGTTTGTGCTGTGTGTGTCCTACTCTGTGTGTTCTGTGGTCTGTGTGTTTTGCAAGTTGAGTGAGATATTGCGTGTTATGACCGATATCTTGTGTATATGTTGCGTGTTTGGCATTGTGCATTCTGCGAGGCTCTGTGTGCTGTATGTTTTATGTGTGTTTGGAGTGATGTGTGCACTGTGTGAAATGTGTGTTGCATAAATTCGGTGTTCTTTCTGTGGTGGTTTGTGTGTGTTTTGCATGGGGGTTGCTATGTGTGTGGTTGTGTTTGACAGGTTGTGTGCGTGGTTGGCTCCTTGAGCAATGAGTGTACTTTGTGATGCGTGTACTGTGTATGGTCAAGCTTGGTCAGTGGGCCTCACTGTGGGTGTTGTGTTCACTCTGAGAACCGTGGTTCACGTGTATAGCGTGCAGTTATGTTCTCGGTGTGATGTGCTGTGCGTTGAGGGACTTCTGCATTCAAGTGCACAGAAGGTAGCCTCTCATGCTTGTCCGTTTTCGCCACAGGTTTGTAATCCTCCAGGAGGGCGTTGTTTCCTGAGGGTGCAAAGAGCCACGTCATCCCTTTAATAGCAAGGCCCTGACGATGCCTTTGTAGTAATCTGTCAGAAACTGCTGCGGGAGAGCCTTGTGCCAAACTCTGCTGGGGAAACAATCCACCGTGCACTGAGGAGACCCTCCCTGAGAGAATACTAGGCTGCTTTCGCCTTGCATGCAACTGGCTCCTACGTGATAAGGAAAACAGTAAACATTGCAGTAGAAGGCGGTCTTCTCTGTACGCCCTCTGTCTCAGAGACCTAAGTGAGCCGCGAATAGGCCTTCGCACTAGCCACACAGGAAGCTGCAGAACAAGATGCTTTGAAATGACAGCAGTGGAGGCAAGCCAGCTATGGATTCAGCTTATGTGAGTGAAAGAAACCAGTGCGGGATGGCCCATCCAAGGAATCATTGAAGCCGTGGCGGTGGAAGTTGAAACTGAGCTTGCAATGTGCTTTCCGTGTCTGTCGTGTGCGCGTGCACTCTAAGCGCCTGAGTGACGTCTGCTGCGCAGAGCTCTGTGTGTGCCGAGCGGCGTGCGCTCGCTTGGGTGGCCATTCGCGTGAGGCCTTGCTGAGGCAGCCTGGCTGTCAGAAAGTTGCCCGCATACAACGAATTCCGCTTGCAAAGTGCTTCCCGTGTCTGCCCTGTGTGCCTGCACTCTAAGCACCTGAGTGGAGTCTGCTGCGCAGAGCTCTGTGTGTGCCGAGCGGCGTGCGCTCGCTTGGGTGGCCATTCGCGTGAGGCCTTGCTGAGGCAGCCTGGCTGTCAGAAAGTTGCCCGCATACAACGAATTCCGCTTGCAATGTGCTTCCCGTGTCTGCCGTGTGTGCCTGCACTCTAAGCGCCTGAGTGGAGTCTGCTGCGCAGAGCTCTGTGTGTGCTGAGCGGCGTGCGCTCGCTTGGGTGGCCATTCGCGCGAGGCCTTGCTGAGGAAGCCTGGCTGTCAGGAAAACGCCCGCATACAACGAATTTAGCTTGGCAGTGCAAAAAGTCGCTTTCGTCTGCTACTACGTGGCCGCTCCAGAGAGGCCCAGGTTGGTCTGTGTGGTATGTAAGCCGGTTTCCCATGCCACAGTCTGAGCTTTGAAAACTAAGTGCCCATTGGCTTCAGTCCCCAACCATCATGTCAGCGAGAGGTGTGTGCAAGCTTCTGCAAAGCCTGGTGGCGGATGGGCCCTAAGCGTCAGGGCCGTTGTCCTGCAGAGAAGGATCTGAGGCTGTCTCAGTTCAAGGGATTTCCTGCTCAGCCATATCCAGACTGGCAGCTAAACACTGCTGTGTCAAGGCGAGCTTCTTATACACACTTCTACTCCCAGACACAGGGATACTGTGAAGAGGTCTTCCGCCCAGCCTCAGGGGAAGAGGCGGGGCAAGTTGCTTTCTGTACAGCATTCATTGGAAGCAGGACGTTTGGAGGTTCTGTTCCACAGGCGAAAAGCAGGCAGCACTAGGAGAATCTGTCAAGGAAGCTCCTCTTTATGGCTAGCGAGGCTTAATTCAAACGTGCAATGGAAAATTGTTCTGGGGTAACTGAGCTCTAACTTCACGCTCTAACACTTGCAGCTACTTTCTCCTAACTCATACAGAGTGGAATCGCCAAATACAGAGTAGAATTCTGTTGCGGTACGCTGTGTTCTTGTGTGCTTGGCGATGTATTGCCGACGGCCTGCGGGACCTGCTTGTCTTCTGTGTTGTGTGTTGTCCGTGCTGTGTGTATCTTGTATGTAGTATGTGCGGTATGTGTTCCTCACTGCTTGCTGAGTGCACAGTTCTGTGTATTTTTCACTGTGCTGTGTGTTATGTGAGATGTTGGTATTTGTGAGTGGTGTGTGTTGAGTGGTTCTTCGTGCATTGTACATTTCGCCTTTTTTGATGAGTTCTCTGTTGGCGGTTGCATATGTTGTGCGTTTGGTGTGTGGCTTCCCGTCTAATGTGTAGTGTGAAATGTGTGTCTGGTCTTTCTGTTGTCTGCTGTGTTGTGTACTGTGTTCTGGGTTGTGCGAGTGCTGTCTTTCGGCTTTCCGTGTGTTGCATACTGGGTCGATGTTGGGTGGGCTGTGTAATTTGAGCACTGTGTGCAAAGTTGAGTTTGCCTTGTGTCGGACGTGTTGTGTGCATGTGCATGTTGTGTGTGTGTGTTTGTGCGTTTTCGTTCGTGCTGTCTGCGTGTGGGTCTGCGTGTGCGCAGTATTGTACGCTTGTGGTTGTGCGTGTTGTGTGTAGTGCGTTCTATGTGTGTTGCATGTGTTTTCGTCAGTTGCGTGTGTGCACTTGTAGGTGCTGTGTCAGTTTTGTGTGTGTGAGATTGTGATTTGTGTGCTGTTGTGTTAGAGAGGCTGTGTGTGTGTGTTTGGCTGTTTGAGTTATGCACATGATGTGAGATGTGTTGACTGTGTGTGGTTGTGCTTGTTTTGTACGTCTCTTGTGCGCAGTCTGCGGTCTGTGCAGTGTTTATCGCGCGTATTGTGAGCAGTAGCTATGTGCCTGCCTTTCAAGGGTGTGGTGTGTTTATGGTGTCTGTTGTGTGGCGTGTTTCTGTGTTGTGTGTGTGTGCACTGCGTTGTGCTCCTGTGTGAGGATGTATGTGTGGTGTGTCTGTGCGTGATTGTGTGTGTAGTGCGTAGTGTGTGAAATGGGTGCTACTTGTCTTCTTGGTTGGTTATATGTGTTTTGCCCATGGATTTGGGAGTGTCGTGTGTGTTAGGAGTTGTGGTACTTTCTGTGTGTGTCGTGTGCTGTGTTGTTCTGTGATTTGTGTTTGTGCTGTGTGTGTCCTACTCTGTGTGTTCTGTGGTCTGTGTGTTTTGCAAGTTGAGTGAGATATTGCGTGTTATGACCGATATCTTGTGTATATGTTGCGTGTTTGGCATTGTGCATTCTGCGAGGCTCTGTGTGCTGTATGTTTTATGTGTGTTTGGAGTGATGTGTGCACTGTGTGAAATGTGTGTTGCATAAATTCGGTGTTCTTTCTGTGGTGGTTTGTGTGTGTTTTGCATGGGGGTTGCTATGTGTGTGGTTGTGTTTGACAGGTTGTGTGCGTGGTTGGCTCCTTGAGCAATGAGTGTACTTTGTGATGCGTGTACTGTGTATGGTCAAGCTTGGTCAGTGGGCCTCACTGTGGGTGTTGTGTTCACTCTGAGAACCGTGGTTCACGTGTATAGCGTGCAGTTATGTTCTCGGTGTGATGTGCTGTGCGTTGAGGGACTTCTGCATTCAAGTGCACAGAAGGTAGCCTCTCATGCTTGTCCGTTTTCGCCACAGGTTTGTAATCCTCCAGGAGGGCGTTGTTTCCTGAGGGTGCAAAGAGCCACGTCATCCCTTTAATAGCAAGGCCCTGACGATGCCTTTGTAGTAATCTGTCAGAAACTGCTGCGGGAGAGCCTTGTGCCAAACTCTGCTGGGGAAACAATCCACCGTGCACTGAGGAGACCCTCCCTGAGAGAATACTAGGCTGCTTTCGCCTTGCATGCAACTGGCTCCTACGTGATAAGGAAAACAGTAAACATTGCAGTAGAAGGCGGTCTTCTCTGTACGCCCTCTGTCTCAGAGACCTAAGTGAGCCGCGAATAGGCCTTCGCACTAGCCACACAGGAAGCTGCAGAACAAGATGCTTTGAAATGACAGCAGTGGAGGCAAGCCAGCTATGGATTCAGCTTATGTGAGTGAAAGAAACCAGTGCGGGATGGCCCATCCAAGGAATCATTGAAGCCGTGGCGGTGGAAGTTGAAACTGAGCTTGCAATGTGCTTTCCGTGTCTGTCGTGTGCGCGTGCACTCTAAGCGCCTGAGTGACGTCTGCTGCGCAGAGCTCTGTGTGTGCCGAGCGGCGTGCGCTCGCTTGGGTGGCCATTCGCGTGAGGCCTTGCTGAGGCAGCCTGGCTGTCAGAAAGTTGCCCGCATACAACGAATTCCGCTTGCAAAGTGCTTCCCGTGTCTGCCCTGTGTGCCTGCACTCTAAGCACCTGAGTGGAGTCTGCTGCGCAGAGCTCTGTGTGTGCCGAGCGGCGTGCGCTCGCTTGGGTGGCCATTCGCGTGAGGCCTTGCTGAGGCAGCCTGGCTGTCAGAAAGTTGCCCGCATACAACGAATTCCGCTTGCAATGTGCTTCCCGTGTCTGCCGTGTGTGCCTGCACTCTAAGCGCCTGAGTGGAGTCTGCTGCGCAGAGCTCTGTGTGTGCTGAGCGGCGTGCGCTCGCTTGGGTGGCCATTCGCGCGAGGCCTTGCTGAGGAAGCCTGGCTGTCAGGAAAACGCCCGCATACAACGAATTTAGCTTGGCAGTGCAAAAAGTCGCTTTCGTCTGCTACTACGTGGCCGCTCCAGAGAGGCCCAGGTTGGTCTGTGTGGTATGTAAGCCGGTTTCCCATGCCACAGTCTGAGCTTTGAAAACTAAGTGCCCATTGGCTTCAGTCCCCAACCATCATGTCAGCGAGAGGTGTGTGCAAGCTTCTGCAAAGCCTGGTGGCGGATGGGCCCTAAGCGTCAGGGCCGTTGTCCTGCAGAGAAGGATCTGAGGCTGTCTCAGTTCAAGGGATTTCCTGCTCAGCCATATCCAGACTGGCAGCTAAACACTGCTGTGTCAAGGCGAGCTTCTTATACACACTTCTACTCCCAGACACAGGGATACTGTGAAGAGGTCTTCCGCCCAGCCTCAGGGGAAGAGGCGGGGCAAGTTGCTTTCTGTACAGCATTCATTGGAAGCAGGACGTTTGGAGGTTCTGTTCCACAGGCGAAAAGCAGGCAGCACTAGGAGAATCTGTCAAGGAAGCTCCTCTTTATGGCTAGCGAGGCTTAATTCAAACGTGCAATGGAAAATTGTTCTGGGGTAACTGAGCTCTAACTTCACGCTCTAACACTTGCAGCTACTTTCTCCTAACTCATACAGAGTGGAATCGCCAAATACAGAGTAGAATTCTGTTGCGGTACGCTGTGTTCTTGTGTGCTTGGCGATGTATTGCCGACGGCCTGCGGGACCTGCTTGTCTTCTGTGTTGTGTGTTGTCCGTGCTGTGTGTATCTTGTATGTAGTATGTGCGGTATGTGTTCCTCACTGCTTGCTGAGTGCACAGTTCTGTGTATTTTTCACTGTGCTGTGTGTTATGTGAGATGTTGGTATTTGTGAGTGGTGTGTGTTGAGTGGTTCTTCGTGCATTGTACATTTCGCCTTTTTTGATGAGTTCTCTGTTGGCGGTTGCATATGTTGTGCGTTTGGTGTGTGGCTTCCCGTCTAATGTGTAGTGTGAAATGTGTGTCTGGTCTTTCTGTTGTCTGCTGTGTTGTGTACTGTGTTCTGGGTTGTGCGAGTGCTGTCTTTCGGCTTTCCGTGTGTTGCATACTGGGTCGATGTTGGGTGGGCTGTGTAATTTGAGCACTGTGTGCAAAGTTGAGTTTGCCTTGTGTCGGACGTGTTGTGTGCATGTGCATGTTGTGTGTGTGTGTTTGTGCGTTTTCGTTCGTGCTGTCTGCGTGTGGGTCTGCGTGTGCGCAGTATTGTACGCTTGTGGTTGTGCGTGTTGTGTGTAGTGCGTTCTATGTGTGTTGCATGTGTTTTCGTCAGTTGCGTGTGTGCACTTGTAGGTGCTGTGTCAGTTTTGTGTGTGTGAGATTGTGATTTGTGTGCTGTTGTGTTAGAGAGGCTGTGTGTGTGTGTTTGGCTGTTTGAGTTATGCACATGATGTGAGATGTGTTGACTGTGTGTGGTTGTGCTTGTTTTGTACGTCTCTTGTGCGCAGTCTGCGGTCTGTGCAGTGTTTATCGCGCGTATTGTGAGCAGTAGCTATGTGCCTGCCTTTCAAGGGTGTGGTGTGTTTATGGTGTCTGTTGTGTGGCGTGTTTCTGTGTTGTGTGTGTGTGCACTGCGTTGTGCTCCTGTGTGAGGATGTATGTGTGGTGTGTCTGTGCGTGATTGTGTGTGTAGTGCGTAGTGTGTGAAATGGGTGCTACTTGTCTTCTTGGTTGGTTATATGTGTTTTGCCCATGGATTTGGGAGTGTCGTGTGTGTTAGGAGTTGTGGTACTTTCTGTGTGTGTCGTGTGCTGTGTTGTTCTGTGATTTGTGTTTGTGCTGTGTGTGTCCTACTCTGTGTGTTCTGTGGTCTGTGTGTTTTGCAAGTTGAGTGAGATATTGCGTGTTATGACCGATATCTTGTGTATATGTTGCGTGTTTGGCATTGTGCATTCTGCGAGGCTCTGTGTGCTGTATGTTTTATGTGTGTTTGGAGTGATGTGTGCACTGTGTGAAATGTGTGTTGCATAAATTCGGTGTTCTTTCTGTGGTGGTTTGTGTGTGTTTTGCATGGGGGTTGCTATGTGTGTGGTTGTGTTTGACAGGTTGTGTGCGTGGTTGGCTCCTTGAGCAATGAGTGTACTTTGTGATGCGTGTACTGTGTATGGTCAAGCTTGGTCAGTGGGCCTCACTGTGGGTGTTGTGTTCACTCTGAGAACCGTGGTTCACGTGTATAGCGTGCAGTTATGTTCTCGGTGTGATGTGCTGTGCGTTGAGGGACTTCTGCATTCAAGTGCACAGAAGGTAGCCTCTCATGCTTGTCCGTTTTCGCCACAGGTTTGTAATCCTCCAGGAGGGCGTTGTTTCCTGAGGGTGCAAAGAGCCACGTCATCCCTTTAATAGCAAGGCCCTGACGATGCCTTTGTAGTAATCTGTCAGAAACTGCTGCGGGAGAGCCTTGTGCCAAACTCTGCTGGGGAAACAATCCACCGTGCACTGAGGAGACCCTCCCTGAGAGAATACTAGGCTGCTTTCGCCTTGCATGCAACTGGCTCCTACGTGATAAGGAAAACAGTAAACATTGCAGTAGAAGGCGGTCTTCTCTGTACGCCCTCTGTCTCAGAGACCTAAGTGAGCCGCGAATAGGCCTTCGCACTAGCCACACAGGAAGCTGCAGAACAAGATGCTTTGAAATGACAGCAGTGGAGGCAAGCCAGCTATGGATTCAGCTTATGTGAGTGAAAGAAACCAGTGCGGGATGGCCCATCCAAGGAATCATTGAAGCCGTGGCGGTGGAAGTTGAAACTGAGCTTGCAATGTGCTTTCCGTGTCTGTCGTGTGCGCGTGCACTCTAAGCGCCTGAGTGACGTCTGCTGCGCAGAGCTCTGTGTGTGCCGAGCGGCGTGCGCTCGCTTGGGTGGCCATTCGCGTGAGGCCTTGCTGAGGCAGCCTGGCTGTCAGAAAGTTGCCCGCATACAACGAATTCCGCTTGCAAAGTGCTTCCCGTGTCTGCCCTGTGTGCCTGCACTCTAAGCACCTGAGTGGAGTCTGCTGCGCAGAGCTCTGTGTGTGCCGAGCGGCGTGCGCTCGCTTGGGTGGCCATTCGCGTGAGGCCTTGCTGAGGCAGCCTGGCTGTCAGAAAGTTGCCCGCATACAACGAATTCCGCTTGCAATGTGCTTCCCGTGTCTGCCGTGTGTGCCTGCACTCTAAGCGCCTGAGTGGAGTCTGCTGCGCAGAGCTCTGTGTGTGCTGAGCGGCGTGCGCTCGCTTGGGTGGCCATTCGCGCGAGGCCTTGCTGAGGAAGCCTGGCTGTCAGGAAAACGCCCGCATACAACGAATTTAGCTTGGCAGTGCAAAAAGTCGCTTTCGTCTGCTACTACGTGGCCGCTCCAGAGAGGCCCAGGTTGGTCTGTGTGGTATGTAAGCCGGTTTCCCATGCCACAGTCTGAGCTTTGAAAACTAAGTGCCCATTGGCTTCAGTCCCCAACCATCATGTCAGCGAGAGGTGTGTGCAAGCTTCTGCAAAGCCTGGTGGCGGATGGGCCCTAAGCGTCAGGGCCGTTGTCCTGCAGAGAAGGATCTGAGGCTGTCTCAGTTCAAGGGATTTCCTGCTCAGCCATATCCAGACTGGCAGCTAAACACTGCTGTGTCAAGGCGAGCTTCTTATACACACTTCTACTCCCAGACACAGGGATACTGTGAAGAGGTCTTCCGCCCAGCCTCAGGGGAAGAGGCGGGGCAAGTTGCTTTCTGTACAGCATTCATTGGAAGCAGGACGTTTGGAGGTTCTGTTCCACAGGCGAAAAGCAGGCAGCACTAGGAGAATCTGTCAAGGAAGCTCCTCTTTATGGCTAGCGAGGCTTAATTCAAACGTGCAATGGAAAATTGTTCTGGGGTAACTGAGCTCTAACTTCACGCTCTAACACTTGCAGCTACTTTCTCCTAACTCATACAGAGTGGAATCGCCAAATACAGAGTAGAATTCTGTTGCGGTACGCTGTGTTCTTGTGTGCTTGGCGATGTATTGCCGACGGCCTGCGGGACCTGCTTGTCTTCTGTGTTGTGTGTTGTCCGTGCTGTGTGTATCTTGTATGTAGTATGTGCGGTATGTGTTCCTCACTGCTTGCTGAGTGCACAGTTCTGTGTATTTTTCACTGTGCTGTGTGTTATGTGAGATGTTGGTATTTGTGAGTGGTGTGTGTTGAGTGGTTCTTCGTGCATTGTACATTTCGCCTTTTTTGATGAGTTCTCTGTTGGCGGTTGCATATGTTGTGCGTTTGGTGTGTGGCTTCCCGTCTAATGTGTAGTGTGAAATGTGTGTCTGGTCTTTCTGTTGTCTGCTGTGTTGTGTACTGTGTTCTGGGTTGTGCGAGTGCTGTCTTTCGGCTTTCCGTGTGTTGCATACTGGGTCGATGTTGGGTGGGCTGTGTAATTTGAGCACTGTGTGCAAAGTTGAGTTTGCCTTGTGTCGGACGTGTTGTGTGCATGTGCATGTTGTGTGTGTGTGTTTGTGCGTTTTCGTTCGTGCTGTCTGCGTGTGGGTCTGCGTGTGCGCAGTATTGTACGCTTGTGGTTGTGCGTGTTGTGTGTAGTGCGTTCTATGTGTGTTGCATGTGTTTTCGTCAGTTGCGTGTGTGCACTTGTAGGTGCTGTGTCAGTTTTGTGTGTGTGAGATTGTGATTTGTGTGCTGTTGTGTTAGAGAGGCTGTGTGTGTGTGTTTGGCTGTTTGAGTTATGCACATGATGTGAGATGTGTTGACTGTGTGTGGTTGTGCTTGTTTTGTACGTCTCTTGTGCGCAGTCTGCGGTCTGTGCAGTGTTTATCGCGCGTATTGTGAGCAGTAGCTATGTGCCTGCCTTTCAAGGGTGTGGTGTGTTTATGGTGTCTGTTGTGTGGCGTGTTTCTGTGTTGTGTGTGTGTGCACTGCGTTGTGCTCCTGTGTGAGGATGTATGTGTGGTGTGTCTGTGCGTGATTGTGTGTGTAGTGCGTAGTGTGTGAAATGGGTGCTACTTGTCTTCTTGGTTGGTTATATGTGTTTTGCCCATGGATTTGGGAGTGTCGTGTGTGTTAGGAGTTGTGGTACTTTCTGTGTGTGTCGTGTGCTGTGTTGTTCTGTGATTTGTGTTTGTGCTGTGTGTGTCCTACTCTGTGTGTTCTGTGGTCTGTGTGTTTTGCAAGTTGAGTGAGATATTGCGTGTTATGACCGATATCTTGTGTATATGTTGCGTGTTTGGCATTGTGCATTCTGCGAGGCTCTGTGTGCTGTATGTTTTATGTGTGTTTGGAGTGATGTGTGCACTGTGTGAAATGTGTGTTGCATAAATTCGGTGTTCTTTCTGTGGTGGTTTGTGTGTGTTTTGCATGGGGGTTGCTATGTGTGTGGTTGTGTTTGACAGGTTGTGTGCGTGGTTGGCTCCTTGAGCAATGAGTGTACTTTGTGATGCGTGTACTGTGTATGGTCAAGCTTGGTCAGTGGGCCTCACTGTGGGTGTTGTGTTCACTCTGAGAACCGTGGTTCACGTGTATAGCGTGCAGTTATGTTCTCGGTGTGATGTGCTGTGCGTTGAGGGACTTCTGCATTCAAGTGCACAGAAGGTAGCCTCTCATGCTTGTCCGTTTTCGCCACAGGTTTGTAATCCTCCAGGAGGGCGTTGTTTCCTGAGGGTGCAAAGAGCCACGTCATCCCTTTAATAGCAAGGCCCTGACGATGCCTTTGTAGTAATCTGTCAGAAACTGCTGCGGGAGAGCCTTGTGCCAAACTCTGCTGGGGAAACAATCCACCGTGCACTGAGGAGACCCTCCCTGAGAGAATACTAGGCTGCTTTCGCCTTGCATGCAACTGGCTCCTACGTGATAAGGAAAACAGTAAACATTGCAGTAGAAGGCGGTCTTCTCTGTACGCCCTCTGTCTCAGAGACCTAAGTGAGCCGCGAATAGGCCTTCGCACTAGCCACACAGGAAGCTGCAGAACAAGATGCTTTGAAATGACAGCAGTGGAGGCAAGCCAGCTATGGATTCAGCTTATGTGAGTGAAAGAAACCAGTGCGGGATGGCCCATCCAAGGAATCATTGAAGCCGTGGCGGTGGAAGTTGAAACTGAGCTTGCAATGTGCTTTCCGTGTCTGTCGTGTGCGCGTGCACTCTAAGCGCCTGAGTGACGTCTGCTGCGCAGAGCTCTGTGTGTGCCGAGCGGCGTGCGCTCGCTTGGGTGGCCATTCGCGTGAGGCCTTGCTGAGGCAGCCTGGCTGTCAGAAAGTTGCCCGCATACAACGAATTCCGCTTGCAAAGTGCTTCCCGTGTCTGCCCTGTGTGCCTGCACTCTAAGCACCTGAGTGGAGTCTGCTGCGCAGAGCTCTGTGTGTGCCGAGCGGCGTGCGCTCGCTTGGGTGGCCATTCGCGTGAGGCCTTGCTGAGGCAGCCTGGCTGTCAGAAAGTTGCCCGCATACAACGAATTCCGCTTGCAATGTGCTTCCCGTGTCTGCCGTGTGTGCCTGCACTCTAAGCGCCTGAGTGGAGTCTGCTGCGCAGAGCTCTGTGTGTGCTGAGCGGCGTGCGCTCGCTTGGGTGGCCATTCGCGCGAGGCCTTGCTGAGGAAGCCTGGCTGTCAGGAAAACGCCCGCATACAACGAATTTAGCTTGGCAGTGCAAAAAGTCGCTTTCGTCTGCTACTACGTGGCCGCTCCAGAGAGGCCCAGGTTGGTCTGTGTGGTATGTAAGCCGGTTTCCCATGCCACAGTCTGAGCTTTGAAAACTAAGTGCCCATTGGCTTCAGTCCCCAACCATCATGTCAGCGAGAGGTGTGTGCAAGCTTCTGCAAAGCCTGGTGGCGGATGGGCCCTAAGCGTCAGGGCCGTTGTCCTGCAGAGAAGGATCTGAGGCTGTCTCAGTTCAAGGGATTTCCTGCTCAGCCATATCCAGACTGGCAGCTAAACACTGCTGTGTCAAGGCGAGCTTCTTATACACACTTCTACTCCCAGACACAGGGATACTGTGAAGAGGTCTTCCGCCCAGCCTCAGGGGAAGAGGCGGGGCAAGTTGCTTTCTGTACAGCATTCATTGGAAGCAGGACGTTTGGAGGTTCTGTTCCACAGGCGAAAAGCAGGCAGCACTAGGAGAATCTGTCAAGGAAGCTCCTCTTTATGGCTAGCGAGGCTTAATTCAAACGTGCAATGGAAAATTGTTCTGGGGTAACTGAGCTCTAACTTCACGCTCTAACACTTGCAGCTACTTTCTCCTAACTCATACAGAGTGGAATCGCCAAATACAGAGTAGAATTCTGTTGCGGTACGCTGTGTTCTTGTGTGCTTGGCGATGTATTGCCGACGGCCTGCGGGACCTGCTTGTCTTCTGTGTTGTGTGTTGTCCGTGCTGTGTGTATCTTGTATGTAGTATGTGCGGTATGTGTTCCTCACTGCTTGCTGAGTGCACAGTTCTGTGTATTTTTCACTGTGCTGTGTGTTATGTGAGATGTTGGTATTTGTGAGTGGTGTGTGTTGAGTGGTTCTTCGTGCATTGTACATTTCGCCTTTTTTGATGAGTTCTCTGTTGGCGGTTGCATATGTTGTGCGTTTGGTGTGTGGCTTCCCGTCTAATGTGTAGTGTGAAATGTGTGTCTGGTCTTTCTGTTGTCTGCTGTGTTGTGTACTGTGTTCTGGGTTGTGCGAGTGCTGTCTTTCGGCTTTCCGTGTGTTGCATACTGGGTCGATGTTGGGTGGGCTGTGTAATTTGAGCACTGTGTGCAAAGTTGAGTTTGCCTTGTGTCGGACGTGTTGTGTGCATGTGCATGTTGTGTGTGTGTGTTTGTGCGTTTTCGTTCGTGCTGTCTGCGTGTGGGTCTGCGTGTGCGCAGTATTGTACGCTTGTGGTTGTGCGTGTTGTGTGTAGTGCGTTCTATGTGTGTTGCATGTGTTTTCGTCAGTTGCGTGTGTGCACTTGTAGGTGCTGTGTCAGTTTTGTGTGTGTGAGATTGTGATTTGTGTGCTGTTGTGTTAGAGAGGCTGTGTGTGTGTGTTTGGCTGTTTGAGTTATGCACATGATGTGAGATGTGTTGACTGTGTGTGGTTGTGCTTGTTTTGTACGTCTCTTGTGCGCAGTCTGCGGTCTGTGCAGTGTTTATCGCGCGTATTGTGAGCAGTAGCTATGTGCCTGCCTTTCAAGGGTGTGGTGTGTTTATGGTGTCTGTTGTGTGGCGTGTTTCTGTGTTGTGTGTGTGTGCACTGCGTTGTGCTCCTGTGTGAGGATGTATGTGTGGTGTGTCTGTGCGTGATTGTGTGTGTAGTGCGTAGTGTGTGAAATGGGTGCTACTTGTCTTCTTGGTTGGTTATATGTGTTTTGCCCATGGATTTGGGAGTGTCGTGTGTGTTAGGAGTTGTGGTACTTTCTGTGTGTGTCGTGTGCTGTGTTGTTCTGTGATTTGTGTTTGTGCTGTGTGTGTCCTACTCTGTGTGTTCTGTGGTCTGTGTGTTTTGCAAGTTGAGTGAGATATTGCGTGTTATGACCGATATCTTGTGTATATGTTGCGTGTTTGGCATTGTGCATTCTGCGAGGCTCTGTGTGCTGTATGTTTTATGTGTGTTTGGAGTGATGTGTGCACTGTGTGAAATGTGTGTTGCATAAATTCGGTGTTCTTTCTGTGGTGGTTTGTGTGTGTTTTGCATGGGGGTTGCTATGTGTGTGGTTGTGTTTGACAGGTTGTGTGCGTGGTTGGCTCCTTGAGCAATGAGTGTACTTTGTGATGCGTGTACTGTGTATGGTCAAGCTTGGTCAGTGGGCCTCACTGTGGGTGTTGTGTTCACTCTGAGAACCGTGGTTCACGTGTATAGCGTGCAGTTATGTTCTCGGTGTGATGTGCTGTGCGTTGAGGGACTTCTGCATTCAAGTGCACAGAAGGTAGCCTCTCATGCTTGTCCGTTTTCGCCACAGGTTTGTAATCCTCCAGGAGGGCGTTGTTTCCTGAGGGTGCAAAGAGCCACGTCATCCCTTTAATAGCAAGGCCCTGACGATGCCTTTGTAGTAATCTGTCAGAAACTGCTGCGGGAGAGCCTTGTGCCAAACTCTGCTGGGGAAACAATCCACCGTGCACTGAGGAGACCCTCCCTGAGAGAATACTAGGCTGCTTTCGCCTTGCATGCAACTGGCTCCTACGTGATAAGGAAAACAGTAAACATTGCAGTAGAAGGCGGTCTTCTCTGTACGCCCTCTGTCTCAGAGACCTAAGTGAGCCGCGAATAGGCCTTCGCACTAGCCACACAGGAAGCTGCAGAACAAGATGCTTTGAAATGACAGCAGTGGAGGCAAGCCAGCTATGGATTCAGCTTATGTGAGTGAAAGAAACCAGTGCGGGATGGCCCATCCAAGGAATCATTGAAGCCGTGGCGGTGGAAGTTGAAACTGAGCTTGCAATGTGCTTTCCGTGTCTGTCGTGTGCGCGTGCACTCTAAGCGCCTGAGTGACGTCTGCTGCGCAGAGCTCTGTGTGTGCCGAGCGGCGTGCGCTCGCTTGGGTGGCCATTCGCGTGAGGCCTTGCTGAGGCAGCCTGGCTGTCAGAAAGTTGCCCGCATACAACGAATTCCGCTTGCAAAGTGCTTCCCGTGTCTGCCCTGTGTGCCTGCACTCTAAGCACCTGAGTGGAGTCTGCTGCGCAGAGCTCTGTGTGTGCCGAGCGGCGTGCGCTCGCTTGGGTGGCCATTCGCGTGAGGCCTTGCTGAGGCAGCCTGGCTGTCAGAAAGTTGCCCGCATACAACGAATTCCGCTTGCAATGTGCTTCCCGTGTCTGCCGTGTGTGCCTGCACTCTAAGCGCCTGAGTGGAGTCTGCTGCGCAGAGCTCTGTGTGTGCTGAGCGGCGTGCGCTCGCTTGGGTGGCCATTCGCGCGAGGCCTTGCTGAGGAAGCCTGGCTGTCAGGAAAACGCCCGCATACAACGAATTTAGCTTGGCAGTGCAAAAAGTCGCTTTCGTCTGCTACTACGTGGCCGCTCCAGAGAGGCCCAGGTTGGTCTGTGTGGTATGTAAGCCGGTTTCCCATGCCACAGTCTGAGCTTTGAAAACTAAGTGCCCATTGGCTTCAGTCCCCAACCATCATGTCAGCGAGAGGTGTGTGCAAGCTTCTGCAAAGCCTGGTGGCGGATGGGCCCTAAGCGTCAGGGCCGTTGTCCTGCAGAGAAGGATCTGAGGCTGTCTCAGTTCAAGGGATTTCCTGCTCAGCCATATCCAGACTGGCAGCTAAACACTGCTGTGTCAAGGCGAGCTTCTTATACACACTTCTACTCCCAGACACAGGGATACTGTGAAGAGGTCTTCCGCCCAGCCTCAGGGGAAGAGGCGGGGCAAGTTGCTTTCTGTACAGCATTCATTGGAAGCAGGACGTTTGGAGGTTCTGTTCCACAGGCGAAAAGCAGGCAGCACTAGGAGAATCTGTCAAGGAAGCTCCTCTTTATGGCTAGCGAGGCTTAATTCAAACGTGCAATGGAAAATTGTTCTGGGGTAACTGAGCTCTAACTTCACGCTCTAACACTTGCAGCTACTTTCTCCTAACTCATACAGAGTGGAATCGCCAAATACAGAGTAGAATTCTGTTGCGGTACGCTGTGTTCTTGTGTGCTTGGCGATGTATTGCCGACGGCCTGCGGGACCTGCTTGTCTTCTGTGTTGTGTGTTGTCCGTGCTGTGTGTATCTTGTATGTAGTATGTGCGGTATGTGTTCCTCACTGCTTGCTGAGTGCACAGTTCTGTGTATTTTTCACTGTGCTGTGTGTTATGTGAGATGTTGGTATTTGTGAGTGGTGTGTGTTGAGTGGTTCTTCGTGCATTGTACATTTCGCCTTTTTTGATGAGTTCTCTGTTGGCGGTTGCATATGTTGTGCGTTTGGTGTGTGGCTTCCCGTCTAATGTGTAGTGTGAAATGTGTGTCTGGTCTTTCTGTTGTCTGCTGTGTTGTGTACTGTGTTCTGGGTTGTGCGAGTGCTGTCTTTCGGCTTTCCGTGTGTTGCATACTGGGTCGATGTTGGGTGGGCTGTGTAATTTGAGCACTGTGTGCAAAGTTGAGTTTGCCTTGTGTCGGACGTGTTGTGTGCATGTGCATGTTGTGTGTGTGTGTTTGTGCGTTTTCGTTCGTGCTGTCTGCGTGTGGGTCTGCGTGTGCGCAGTATTGTACGCTTGTGGTTGTGCGTGTTGTGTGTAGTGCGTTCTATGTGTGTTGCATGTGTTTTCGTCAGTTGCGTGTGTGCACTTGTAGGTGCTGTGTCAGTTTTGTGTGTGTGAGATTGTGATTTGTGTGCTGTTGTGTTAGAGAGGCTGTGTGTGTGTGTTTGGCTGTTTGAGTTATGCACATGATGTGAGATGTGTTGACTGTGTGTGGTTGTGCTTGTTTTGTACGTCTCTTGTGCGCAGTCTGCGGTCTGTGCAGTGTTTATCGCGCGTATTGTGAGCAGTAGCTATGTGCCTGCCTTTCAAGGGTGTGGTGTGTTTATGGTGTCTGTTGTGTGGCGTGTTTCTGTGTTGTGTGTGTGTGCACTGCGTTGTGCTCCTGTGTGAGGATGTATGTGTGGTGTGTCTGTGCGTGATTGTGTGTGTAGTGCGTAGTGTGTGAAATGGGTGCTACTTGTCTTCTTGGTTGGTTATATGTGTTTTGCCCATGGATTTGGGAGTGTCGTGTGTGTTAGGAGTTGTGGTGCTTTCTGTGTGTGTCGTGTGCTGTGTTGTTCTGTGATTTGTGTTTGTGCTGTGTGTGTCCTACTCTGTGTGTTCTGTGGTCTGTGTGTTTTGCAAGTTGAGTGAGATATTGCGTGTTATGACCGATATCTTGTGTATATGTTGCGTGTTTGGCATTGTGCATTCTGCGAGGCTCTGTGTGCTGTATGTTTTATGTGTGTTTGGAGTGATGTGTGCACTGTGTGAAATGTGTGTTGCATAAATTCGGTGTTCTTTCTGTGGTGGTTTGTGTGTGTTTTGCATGGGGGTTGCTATGTGTGTGGTTGTGTTTGACAGGTTGTGTGCGTGGTTGGCTCCTTGAGCAATGAGTGTACTTTGTGATGCGTGTACTGTGTATGGTCAAGCTTGGTCAGTGGGCCTCACTGTGGGTGTTGTGTTCACTCTGAGAACCGTGGTTCACGTGTATAGCGTGCAGTTATGTTCTCGGTGTGATGTGCTGTGCGTTGAGGGACTTCTGCATTCAAGTGCACAGAAGGTAGCCTCTCATGCTTGTCCGTTTTCGCCACAGGTTTGTAATCCTCCAGGAGGGCGTTGTTTCCTGAGGGTGCAAAGAGCCACGTCATCCCTTTAATAGCAAGGCCCTGACGATGCCTTTGTAGTAATCTGTCAGAAACTGCTGCGGGAGAGCCTTGTGCCAAACTCTGCTGGGGAAACAATCCACCGTGCACTGAGGAGACCCTCCCTGAGAGAATACTAGGCTGCTTTCGCCTTGCATGCAACTGGCTCCTACGTGATAAGGAAAACAGTAAACATTGCAGTAGAAGGCGGTCTTCTCTGTACGCCCTCTGTCTCAGAGACCTAAGTGAGCCGCGAATAGGCCTTCGCACTAGCCACACAGGAAGCTGCAGAACAAGATGCTTTGAAATGACAGCAGTGGAGGCAAGCCAGCTATGGATTCAGCTTATGTGAGTGAAAGAAACCAGTGCGGGATGGCCCATCCAAGGAATCATTGAAGCCGTGGCGGTGGAAGTTGAAACTGAGCTTGCAATGTGCTTTCCGTGTCTGTCGTGTGCGCGTGCACTCTAAGCGCCTGAGTGACGTCTGCTGCGCAGAGCTCTGTGTGTGCCGAGCGGCGTGCGCTCGCTTGGGTGGCCATTCGCGTGAGGCCTTGCTGAGGCAGCCTGGCTGTCAGAAAGTTGCCCGCATACAACGAATTCCGCTTGCAAAGTGCTTCCCGTGTCTGCCCTGTGTGCCTGCACTCTAAGCACCTGAGTGGAGTCTGCTGCGCAGAGCTCTGTGTGTGCCGAGCGGCGTGCGCTCGCTTGGGTGGCCATTCGCGTGAGGCCTTGCTGAGGCAGCCTGGCTGTCAGAAAGTTGCCCGCATACAACGAATTCCGCTTGCAATGTGCTTCCCGTGTCTGCCGTGTGTGCCTGCACTCTAAGCGCCTGAGTGGAGTCTGCTGCGCAGAGCTCTGTGTGTGCTGAGCGGCGTGCGCTCGCTTGGGTGGCCATTCGCGCGAGGCCTTGCTGAGGAAGCCTGGCTGTCAGGAAAACGCCCGCATACAACGAATTTAGCTTGGCAGTGCAAAAAGTCGCTTTCGTCTGCTACTACGTGGCCGCTCCAGAGAGGCCCAGGTTGGTCTGTGTGGTATGTAAGCCGGTTTCCCATGCCACAGTCTGAGCTTTGAAAACTAAGTGCCCATTGGCTTCAGTCCCCAACCATCATGTCAGCGAGAGGTGTGTGCAAGCTTCTGCAAAGCCTGGTGGCGGATGGGCCCTAAGCGTCAGGGCCGTTGTCCTGCAGAGAAGGATCTGAGGCTGTCTCAGTTCAAGGGATTTCCTGCTCAGCCATATCCAGACTGGCAGCTAAACACTGCTGTGTCAAGGCGAGCTTCTTATACACACTTCTACTCCCAGACACAGGGATACTGTGAAGAGGTCTTCCGCCCAGCCTCAGGGGAAGAGGCGGGGCAAGTTGCTTTCTGTACAGCATTCATTGGAAGCAGGACGTTTGGAGGTTCTGTTCCACAGGCGAAAAGCAGGCAGCACTAGGAGAATCTGTCAAGGAAGCTCCTCTTTATGGCTAGCGAGGCTTAATTCAAACGTGCAATGGAAAATTGTTCTGGGGTAACTGAGCTCTAACTTCACGCTCTAACACTTGCAGCTACTTTCTCCTAACTCATACAGAGTGGAATCGCCAAATACAGAGTAGAATTCTGTTGCGGTACGCTGTGTTCTTGTGTGCTTGGCGATGTATTGCCGACGGCCTGCGGGACCTGCTTGTCTTCTGTGTTGTGTGTTGTCCGTGCTGTGTGTATCTTGTATGTAGTATGTGCGGTATGTGTTCCTCACTGCTTGCTGAGTGCACAGTTCTGTGTATTTTTCACTGTGCTGTGTGTTATGTGAGATGTTGGTATTTGTGAGTGGTGTGTGTTGAGTGGTTCTTCGTGCATTGTACATTTCGCCTTTTTTGATGAGTTCTCTGTTGGCGGTTGCATATGTTGTGCGTTTGGTGTGTGGCTTCCCGTCTAATGTGTAGTGTGAAATGTGTGTCTGGTCTTTCTGTTGTCTGCTGTGTTGTGTACTGTGTTCTGGGTTGTGCGAGTGCTGTCTTTCGGCTTTCCGTGTGTTGCATACTGGGTCGATGTTGGGTGGGCTGTGTAATTTGAGCACTGTGTGCAAAGTTGAGTTTGCCTTGTGTCGGACGTGTTGTGTGCATGTGCATGTTGTGTGTGTGTGTTTGTGCGTTTTCGTTCGTGCTGTCTGCGTGTGGGTCTGCGTGTGCGCAGTATTGTACGCTTGTGGTTGTGCGTGTTGTGTGTAGTGCGTTCTATGTGTGTTGCATGTGTTTTCGTCAGTTGCGTGTGTGCACTTGTAGGTGCTGTGTCAGTTTTGTGTGTGTGAGATTGTGATTTGTGTGCTGTTGTGTTAGAGAGGCTGTGTGTGTGTGTTTGGCTGTTTGAGTTATGCACATGATGTGAGATGTGTTGACTGTGTGTGGTTGTGCTTGTTTTGTACGTCTCTTGTGCGCAGTCTGCGGTCTGTGCAGTGTTTATCGCGCGTATTGTGAGCAGTAGCTATGTGCCTGCCTTTCAAGGGTGTGGTGTGTTTATGGTGTCTGTTGTGTGGCGTGTTTCTGTGTTGTGTGTGTGTGCACTGCGTTGTGCTCCTGTGTGAGGATGTATGTGTGGTGTGTCTGTGCGTGATTGTGTGTGTAGTGCGTAGTGTGTGAAATGGGTGCTACTTGTCTTCTTGGTTGGTTATATGTGTTTTGCCCATGGATTTGGGAGTGTCGTGTGTGTTAGGAGTTGTGGTACTTTCTGTGTGTGTCGTGTGCTGTGTTGTTCTGTGATTTGTGTTTGTGCTGTGTGTGTCCTACTCTGTGTGTTCTGTGGTCTGTGTGTTTTGCAAGTTGAGTGAGATATTGCGTGTTATGACCGATATCTTGTGTATATGTTGCGTGTTTGGCATTGTGCATTCTGCGAGGCTCTGTGTGCTGTATGTTTTATGTGTGTTTGGAGTGATGTGTGCACTGTGTGAAATGTGTGTTGCATAAATTCGGTGTTCTTTCTGTGGTGGTTTGTGTGTGTTTTGCATGGGGGTTGCTATGTGTGTGGTTGTGTTTGACAGGTTGTGTGCGTGGTTGGCTCCTTGAGCAATGAGTGTACTTTGTGATGCGTGTACTGTGTATGGTCAAGCTTGGTCAGTGGGCCTCACTGTGGGTGTTGTGTTCACTCTGAGAACCGTGGTTCACGTGTATAGCGTGCAGTTATGTTCTCGGTGTGATGTGCTGTGCGTTGAGGGACTTCTGCATTCAAGTGCACAGAAGGTAGCCTCTCATGCTTGTCCGTTTTCGCCACAGGTTTGTAATCCTCCAGGAGGGCGTTGTTTCCTGAGGGTGCAAAGAGCCACGTCATCCCTTTAATAGCAAGGCCCTGACGATGCCTTTGTAGTAATCTGTCAGAAACTGCTGCGGGAGAGCCTTGTGCCAAACTCTGCTGGGGAAACAATCCACCGTGCACTGAGGAGACCCTCCCTGAGAGAATACTAGGCTGCTTTCGCCTTGCATGCAACTGGCTCCTACGTGATAAGGAAAACAGTAAACATTGCAGTAGAAGGCGGTCTTCTCTGTACGCCCTCTGTCTCAGAGACCTAAGTGAGCCGCGAATAGGCCTTCGCACTAGCCACACAGGAAGCTGCAGAACAAGATGCTTTGAAATGACAGCAGTGGAGGCAAGCCAGCTATGGATTCAGCTTATGTGAGTGAAAGAAACCAGTGCGGGATGGCCCATCCAAGGAATCATTGAAGCCGTGGCGGTGGAAGTTGAAACTGAGCTTGCAATGTGCTTTCCGTGTCTGTCGTGTGCGCGTGCACTCTAAGCGCCTGAGTGACGTCTGCTGCGCAGAGCTCTGTGTGTGCCGAGCGGCGTGCGCTCGCTTGGGTGGCCATTCGCGTGAGGCCTTGCTGAGGCAGCCTGGCTGTCAGAAAGTTGCCCGCATACAACGAATTCCGCTTGCAAAGTGCTTCCCGTGTCTGCCCTGTGTGCCTGCACTCTAAGCACCTGAGTGGAGTCTGCTGCGCAGAGCTCTGTGTGTGCCGAGCGGCGTGCGCTCGCTTGGGTGGCCATTCGCGTGAGGCCTTGCTGAGGCAGCCTGGCTGTCAGAAAGTTGCCCGCATACAACGAATTCCGCTTGCAATGTGCTTCCCGTGTCTGCCGTGTGTGCCTGCACTCTAAGCGCCTGAGTGGAGTCTGCTGCGCAGAGCTCTGTGTGTGCTGAGCGGCGTGCGCTCGCTTGGGTGGCCATTCGCGCGAGGCCTTGCTGAGGAAGCCTGGCTGTCAGGAAAACGCCCGCATACAACGAATTTAGCTTGGCAGTGCAAAAAGTCGCTTTCGTCTGCTACTACGTGGCCGCTCCAGAGAGGCCCAGGTTGGTCTGTGTGGTATGTAAGCCGGTTTCCCATGCCACAGTCTGAGCTTTGAAAACTAAGTGCCCATTGGCTTCAGTCCCCAACCATCATGTCAGCGAGAGGTGTGTGCAAGCTTCTGCAAAGCCTGGTGGCGGATGGGCCCTAAGCGTCAGGGCCGTTGTCCTGCAGAGAAGGATCTGAGGCTGTCTCAGTTCAAGGGATTTCCTGCTCAGCCATATCCAGACTGGCAGCTAAACACTGCTGTGTCAAGGCGAGCTTCTTATACACACTTCTACTCCCAGACACAGGGATACTGTGAAGAGGTCTTCCGCCCAGCCTCAGGGGAAGAGGCGGGGCAAGTTGCTTTCTGTACAGCATTCATTGGAAGCAGGACGTTTGGAGGTTCTGTTCCACAGGCGAAAAGCAGGCAGCACTAGGAGAATCTGTCAAGGAAGCTCCTCTTTATGGCTAGCGAGGCTTAATTCAAACGTGCAATGGAAAATTGTTCTGGGGTAACTGAGCTCTAACTTCACGCTCTAACACTTGCAGCTACTTTCTCCTAACTCATACAGAGTGGAATCGCCAAATACAGAGTAGAATTCTGTTGCGGTACGCTGTGTTCTTGTGTGCTTGGCGATGTATTGCCGACGGCCTGCGGGACCTGCTTGTCTTCTGTGTTGTGTGTTGTCCGTGCTGTGTGTATCTTGTATGTAGTATGTGCGGTATGTGTTCCTCACTGCTTGCTGAGTGCACAGTTCTGTGTATTTTTCACTGTGCTGTGTGTTATGTGAGATGTTGGTATTTGTGAGTGGTGTGTGTTGAGTGGTTCTTCGTGCATTGTACATTTCGCCTTTTTTGATGAGTTCTCTGTTGGCGGTTGCATATGTTGTGCGTTTGGTGTGTGGCTTCCCGTCTAATGTGTAGTGTGAAATGTGTGTCTGGTCTTTCTGTTGTCTGCTGTGTTGTGTACTGTGTTCTGGGTTGTGCGAGTGCTGTCTTTCGGCTTTCCGTGTGTTGCATACTGGGTCGATGTTGGGTGGGCTGTGTAATTTGAGCACTGTGTGCAAAGTTGAGTTTGCCTTGTGTCGGACGTGTTGTGTGCATGTGCATGTTGTGTGTGTGTGTTTGTGCGTTTTCGTTCGTGCTGTCTGCGTGTGGGTCTGCGTGTGCGCAGTATTGTACGCTTGTGGTTGTGCGTGTTGTGTGTAGTGCGTTCTATGTGTGTTGCATGTGTTTTCGTCAGTTGCGTGTGTGCACTTGTAGGTGCTGTGTCAGTTTTGTGTGTGTGAGATTGTGATTTGTGTGCTGTTGTGTTAGAGAGGCTGTGTGTGTGTGTTTGGCTGTTTGAGTTATGCACATGATGTGAGATGTGTTGACTGTGTGTGGTTGTGCTTGTTTTGTACGTCTCTTGTGCGCAGTCTGCGGTCTGTGCAGTGTTTATCGCGCGTATTGTGAGCAGTAGCTATGTGCCTGCCTTTCAAGGGTGTGGTGTGTTTATGGTGTCTGTTGTGTGGCGTGTTTCTGTGTTGTGTGTGTGTGCACTGCGTTGTGCTCCTGTGTGAGGATGTATGTGTGGTGTGTCTGTGCGTGATTGTGTGTGTAGTGCGTAGTGTGTGAAATGGGTGCTACTTGTCTTCTTGGTTGGTTATATGTGTTTTGCCCATGGATTTGGGAGTGTCGTGTGTGTTAGGAGTTGTGGTGCTTTCTGTGTGTGTCGTGTGCTGTGTTGTTCTGTGATTTGTGTTTGTGCTGTGTGTGTCCTACTCTGTGTGTTCTGTGGTCTGTGTGTTTTGCAAGTTGAGTGAGATATTGCGTGTTATGACCGATATCTTGTGTATATGTTGCGTGTTTGGCATTGTGCATTCTGCGAGGCTCTGTGTGCTGTATGTTTTATGTGTGTTTGGAGTGATGTGTGCACTGTGTGAAATGTGTGTTGCATAAATTCGGTGTTCTTTCTGTGGTGGTTTGTGTGTGTTTTGCATGGGGGTTGCTATGTGTGTGGTTGTGTTTGACAGGTTGTGTGCGTGGTTGGCTCCTTGAGCAATGAGTGTACTTTGTGATGCGTGTACTGTGTATGGTCAAGCTTGGTCAGTGGGCCTCACTGTGGGTGTTGTGTTCACTCTGAGAACCGTGGTTCACGTGTATAGCGTGCAGTTATGTTCTCGGTGTGATGTGCTGTGCGTTGAGGGACTTCTGCATTCAAGTGCACAGAAGGTAGCCTCTCATGCTTGTCCGTTTTCGCCACAGGTTTGTAATCCTCCAGGAGGGCGTTGTTTCCTGAGGGTGCAAAGAGCCACGTCATCCCTTTAATAGCAAGGCCCTGACGATGCCTTTGTAGTAATCTGTCAGAAACTGCTGCGGGAGAGCCTTGTGCCAAACTCTGCTGGGGAAACAATCCACCGTGCACTGAGGAGACCCTCCCTGAGAGAATACTAGGCTGCTTTCGCCTTGCATGCAACTGGCTCCTACGTGATAAGGAAAACAGTAAACATTGCAGTAGAAGGCGGTCTTCTCTGTACGCCCTCTGTCTCAGAGACCTAAGTGAGCCGCGAATAGGCCTTCGCACTAGCCACACAGGAAGCTGCAGAACAAGATGCTTTGAAATGACAGCAGTGGAGGCAAGCCAGCTATGGATTCAGCTTATGTGAGTGAAAGAAACCAGTGCGGGATGGCCCATCCAAGGAATCATTGAAGCCGTGGCGGTGGAAGTTGAAACTGAGCTTGCAATGTGCTTTCCGTGTCTGTCGTGTGCGCGTGCACTCTAAGCGCCTGAGTGACGTCTGCTGCGCAGAGCTCTGTGTGTGCCGAGCGGCGTGCGCTCGCTTGGGTGGCCATTCGCGTGAGGCCTTGCTGAGGCAGCCTGGCTGTCAGAAAGTTGCCCGCATACAACGAATTCCGCTTGCAAAGTGCTTCCCGTGTCTGCCCTGTGTGCCTGCACTCTAAGCACCTGAGTGGAGTCTGCTGCGCAGAGCTCTGTGTGTGCCGAGCGGCGTGCGCTCGCTTGGGTGGCCATTCGCGTGAGGCCTTGCTGAGGCAGCCTGGCTGTCAGAAAGTTGCCCGCATACAACGAATTCCGCTTGCAATGTGCTTCCCGTGTCTGCCGTGTGTGCCTGCACTCTAAGCGCCTGAGTGGAGTCTGCTGCGCAGAGCTCTGTGTGTGCTGAGCGGCGTGCGCTCGCTTGGGTGGCCATTCGCGCGAGGCCTTGCTGAGGAAGCCTGGCTGTCAGGAAAACGCCCGCATACAACGAATTTAGCTTGGCAGTGCAAAAAGTCGCTTTCGTCTGCTACTACGTGGCCGCTCCAGAGAGGCCCAGGTTGGTCTGTGTGGTATGTAAGCCGGTTTCCCATGCCACAGTCTGAGCTTTGAAAACTAAGTGCCCATTGGCTTCAGTCCCCAACCATCATGTCAGCGAGAGGTGTGTGCAAGCTTCTGCAAAGCCTGGTGGCGGATGGGCCCTAAGCGTCAGGGCCGTTGTCCTGCAGAGAAGGATCTGAGGCTGTCTCAGTTCAAGGGATTTCCTGCTCAGCCATATCCAGACTGGCAGCTAAACACTGCTGTGTCAAGGCGAGCTTCTTATACACACTTCTACTCCCAGACACAGGGATACTGTGAAGAGGTCTTCCGCCCAGCCTCAGGGGAAGAGGCGGGGCAAGTTGCTTTCTGTACAGCATTCATTGGAAGCAGGACGTTTGGAGGTTCTGTTCCACAGGCGAAAAGCAGGCAGCACTAGGAGAATCTGTCAAGGAAGCTCCTCTTTATGGCTAGCGAGGCTTAATTCAAACGTGCAATGGAAAATTGTTCTGGGGTAACTGAGCTCTAACTTCACGCTCTAACACTTGCAGCTACTTTCTCCTAACTCATACAGAGTGGAATCGCCAAATACAGAGTAGAATTCTGTTGCGGTACGCTGTGTTCTTGTGTGCTTGGCGATGTATTGCCGACGGCCTGCGGGACCTGCTTGTCTTCTGTGTTGTGTGTTGTCCGTGCTGTGTGTATCTTGTATGTAGTATGTGCGGTATGTGTTCCTCACTGCTTGCTGAGTGCACAGTTCTGTGTATTTTTCACTGTGCTGTGTGTTATGTGAGATGTTGGTATTTGTGAGTGGTGTGTGTTGAGTGGTTCTTCGTGCATTGTACATTTCGCCTTTTTTGATGAGTTCTCTGTTGGCGGTTGCATATGTTGTGCGTTTGGTGTGTGGCTTCCCGTCTAATGTGTAGTGTGAAATGTGTGTCTGGTCTTTCTGTTGTCTGCTGTGTTGTGTACTGTGTTCTGGGTTGTGCGAGTGCTGTCTTTCGGCTTTCCGTGTGTTGCATACTGGGTCGATGTTGGGTGGGCTGTGTAATTTGAGCACTGTGTGCAAAGTTGAGTTTGCCTTGTGTCGGACGTGTTGTGTGCATGTGCATGTTGTGTGTGTGTGTTTGTGCGTTTTCGTTCGTGCTGTCTGCGTGTGGGTCTGCGTGTGCGCAGTATTGTACGCTTGTGGTTGTGCGTGTTGTGTGTAGTGCGTTCTATGTGTGTTGCATGTGTTTTCGTCAGTTGCGTGTGTGCACTTGTAGGTGCTGTGTCAGTTTTGTGTGTGTGAGATTGTGATTTGTGTGCTGTTGTGTTAGAGAGGCTGTGTGTGTGTGTTTGGCTGTTTGAGTTATGCACATGATGTGAGATGTGTTGACTGTGTGTGGTTGTGCTTGTTTTGTACGTCTCTTGTGCGCAGTCTGCGGTCTGTGCAGTGTTTATCGCGCGTATTGTGAGCAGTAGCTATGTGCCTGCCTTTCAAGGGTGTGGTGTGTTTATGGTGTCTGTTGTGTGGCGTGTTTCTGTGTTGTGTGTGTGTGCACTGCGTTGTGCTCCTGTGTGAGGATGTATGTGTGGTGTGTCTGTGCGTGATTGTGTGTGTAGTGCGTAGTGTGTGAAATGGGTGCTACTTGTCTTCTTGGTTGGTTATATGTGTTTTGCCCATGGATTTGGGAGTGTCGTGTGTGTTAGGAGTTGTGGTACTTTCTGTGTGTGTCGTGTGCTGTGTTGTTCTGTGATTTGTGTTTGTGCTGTGTGTGTCCTACTCTGTGTGTTCTGTGGTCTGTGTGTTTTGCAAGTTGAGTGAGATATTGCGTGTTATGACCGATATCTTGTGTATATGTTGCGTGTTTGGCATTGTGCATTCTGCGAGGCTCTGTGTGCTGTATGTTTTATGTGTGTTTGGAGTGATGTGTGCACTGTGTGAAATGTGTGTTGCATAAATTCGGTGTTCTTTCTGTGGTGGTTTGTGTGTGTTTTGCATGGGGGTTGCTATGTGTGTGGTTGTGTTTGACAGGTTGTGTGCGTGGTTGGCTCCTTGAGCAATGAGTGTACTTTGTGATGCGTGTACTGTGTATGGTCAAGCTTGGTCAGTGGGCCTCACTGTGGGTGTTGTGTTCACTCTGAGAACCGTGGTTCACGTGTATAGCGTGCAGTTATGTTCTCGGTGTGATGTGCTGTGCGTTGAGGGACTTCTGCATTCAAGTGCACAGAAGGTAGCCTCTCATGCTTGTCCGTTTTCGCCACAGGTTTGTAATCCTCCAGGAGGGCGTTGTTTCCTGAGGGTGCAAAGAGCCACGTCATCCCTTTAATAGCAAGGCCCTGACGATGCCTTTGTAGTAATCTGTCAGAAACTGCTGCGGGAGAGCCTTGTGCCAAACTCTGCTGGGGAAACAATCCACCGTGCACTGAGGAGACCCTCCCTGAGAGAATACTAGGCTGCTTTCGCCTTGCATGCAACTGGCTCCTACGTGATAAGGAAAACAGTAAACATTGCAGTAGAAGGCGGTCTTCTCTGTACGCCCTCTGTCTCAGAGACCTAAGTGAGCCGCGAATAGGCCTTCGCACTAGCCACACAGGAAGCTGCAGAACAAGATGCTTTGAAATGACAGCAGTGGAGGCAAGCCAGCTATGGATTCAGCTTATGTGAGTGAAAGAAACCAGTGCGGGATGGCCCATCCAAGGAATCATTGAAGCCGTGGCGGTGGAAGTTGAAACTGAGCTTGCAATGTGCTTTCCGTGTCTGTCGTGTGCGCGTGCACTCTAAGCGCCTGAGTGACGTCTGCTGCGCAGAGCTCTGTGTGTGCCGAGCGGCGTGCGCTCGCTTGGGTGGCCATTCGCGTGAGGCCTTGCTGAGGCAGCCTGGCTGTCAGAAAGTTGCCCGCATACAACGAATTCCGCTTGCAAAGTGCTTCCCGTGTCTGCCCTGTGTGCCTGCACTCTAAGCACCTGAGTGGAGTCTGCTGCGCAGAGCTCTGTGTGTGCCGAGCGGCGTGCGCTCGCTTGGGTGGCCATTCGCGTGAGGCCTTGCTGAGGCAGCCTGGCTGTCAGAAAGTTGCCCGCATACAACGAATTCCGCTTGCAATGTGCTTCCCGTGTCTGCCGTGTGTGCCTGCACTCTAAGCGCCTGAGTGGAGTCTGCTGCGCAGAGCTCTGTGTGTGCTGAGCGGCGTGCGCTCGCTTGGGTGGCCATTCGCGCGAGGCCTTGCTGAGGAAGCCTGGCTGTCAGGAAAACGCCCGCATACAACGAATTTAGCTTGGCAGTGCAAAAAGTCGCTTTCGTCTGCTACTACGTGGCCGCTCCAGAGAGGCCCAGGTTGGTCTGTGTGGTATGTAAGCCGGTTTCCCATGCCACAGTCTGAGCTTTGAAAACTAAGTGCCCATTGGCTTCAGTCCCCAACCATCATGTCAGCGAGAGGTGTGTGCAAGCTTCTGCAAAGCCTGGTGGCGGATGGGCCCTAAGCGTCAGGGCCGTTGTCCTGCAGAGAAGGATCTGAGGCTGTCTCAGTTCAAGGGATTTCCTGCTCAGCCATATCCAGACTGGCAGCTAAACACTGCTGTGTCAAGGCGAGCTTCTTATACACACTTCTACTCCCAGACACAGGGATACTGTGAAGAGGTCTTCCGCCCAGCCTCAGGGGAAGAGGCGGGGCAAGTTGCTTTCTGTACAGCATTCATTGGAAGCAGGACGTTTGGAGGTTCTGTTCCACAGGCGAAAAGCAGGCAGCACTAGGAGAATCTGTCAAGGAAGCTCCTCTTTATGGCTAGCGAGGCTTAATTCAAACGTGCAATGGAAAATTGTTCTGGGGTAACTGAGCTCTAACTTCACGCTCTAACACTTGCAGCTACTTTCTCCTAACTCATACAGAGTGGAATCGCCAAATACAGAGTAGAATTCTGTTGCGGTACGCTGTGTTCTTGTGTGCTTGGCGATGTATTGCCGACGGCCTGCGGGACCTGCTTGTCTTCTGTGTTGTGTGTTGTCCGTGCTGTGTGTATCTTGTATGTAGTATGTGCGGTATGTGTTCCTCACTGCTTGCTGAGTGCACAGTTCTGTGTATTTTTCACTGTGCTGTGTGTTATGTGAGATGTTGGTATTTGTGAGTGGTGTGTGTTGAGTGGTTCTTCGTGCATTGTACATTTCGCCTTTTTTGATGAGTTCTCTGTTGGCGGTTGCATATGTTGTGCGTTTGGTGTGTGGCTTCCCGTCTAATGTGTAGTGTGAAATGTGTGTCTGGTCTTTCTGTTGTCTGCTGTGTTGTGTACTGTGTTCTGGGTTGTGCGAGTGCTGTCTTTCGGCTTTCCGTGTGTTGCATACTGGGTCGATGTTGGGTGGGCTGTGTAATTTGAGCACTGTGTGCAAAGTTGAGTTTGCCTTGTGTCGGACGTGTTGTGTGCATGTGCATGTTGTGTGTGTGTGTTTGTGCGTTTTCGTTCGTGCTGTCTGCGTGTGGGTCTGCGTGTGCGCAGTATTGTACGCTTGTGGTTGTGCGTGTTGTGTGTAGTGCGTTCTATGTGTGTTGCATGTGTTTTCGTCAGTTGCGTGTGTGCACTTGTAGGTGCTGTGTCAGTTTTGTGTGTGTGAGATTGTGATTTGTGTGCTGTTGTGTTAGAGAGGCTGTGTGTGTGTGTTTGGCTGTTTGAGTTATGCACATGATGTGAGATGTGTTGACTGTGTGTGGTTGTGCTTGTTTTGTACGTCTCTTGTGCGCAGTCTGCGGTCTGTGCAGTGTTTATCGCGCGTATTGTGAGCAGTAGCTATGTGCCTGCCTTTCAAGGGTGTGGTGTGTTTATGGTGTCTGTTGTGTGGCGTGTTTCTGTGTTGTGTGTGTGTGCACTGGGTTGTCCTCCTGTGTGAGGATGTATGTGTGGTGTGTCTGTGCGTGATTGTGTGTGTAGTGCGTAGTGTGTGAAATGGGTGCTACTTGTCTTCTTGGTTGGTTATATGTGTTTTGCCCATGGATTTGGGAGTGTCGTGTGTGTTAGGAGTTGTGGTACTTTCTGTGTGTGTCGTGTGCTGTGTTGTTCTGTGATTTGTGTTTGTGCTGTGTGTGTCCTACTCTGTGTGTTCTGTGGTCTGTGTGTTTTGCAAGTTGAGTGAGATATTGCGTGTTATGACCGATATCTTGTGTATATGTTGCGTGTTTGGCATTGTGCATTCTGCGAGGCTCTGTGTGCTGTATGTTTTATGTGTGTTTGGAGTGATGTGTGCACTGTGTGAAATGTGTGTTGCATAAATTCGGTGTTCTTTCTGTGGTGGTTTGTGTGTGTTTTGCATGGGGGTTGCTATGTGTGTGGTTGTGTTTGACAGGTTGTGTGCGTGGTTGGCTCCTTGAGCAATGAGTGTACTTTGTGATGCGTGTACTGTGTATGGTCAAGCTTGGTCAGTGGGCCTCACTGTGGGTGTTGTGTTCACTCTGAGAACCGTGGTTCACGTGTATAGCGTGCAGTTATGTTCTCGGTGTGATGTGCTGTGCGTTGAGGGACTTCTGCATTCAAGTGCACAGAAGGTAGCCTCTCATGCTTGTCCGTTTTCGCCACAGGTTTGTAATCCTCCAGGAGGGCGTTGTTTCCTGAGGGTGCAAAGAGCCACGTCATCCCTTTAATAGCAAGGCCCTGACGATGCCTTTGTAGTAATCTGTCAGAAACTGCTGCGGGAGAGCCTTGTGCCAAACTCTGCTGGGGAAACAATCCACCGTGCACTGAGGAGACCCTCCCTGAGAGAATACTAGGCTGCTTTCGCCTTGCATGCAACTGGCTCCTACGTGATAAGGAAAACAGTAAACATTGCAGTAGAAGGCGGTCTTCTCTGTACGCCCTCTGTCTCAGAGACCTAAGTGAGCCGCGAATAGGCCTTCGCACTAGCCACACAGGAAGCTGCAGAACAAGATGCTTTGAAATGACAGCAGTGGAGGCAAGCCAGCTATGGATTCAGCTTATGTGAGTGAAAGAAACCAGTGCGGGATGGCCCATCCAAGGAATCATTGAAGCCGTGGCGGTGGAAGTTGAAACTGAGCTTGCAATGTGCTTTCCGTGTCTGTCGTGTGCGCGTGCACTCTAAGCGCCTGAGTGACGTCTGCTGCGCAGAGCTCTGTGTGTGCCGAGCGGCGTGCGCTCGCTTGGGTGGCCATTCGCGTGAGGCCTTGCTGAGGCAGCCTGGCTGTCAGAAAGTTGCCCGCATACAACGAATTCCGCTTGCAAAGTGCTTCCCGTGTCTGCCCTGTGTGCCTGCACTCTAAGCACCTGAGTGGAGTCTGCTGCGCAGAGCTCTGTGTGTGCCGAGCGGCGTGCGCTCGCTTGGGTGGCCATTCGCGTGAGGCCTTGCTGAGGCAGCCTGGCTGTCAGAAAGTTGCCCGCATACAACGAATTCCGCTTGCAATGTGCTTCCCGTGTCTGCCGTGTGTGCCTGCACTCTAAGCGCCTGAGTGGAGTCTGCTGCGCAGAGCTCTGTGTGTGCTGAGCGGCGTGCGCTCGCTTGGGTGGCCATTCGCGCGAGGCCTTGCTGAGGAAGCCTGGCTGTCAGGAAAACGCCCGCATACAACGAATTTAGCTTGGCAGTGCAAAAAGTCGCTTTCGTCTGCTACTACGTGGCCGCTCCAGAGAGGCCCAGGTTGGTCTGTGTGGTATGTAAGCCGGTTTCCCATGCCACAGTCTGAGCTTTGAAAACTAAGTGCCCATTGGCTTCAGTCCCCAACCATCATGTCAGCGAGAGGTGTGTGCAAGCTTCTGCAAAGCCTGGTGGCGGATGGGCCCTAAGCGTCAGGGCCGTTGTCCTGCAGAGAAGGATCTGAGGCTGTCTCAGTTCAAGGGATTTCCTGCTCAGCCATATCCAGACTGGCAGCTAAACACTGCTGTGTCAAGGCGAGCTTCTTATACACACTTCTACTCCCAGACACAGGGATACTGTGAAGAGGTCTTCCGCCCAGCCTCAGGGGAAGAGGCGGGGCAAGTTGCTTTCTGTACAGCATTCATTGGAAGCAGGACGTTTGGAGGTTCTGTTCCACAGGCGAAAAGCAGGCAGCACTAGGAGAATCTGTCAAGGAAGCTCCTCTTTATGGCTAGCGAGGCTTAATTCAAACGTGCAATGGAAAATTGTTCTGGGGTAACTGAGCTCTAACTTCACGCTCTAACACTTGCAGCTACTTTCTCCTAACTCATACAGAGTGGAATCGCCAAATACAGAGTAGAATTCTGTTGCGGTACGCTGTGTTCTTGTGTGCTTGGCGATGTATTGCCGACGGCCTGCGGGACCTGCTTGTCTTCTGTGTTGTGTGTTGTCCGTGCTGTGTGTATCTTGTATGTAGTATGTGCGGTATGTGTTCCTCACTGCTTGCTGAGTGCACAGTTCTGTGTATTTTTCACTGTGCTGTGTGTTATGTGAGATGTTGGTATTTGTGAGTGGTGTGTGTTGAGTGGTTCTTCGTGCATTGTACATTTCGCCTTTTTTGATGAGTTCTCTGTTGGCGGTTGCATATGTTGTGCGTTTGGTGTGTGGCTTCCCGTCTAATGTGTAGTGTGAAATGTGTGTCTGGTCTTTCTGTTGTCTGCTGTGTTGTGTACTGTGTTCTGGGTTGTGCGAGTGCTGTCTTTCGGCTTTCCGTGTGTTGCATACTGGGTCGATGTTGGGTGGGCTGTGTAATTTGAGCACTGTGTGCAAAGTTGAGTTTGCCTTGTGTCGGACGTGTTGTGTGCATGTGCATGTTGTGTGTGTGTGTTTGTGCGTTTTCGTTCGTGCTGTCTGCGTGTGGGTCTGCGTGTGCGCAGTATTGTACGCTTGTGGTTGTGCGTGTTGTGTGTAGTGCGTTCTATGTGTGTTGCATGTGTTTTCGTCAGTTGCGTGTGTGCACTTGTAGGTGCTGTGTCAGTTTTGTGTGTGTGAGATTGTGATTTGTGTGCTGTTGTGTTAGAGAGGCTGTGTGTGTGTGTTTGGCTGTTTGAGTTATGCACATGATGTGAGATGTGTTGACTGTGTGTGGTTGTGCTTGTTTTGTACGTCTCTTGTGCGCAGTCTGCGGTCTGTGCAGTGTTTATCGCGCGTATTGTGAGCAGTAGCTATGTGCCTGCCTTTCAAGGGTGTGGTGTGTTTATGGTGTCTGTTGTGTGGCGTGTTTCTGTGTTGTGTGTGTGTGCACTGCGTTGTGCTCCTGTGTGAGGATGTATGTGTGGTGTGTCTGTGCGTGATTGTGTGTGTAGTGCGTAGTGTGTGAAATGGGTGCTACTTGTCTTCTTGGTTGGTTATATGTGTTTTGCCCATGGATTTGGGAGTGTCGTGTGTGTTAGGAGTTGTGGTACTTTCTGTGTGTGTCGTGTGCTGTGTTGTTCTGTGATTTGTGTTTGTGCTGTGTGTGTCCTACTCTGTGTGTTCTGTGGTCTGTGTGTTTTGCAAGTTGAGTGAGATATTGCGTGTTATGACCGATATCTTGTGTATATGTTGCGTGTTTGGCATTGTGCATTCTGCGAGGCTCTGTGTGCTGTATGTTTTATGTGTGTTTGGAGTGATGTGTGCACTGTGTGAAATGTGTGTTGCATAAATTCGGTGTTCTTTCTGTGGTGGTTTGTGTGTGTTTTGCATGGGGGTTGCTATGTGTGTGGTTGTGTTTGACAGGTTGTGTGCGTGGTTGGCTCCTTGAGCAATGAGTGTACTTTGTGATGCGTGTACTGTGTATGGTCAAGCTTGGTCAGTGGGCCTCACTGTGGGTGTTGTGTTCACTCTGAGAACCGTGGTTCACGTGTATAGCGTGCAGTTATGTTCTCGGTGTGATGTGCTGTGCGTTGAGGGACTTCTGCATTCAAGTGCACAGAAGGTAGCCTCTCATGCTTGTCCGTTTTCGCCACAGGTTTGTAATCCTCCAGGAGGGCGTTGTTTCCTGAGGGTGCAAAGAGCCACGTCATCCCTTTAATAGCAAGGCCCTGACGATGCCTTTGTAGTAATCTGTCAGAAACTGCTGCGGGAGAGCCTTGTGCCAAACTCTGCTGGGGAAACAATCCACCGTGCACTGAGGAGACCCTCCCTGAGAGAATACTAGGCTGCTTTCGCCTTGCATGCAACTGGCTCCTACGTGATAAGGAAAACAGTAAACATTGCAGTAGAAGGCGGTCTTCTCTGTACGCCCTCTGTCTCAGAGACCTAAGTGAGCCGCGAATAGGCCTTCGCACTAGCCACACAGGAAGCTGCAGAACAAGATGCTTTGAAATGACAGCAGTGGAGGCAAGCCAGCTATGGATTCAGCTTATGTGAGTGAAAGAAACCAGTGCGGGATGGCCCATCCAAGGAATCATTGAAGCCGTGGCGGTGGAAGTTGAAACTGAGCTTGCAATGTGCTTTCCGTGTCTGTCGTGTGCGCGTGCACTCTAAGCGCCTGAGTGACGTCTGCTGCGCAGAGCTCTGTGTGTGCCGAGCGGCGTGCGCTCGCTTGGGTGGCCATTCGCGTGAGGCCTTGCTGAGGCAGCCTGGCTGTCAGAAAGTTGCCCGCATACAACGAATTCCGCTTGCAAAGTGCTTCCCGTGTCTGCCCTGTGTGCCTGCACTCTAAGCACCTGAGTGGAGTCTGCTGCGCAGAGCTCTGTGTGTGCCGAGCGGCGTGCGCTCGCTTGGGTGGCCATTCGCGTGAGGCCTTGCTGAGGCAGCCTGGCTGTCAGAAAGTTGCCCGCATACAACGAATTCCGCTTGCAATGTGCTTCCCGTGTCTGCCGTGTGTGCCTGCACTCTAAGCGCCTGAGTGGAGTCTGCTGCGCAGAGCTCTGTGTGTGCTGAGCGGCGTGCGCTCGCTTGGGTGGCCATTCGCGCGAGGCCTTGCTGAGGAAGCCTGGCTGTCAGGAAAACGCCCGCATACAACGAATTTAGCTTGGCAGTGCAAAAAGTCGCTTTCGTCTGCTACTACGTGGCCGCTCCAGAGAGGCCCAGGTTGGTCTGTGTGGTATGTAAGCCGGTTTCCCATGCCACAGTCTGAGCTTTGAAAACTAAGTGCCCATTGGCTTCAGTCCCCAACCATCATGTCAGCGAGAGGTGTGTGCAAGCTTCTGCAAAGCCTGGTGGCGGATGGGCCCTAAGCGTCAGGGCCGTTGTCCTGCAGAGAAGGATCTGAGGCTGTCTCAGTTCAAGGGATTTCCTGCTCAGCCATATCCAGACTGGCAGCTAAACACTGCTGTGTCAAGGCGAGCTTCTTATACACACTTCTACTCCCAGACACAGGGATACTGTGAAGAGGTCTTCCGCCCAGCCTCAGGGGAAGAGGCGGGGCAAGTTGCTTTCTGTACAGCATTCATTGGAAGCAGGACGTTTGGAGGTTCTGTTCCACAGGCGAAAAGCAGGCAGCACTAGGAGAATCTGTCAAGGAAGCTCCTCTTTATGGCTAGCGAGGCTTAATTCAAACGTGCAATGGAAAATTGTTCTGGGGTAACTGAGCTCTAACTTCACGCTCTAACACTTGCAGCTACTTTCTCCTAACTCATACAGAGTGGAATCGCCAAATACAGAGTAGAATTCTGTTGCGGTACGCTGTGTTCTTGTGTGCTTGGCGATGTATTGCCGACGGCCTGCGGGACCTGCTTGTCTTCTGTGTTGTGTGTTGTCCGTGCTGTGTGTATCTTGTATGTAGTATGTGCGGTATGTGTTCCTCACTGCTTGCTGAGTGCACAGTTCTGTGTATTTTTCACTGTGCTGTGTGTTATGTGAGATGTTGGTATTTGTGAGTGGTGTGTGTTGAGTGGTTCTTCGTGCATTGTACATTTCGCCTTTTTTGATGAGTTCTCTGTTGGCGGTTGCATATGTTGTGCGTTTGGTGTGTGGCTTCCCGTCTAATGTGTAGTGTGAAATGTGTGTCTGGTCTTTCTGTTGTCTGCTGTGTTGTGTACTGTGTTCTGGGTTGTGCGAGTGCTGTCTTTCGGCTTTCCGTGTGTTGCATACTGGGTCGATGTTGGGTGGGCTGTGTAATTTGAGCACTGTGTGCAAAGTTGAGTTTGCCTTGTGTCGGACGTGTTGTGTGCATGTGCATGTTGTGTGTGTGTGTTTGTGCGTTTTCGTTCGTGCTGTCTGCGTGTGGGTCTGCGTGTGCGCAGTATTGTATGCTTGTGGTTGTGCGTGTTGTGTGTAGTGCGTTCTATGTGTGTTGCATGTGTTTTCGTCAGTTGCGTGTGTGCACTTGTAGGTGCTGTGTCAGTTTTGTGTGTGTGAGATTGTGATTTGTGTGCTGTTGTGTTAGAGAGGCTGTGTGTGTGTGTTTGGCTGTTTGAGTTATGCACATGATGTGAGATGTGTTGACTGTGTGTGGTTGTGCTTGTTTTGTACGTCTCTTGTGCGCAGTCTGCGGTCTGTGCAGTGTTTATCGCGCGTATTGTGAGCAGTAGCTATGTGCCTGCCTTTCAAGGGTGTGGTGTGTTTATGGTGTCTGTTGTGTGGCGTGTTTCTGTGTTGTGTGTGTGTGCACTGCGTTGTGCTCCTGTGTGAGGATGTATGTGTGGTGTGTCTGTGCGTGATTGTGTGTGTAGTGCGTAGTGTGTGAAATGGGTGCTACTTGTCTTCTTGGTTGGTTATATGTGTTTTGCCCATGGATTTGGGAGTGTCGTGTGTGTTAGGAGTTGTGGTACTTTCTGTGTGTGTCGTGTGCTGTGTTGTTCTGTGATTTGTGTTTGTGCTGTGTGTGTCCTACTCTGTGTGTTCTGTGGTCTGTGTGTTTTGCAAGTTGAGTGAGATATTGCGTGTTATGACCGATATCTTGTGTATATGTTGCGTGTTTGGCATTGTGCATTCTGCGAGGCTCTGTGTGCTGTATGTTTTATGTGTGTTTGGAGTGATGTGTGCACTGTGTGAAATGTGTGTTGCATAAATTCGGTGTTCTTTCTGTGGTGGTTTGTGTGTGTTTTGCATGGGGGTTGCTATGTGTGTGGTTGTGTTTGACAGGTTGTGTGCGTGGTTGGCTCCTTGAGCAATGAGTGTACTTTGTGATGCGTGTACTGTGTATGGTCAAGCTTGGTCAGTGGGCCTCACTGTGGGTGTTGTGTTCACTCTGAGAACCGTGGTTCACGTGTATAGCGTGCAGTTATGTTCTCGGTGTGATGTGCTGTGCGTTGAGGGACTTCTGCATTCAAGTGCACAGAAGGTAGCCTCTCATGCTTGTCCGTTTTCGCCACAGGTTTGTAATCCTCCAGGAGGGCGTTGTTTCCTGAGGGTGCAAAGAGCCACGTCATCCCTTTAATAGCAAGGCCCTGACGATGCCTTTGTAGTAATCTGTCAGAAACTGCTGCGGGAGAGCCTTGTGCCAAACTCTGCTGGGGAAACAATCCACCGTGCACTGAGGAGACCCTCCCTGAGAGAATACTAGGCTGCTTTCGCCTTGCATGCAACTGGCTCCTACGTGATAAGGAAAACAGTAAACATTGCAGTAGAAGGCGGTCTTCTCTGTACGCCCTCTGTCTCAGAGACCTAAGTGAGCCGCGAATAGGCCTTCGCACTAGCCACACAGGAAGCTGCAGAACAAGATGCTTTGAAATGACAGCAGTGGAGGCAAGCCAGCTATGGATTCAGCTTATGTGAGTGAAAGAAACCAGTGCGGGATGGCCCATCCAAGGAATCATTGAAGCCGTGGCGGTGGAAGTTGAAACTGAGCTTGCAATGTGCTTTCCGTGTCTGTCGTGTGCGCGTGCACTCTAAGCGCCTGAGTGACGTCTGCTGCGCAGAGCTCTGTGTGTGCCGAGCGGCGTGCGCTCGCTTGGGTGGCCATTCGCGTGAGGCCTTGCTGAGGCAGCCTGGCTGTCAGAAAGTTGCCCGCATACAACGAATTCCGCTTGCAAAGTGCTTCCCGTGTCTGCCCTGTGTGCCTGCACTCTAAGCACCTGAGTGGAGTCTGCTGCGCAGAGCTCTGTGTGTGCCGAGCGGCGTGCGCTCGCTTGGGTGGCCATTCGCGTGAGGCCTTGCTGAGGCAGCCTGGCTGTCAGAAAGTTGCCCGCATACAACGAATTCCGCTTGCAATGTGCTTCCCGTGTCTGCCGTGTGTGCCTGCACTCTAAGCGCCTGAGTGGAGTCTGCTGCGCAGAGCTCTGTGTGTGCTGAGCGGCGTGCGCTCGCTTGGGTGGCCATTCGCGCGAGGCCTTGCTGAGGAAGCCTGGCTGTCAGGAAAACGCCCGCATACAACGAATTTAGCTTGGCAGTGCAAAAAGTCGCTTTCGTCTGCTACTACGTGGCCGCTCCAGAGAGGCCCAGGTTGGTCTGTGTGGTATGTAAGCCGGTTTCCCATGCCACAGTCTGAGCTTTGAAAACTAAGTGCCCATTGGCTTCAGTCCCCAACCATCATGTCAGCGAGAGGTGTGTGCAAGCTTCTGCAAAGCCTGGTGGCGGATGGGCCCTAAGCGTCAGGGCCGTTGTCCTGCAGAGAAGGATCTGAGGCTGTCTCAGTTCAAGGGATTTCCTGCTCAGCCATATCCAGACTGGCAGCTAAACACTGCTGTGTCAAGGCGAGCTTCTTATACACACTTCTACTCCCAGACACAGGGATACTGTGAAGAGGTCTTCCGCCCAGCCTCAGGGGAAGAGGCGGGGCAAGTTGCTTTCTGTACAGCATTCATTGGAAGCAGGACGTTTGGAGGTTCTGTTCCACAGGCGAAAAGCAGGCAGCACTAGGAGAATCTGTCAAGGAAGCTCCTCTTTATGGCTAGCGAGGCTTAATTCAAACGTGCAATGGAAAATTGTTCTGGGGTAACTGAGCTCTAACTTCACGCTCTAACACTTGCAGCTACTTTCTCCTAACTCATACAGAGTGGAATCGCCAAATACAGAGTAGAATTCTGTTGCGGTACGCTGTGTTCTTGTGTGCTTGGCGATGTATTGCCGACGGCCTGCGGGACCTGCTTGTCTTCTGTGTTGTGTGTTGTCCGTGCTGTGTGTATCTTGTATGTAGTATGTGCGGTATGTGTTCCTCACTGCTTGCTGAGTGCACAGTTCTGTGTATTTTTCACTGTGCTGTGTGTTATGTGAGATGTTGGTATTTGTGAGTGGTGTGTGTTGAGTGGTTCTTCGTGCATTGTACATTTCGCCTTTTTTGATGAGTTCTCTGTTGGCGGTTGCATATGTTGTGCGTTTGGTGTGTGGCTTCCCGTCTAATGTGTAGTGTGAAATGTGTGTCTGGTCTTTCTGTTGTCTGCTGTGTTGTGTACTGTGTTCTGGGTTGTGCGAGTGCTGTCTTTCGGCTTTCCGTGTGTTGCATACTGGGTCGATGTTGGGTGGGCTGTGTAATTTGAGCACTGTGTGCAAAGTTGAGTTTGCCTTGTGTCGGACGTGTTGTGTGCATGTGCATGTTGTGTGTGTGTGTTTGTGCGTTTTCGTTCGTGCTGTCTGCGTGTGGGTCTGCGTGTGCGCAGTATTGTATGCTTGTGGTTGTGCGTGTTGTGTGTAGTGCGTTCTATGTGTGTTGCATGTGTTTTCGTCAGTTGCGTGTGTGCACTTGTAGGTGCTGTGTCAGTTTTGTGTGTGTGAGATTGTGATTTGTGTGCTGTTGTGTTAGAGAGGCTGTGTGTGTGTGTTTGGCTGTTTGAGTTATGCACATGATGTGAGATGTGTTGAGTGTGTGTGGTTGTGCTTGTTTTGTACGTCTCTTGTGCGCAGTCTGCGGTCTGTGAAGTGTTTATCGCGCGTATTGTGAGCAGTAGCTATGTGCCTGCCTTTCAAGGGTGTGGTGTGTTTATGGTGTCTGTTGTGTGGCGTGTTTCTGTGTTGTGTGTGTGTGCACTGCGTTGTGCTCCTGTGTGAGGATGTATGTGTGGTGTGTCTGTGCGTGATTGTGTGTGTAGTGCGTAGTGTGTGAAATGGGTGCTACTTGTCTTCTTGGTTGGTTATATGTGTTTTGCCCATGGATTTGGGAGTGTCGTGTGTGTTAGGAGTTGTGGTACTTTCTGTGTGTGTCGTGTGCTGTGTTGTTCTGTGATTTGTGTTTGTGCTGTGTGTGTCCTACTCTGTGTGTTCTGTGGTCTGTGTGTTTTGCAAGTTGAGTGAGATATTGCGTGTTATGACCGATATCTTGTGTATATGTTGCGTGTTTGGCATTGTGCATTCTGCGAGGCTCTGTGTGCTGTATGTTTTATGTGTGTTTGGAGTGATGTGTGCACTGTGTGAAATGTGTGTTGCATAAATTCGGTGTTCTTTCTGTGGTGGTTTGTGTGTGTTTTGCATGGGGGTTGCTATGTGTGTGGTTGTGTTTGACAGGTTGTGTGCGTGGTTGGCTCCTTGAGCAATGAGTGTACTTTGTGATGCGTGTACTGTGTATGGTCAAGCTTGGTCAGTGGGCCTCACTGTGGGTGTTGTGTTCACTCTGAGAACCGTGGTTCACGTGTATAGCGTGCAGTTATGTTCTCGGTGTGATGTGCTGTGCGTTGAGGGACTTCTGCATTCAAGTGCACAGAAGGTAGCCTCTCATGCTTGTCCGTTTTCGCCACAGGTTTGTAATCCTCCAGGAGGGCGTTGTTTCCTGAGGGTGCAAAGAGCCACGTCATCCCTTTAATAGCAAGGCCCTGACGATGCCTTTGTAGTAATCTGTCAGAAACTGCTGCGGGAGAGCCTTGTGCCAAACTCTGCTGGGGAAACAATCCACCGTGCACTGAGGAGACCCTCCCTGAGAGAATACTAGGCTGCTTTCGCCTTGCATGCAACTGGCTCCTACGTGATAAGGAAAACAGTAAACATTGCAGTAGAAGGCGGTCTTCTCTGTACGCCCTCTGTCTCAGAGACCTAAGTGAGCCGCGAATAGGCCTTCGCACTAGCCACACAGGAAGCTGCAGAACAAGATGCTTTGAAATGACAGCAGTGGAGGCAAGCCAGCTATGGATTCAGCTTATGTGAGTGAAAGAAACCAGTGCGGGATGGCCCATCCAAGGAATCATTGAAGCCGTGGCGGTGGAAGTTGAAACTGAGCTTGCAATGTGCTTTCCGTGTCTGTCGTGTGCGCGTGCACTCTAAGCGCCTGAGTGACGTCTGCTGCGCAGAGCTCTGTGTGTGCCGAGCGGCGTGCGCTCGCTTGGGTGGCCATTCGCGTGAGGCCTTGCTGAGGCAGCCTGGCTGTCAGAAAGTTGCCCGCATACAACGAATTCCGCTTGCAAAGTGCTTCCCGTGTCTGCCCTGTGTGCCTGCACTCTAAGCACCTGAGTGGAGTCTGCTGCGCAGAGCTCTGTGTGTGCCGAGCGGCGTGCGCTCGCTTGGGTGGCCATTCGCGTGAGGCCTTGCTGAGGCAGCCTGGCTGTCAGAAAGTTGCCCGCATACAACGAATTCCGCTTGCAATGTGCTTCCCGTGTCTGCCGTGTGTGCCTGCACTCTAAGCGCCTGAGTGGAGTCTGCTGCGCAGAGCTCTGTGTGTGCTGAGCGGCGTGCGCTCGCTTGGGTGGCCATTCGCGCGAGGCCTTGCTGAGGAAGCCTGGCTGTCAGGAAAACGCCCGCATACAACGAATTTAGCTTGGCAGTGCAAAAAGTCGCTTTCGTCTGCTACTACGTGGCCGCTCCAGAGAGGCCCAGGTTGGTCTGTGTGGTATGTAAGCCGGTTTCCCATGCCACAGTCTGAGCTTTGAAAACTAAGTGCCCATTGGCTTCAGTCCCCAACCATCATGTCAGCGAGAGGTGTGTGCAAGCTTCTGCAAAGCCTGGTGGCGGATGGGCCCTAAGCGTCAGGGCCGTTGTCCTGCAGAGAAGGATCTGAGGCTGTCTCAGTTCAAGGGATTTCCTGCTCAGCCATATCCAGACTGGCAGCTAAACACTGCTGTGTCAAGGCGAGCTTCTTATACACACTTCTACTCCCAGACACAGGGATACTGTGAAGAGGTCTTCCGCCCAGCCTCAGGGGAAGAGGCGGGGCAAGTTGCTTTCTGTACAGCATTCATTGGAAGCAGGACGTTTGGAGGTTCTGTTCCACAGGCGAAAAGCAGGCAGCACTAGGAGAATCTGTCAAGGAAGCTCCTCTTTATGGCTAGCGAGGCTTAATTCAAACGTGCAATGGAAAATTGTTCTGGGGTAACTGAGCTCTAACTTCACGCTCTAACACTTGCAGCTACTTTCTCCTAACTCATACAGAGTGGAATCGCCAAATACAGAGTAGAATTCTGTTGCGGTACGCTGTGTTCTTGTGTGCTTGGCGATGTATTGCCGACGGCCTGCGGGACCTGCTTGTCTTCTGTGTTGTGTGTTGTCCGTGCTGTGTGTATCTTGTATGTAGTATGTGCGGTATGTGTTCCTCACTGCTTGCTGAGTGCACAGTTCTGTGTATTTTTCACTGTGCTGTGTGTTATGTGAGATGTTGGTATTTGTGAGTGGTGTGTGTTGAGTGGTTCTTCGTGCATTGTACATTTCGCCTTTTTTGATGAGTTCTCTGTTGGCGGTTGCATATGTTGTGCGTTTGGTGTGTGGCTTCCCGTCTAATGTGTAGTGTGAAATGTGTGTCTGGTCTTTCTGTTGTCTGCTGTGTTGTGTACTGTGTTCTGGGTTGTGCGAGTGCTGTCTTTCGGCTTTCCGTGTGTTGCATACTGGGTCGATGTTGGGTGGGCTGTGTAATTTGAGCACTGTGTGCAAAGTTGAGTTTGCCTTGTGTCGGACGTGTTGTGTGCATGTGCATGTTGTGTGTGTGTGTTTGTGCGTTTTCGTTCGTGCTGTCTGCGTGTGGGTCTGCGTGTGCGCAGTATTGTATGCTTGTGGTTGTGCGTGTTGTGTGTAGTGCGTTCTATGTGTGTTGCATGTGTTTTCGTCAGTTGCGTGTGTGCACTTGTAGGTGCTGTGTCAGTTTTGTGTGTGTGAGATTGTGATTTGTGTGCTGTTGTGTTAGAGAGGCTGTGTGTGTGTGTTTGGCTGTTTGAGTTATGCACATGATGTGAGATGTGTTGACTGTGTGTGGTTGTGCTTGTTTTGTACGTCTCTTGTGCGCAGTCTGCGGTCTGTGCAGTGTTTATCGCGCGTATTGTGAGCAGTAGCTATGTGCCTGCCTTTCAAGGGTGTGGTGTGTTTATGGTGTCTGTTGTGTGGCGTGTTTCTGTGTTGTGTGTGTGTGCACTGCGTTGTGCTCCTGTGTGAGGATGTATGTGTGGTGTGTCTGTGCGTGATTGTGTGTGTAGTGCGTAGTGTGTGAAATGGGTGCTACTTGTCTTCTTGGTTGGTTATATGTGTTTTGCCCATGGATTTGGGAGTGTCGTGTGTGTTAGGAGTTGTGGTACTTTCTGTGTGTGTCGTGTGCTGTGTTGTTCTGTGATTTGTGTTTGTGCTGTGTGTGTCCTACTCTGTGTGTTCTGTGGTCTGTGTGTTTTGCAAGTTGAGTGAGATATTGCGTGTTATGACCGATATCTTGTGTATATGTTGCGTGTTTGGCATTGTGCATTCTGCGAGGCTCTGTGTGCTGTATGTTTTATGTGTGTTTGGAGTGATGTGTGCACTGTGTGAAATGTGTGTTGCATAAATTCGGTGTTCTTTCTGTGGTGGTTTGTGTGTGTTTTGCATGGGGGTTGCTATGTGTGTGGTTGTGTTTGACAGGTTGTGTGCGTGGTTGGCTCCTTGAGCAATGAGTGTACTTTGTGATGCGTGTACTGTGTATGGTCAAGCTTGGTCAGTGGGCCTCACTGTGGGTGTTGTGTTCACTCTGAGAACCGTGGTTCACGTGTATAGCGTGCAGTTATGTTCTCGGTGTGATGTGCTGTGCGTTGAGGGACTTCTGCATTCAAGTGCACAGAAGGTAGCCTCTCATGCTTGTCCGTTTTCGCCACAGGTTTGTAATCCTCCAGGAGGGCGTTGTTTCCTGAGGGTGCAAAGAGCCACGTCATCCCTTTAATAGCAAGGCCCTGACGATGCCTTTGTAGTAATCTGTCAGAAACTGCTGCGGGAGAGCCTTGTGCCAAACTCTGCTGGGGAAACAATCCACCGTGCACTGAGGAGACCCTCCCTGAGAGAATACTAGGCTGCTTTCGCCTTGCATGCAACTGGCTCCTACGTGATAAGGAAAACAGTAAACATTGCAGTAGAAGGCGGTCTTCTCTGTACGCCCTCTGTCTCAGAGACCTAAGTGAGCCGCGAATAGGCCTTCGCACTAGCCACACAGGAAGCTGCAGAACAAGATGCTTTGAAATGACAGCAGTGGAGGCAAGCCAGCTATGGATTCAGCTTATGTGAGTGAAAGAAACCAGTGCGGGATGGCCCATCCAAGGAATCATTGAAGCCGTGGCGGTGGAAGTTGAAACTGAGCTTGCAATGTGCTTTCCGTGTCTGTCGTGTGCGCGTGCACTCTAAGCGCCTGAGTGACGTCTGCTGCGCAGAGCTCTGTGTGTGCCGAGCGGCGTGCGCTCGCTTGGGTGGCCATTCGCGTGAGGCCTTGCTGAGGCAGCCTGGCTGTCAGAAAGTTGCCCGCATACAACGAATTCCGCTTGCAAAGTGCTTCCCGTGTCTGCCCTGTGTGCCTGCACTCTAAGCACCTGAGTGGAGTCTGCTGCGCAGAGCTCTGTGTGTGCCGAGCGGCGTGCGCTCGCTTGGGTGGCCATTCGCGTGAGGCCTTGCTGAGGCAGCCTGGCTGTCAGAAAGTTGCCCGCATACAACGAATTCCGCTTGCAATGTGCTTCCCGTGTCTGCCGTGTGTGCCTGCACTCTAAGCGCCTGAGTGGAGTCTGCTGCGCAGAGCTCTGTGTGTGCTGAGCGGCGTGCGCTCGCTTGGGTGGCCATTCGCGCGAGGCCTTGCTGAGGAAGCCTGGCTGTCAGGAAAACGCCCGCATACAACGAATTTAGCTTGGCAGTGCAAAAAGTCGCTTTCGTCTGCTACTACGTGGCCGCTCCAGAGAGGCCCAGGTTGGTCTGTGTGGTATGTAAGCCGGTTTCCCATGCCACAGTCTGAGCTTTGAAAACTAAGTGCCCATTGGCTTCAGTCCCCAACCATCATGTCAGCGAGAGGTGTGTGCAAGCTTCTGCAAAGCCTGGTGGCGGATGGGCCCTAAGCGTCAGGGCCGTTGTCCTGCAGAGAAGGATCTGAGGCTGTCTCAGTTCAAGGGATTTCCTGCTCAGCCATATCCAGACTGGCAGCTAAACACTGCTGTGTCAAGGCGAGCTTCTTATACACACTTCTACTCCCAGACACAGGGATACTGTGAAGAGGTCTTCCGCCCAGCCTCAGGGGAAGAGGCGGGGCAAGTTGCTTTCTGTACAGCATTCATTGGAAGCAGGACGTTTGGAGGTTCTGTTCCACAGGCGAAAAGCAGGCAGCACTAGGAGAATCTGTCAAGGAAGCTCCTCTTTATGGCTAGCGAGGCTTAATTCAAACGTGCAATGGAAAATTGTTCTGGGGTAACTGAGCTCTAACTTCACGCTCTAACACTTGCAGCTACTTTCTCCTAACTCATACAGAGTGGAATCGCCAAATACAGAGTAGAATTCTGTTGCGGTACGCTGTGTTCTTGTGTGCTTGGCGATGTATTGCCGACGGCCTGCGGGACCTGCTTGTCTTCTGTGTTGTGTGTTGTCCGTGCTGTGTGTATCTTGTATGTAGTATGTGCGGTATGTGTTCCTCACTGCTTGCTGAGTGCACAGTTCTGTGTATTTTTCACTGTGCTGTGTGTTATGTGAGATGTTGGTATTTGTGAGTGGTGTGTGTTGAGTGGTTCTTCGTGCATTGTACATTTCGCCTTTTTTGATGAGTTCTCTGTTGGCGGTTGCATATGTTGTGCGTTTGGTGTGTGGCTTCCCGTCTAATGTGTAGTGTGAAATGTGTGTCTGGTCTTTCTGTTGTCTGCTGTGTTGTGTACTGTGTTCTGGGTTGTGCGAGTGCTGTCTTTCGGCTTTCCGTGTGTTGCATACTGGGTCGATGTTGGGTGGGCTGTGTAATTTGAGCACTGTGTGCAAAGTTGAGTTTGCCTTGTGTCGGACGTGTTGTGTGCATGTGCATGTTGTGTGTGTGTGTTTGTGCGTTTTCGTTCGTGCTGTCTGCGTGTGGGTCTGCGTGTGCGCAGTATTGTATGCTTGTGGTTGTGCGTGTTGTGTGTAGTGCGTTCTATGTGTGTTGCATGTGTTTTCGTCAGTTGCGTGTGTGCACTTGTAGGTGCTGTGTCAGTTTTGTGTGTGTGAGATTGTGATTTGTGTGCTGTTGTGTTAGAGAGGCTGTGTGTGTGTGTTTGGCTGTTTGAGTTATGCACATGATGTGAGATGTGTTGACTGTGTGTGGTTGTGCTTGTTTTGTACGTCTCTTGTGCGCAGTCTGCGGTCTGTGCAGTGTTTATCGCGCGTATTGTGAGCAGTAGCTATGTGCCTGCCTTTCAAGGGTGTGGTGTGTTTATGGTGTCTGTTGTGTGGCGTGTTTCTGTGTTGTGTGTGTGTGCACTGCGTTGTGCTCCTGTGTGAGGATGTATGTGTGGTGTGTCTGTGCGTGATTGTGTGTGTAGTGCGTAGTGTGTGAAATGGGTGCTACTTGTCTTCTTGGTTGGTTATATGTGTTTTGCCCATGGATTTGGGAGTGTCGTGTGTGTTAGGAGTTGTGGTACTTTCTGTGTGTGTCGTGTGCTGTGTTGTTCTGTGATTTGTGTTTGTGCTGTGTGTGTCCTACTCTGTGTGTTCTGTGGTCTGTGTGTTTTGCAAGTTGAGTGAGATATTGCGTGTTATGACCGATATCTTGTGTATATGTTGCGTGTTTGGCATTGTGCATTCTGCGAGGCTCTGTGTGCTGTATGTTTTATGTGTGTTTGGAGTGATGTGTGCACTGTGTGAAATGTGTGTTGCATAAATTCGGTGTTCTTTCTGTGGTGGTTTGTGTGTGTTTTGCATGGGGGTTGCTATGTGTGTGGTTGTGTTTGACAGGTTGTGTGCGTGGTTGGCTCCTTGAGCAATGAGTGTACTTTGTGATGCGTGTACTGTGTATGGTCAAGCTTGGTCAGTGGGCCTCACTGTGGGTGTTGTGTTCACTCTGAGAACCGTGGTTCACGTGTATAGCGTGCAGTTATGTTCTCGGTGTGATGTGCTGTGCGTTGAGGGACTTCTGCATTCAAGTGCACAGAAGGTAGCCTCTCATGCTTGTCCGTTTTCGCCACAGGTTTGTAATCCTCCAGGAGGGCGTTGTTTCCTGAGGGTGCAAAGAGCCACGTCATCCCTTTAATAGCAAGGCCCTGACGATGCCTTTGTAGTAATCTGTCAGAAACTGCTGCGGGAGAGCCTTGTGCCAAACTCTGCTGGGGAAACAATCCACCGTGCACTGAGGAGACCCTCCCTGAGAGAATACTAGGCTGCTTTCGCCTTGCATGCAACTGGCTCCTACGTGATAAGGAAAACAGTAAACATTGCAGTAGAAGGCGGTCTTCTCTGTACGCCCTCTGTCTCAGAGACCTAAGTGAGCCGCGAATAGGCCTTCGCACTAGCCACACAGGAAGCTGCAGAACAAGATGCTTTGAAATGACAGCAGTGGAGGCAAGCCAGCTATGGATTCAGCTTATGTGAGTGAAAGAAACCAGTGCGGGATGGCCCATCCAAGGAATCATTGAAGCCGTGGCGGTGGAAGTTGAAACTGAGCTTGCAATGTGCTTTCCGTGTCTGTCGTGTGCGCGTGCACTCTAAGCGCCTGAGTGACGTCTGCTGCGCAGAGCTCTGTGTGTGCCGAGCGGCGTGCGCTCGCTTGGGTGGCCATTCGCGTGAGGCCTTGCTGAGGCAGCCTGGCTGTCAGAAAGTTGCCCGCATACAACGAATTCCGCTTGCAAAGTGCTTCCCGTGTCTGCCCTGTGTGCCTGCACTCTAAGCACCTGAGTGGAGTCTGCTGCGCAGAGCTCTGTGTGTGCCGAGCGGCGTGCGCTCGCTTGGGTGGCCATTCGCGTGAGGCCTTGCTGAGGCAGCCTGGCTGTCAGAAAGTTGCCCGCATACAACGAATTCCGCTTGCAATGTGCTTCCCGTGTCTGCCGTGTGTGCCTGCACTCTAAGCGCCTGAGTGGAGTCTGCTGCGCAGAGCTCTGTGTGTGCTGAGCGGCGTGCGCTCGCTTGGGTGGCCATTCGCGCGAGGCCTTGCTGAGGAAGCCTGGCTGTCAGGAAAACGCCCGCATACAACGAATTTAGCTTGGCAGTGCAAAAAGTCGCTTTCGTCTGCTACTACGTGGCCGCTCCAGAGAGGCCCAGGTTGGTCTGTGTGGTATGTAAGCCGGTTTCCCATGCCACAGTCTGAGCTTTGAAAACTAAGTGCCCATTGGCTTCAGTCCCCAACCATCATGTCAGCGAGAGGTGTGTGCAAGCTTCTGCAAAGCCTGGTGGCGGATGGGCCCTAAGCGTCAGGGCCGTTGTCCTGCAGAGAAGGATCTGAGGCTGTCTCAGTTCAAGGGATTTCCTGCTCAGCCATATCCAGACTGGCAGCTAAACACTGCTGTGTCAAGGCGAGCTTCTTATACACACTTCTACTCCCAGACACAGGGATACTGTGAAGAGGTCTTCCGCCCAGCCTCAGGGGAAGAGGCGGGGCAAGTTGCTTTCTGTACAGCATTCATTGGAAGCAGGACGTTTGGAGGTTCTGTTCCACAGGCGAAAAGCAGGCAGCACTAGGAGAATCTGTCAAGGAAGCTCCTCTTTATGGCTAGCGAGGCTTAATTCAAACGTGCAATGGAAAATTGTTCTGGGGTAACTGAGCTCTAACTTCACGCTCTAACACTTGCAGCTACTTTCTCCTAACTCATACAGAGTGGAATCGCCAAATACAGAGTAGAATTCTGTTGCGGTACGCTGTGTTCTTGTGTGCTTGGCGATGTATTGCCGACGGCCTGCCGGACCTGCTTGTCTTCTGTGTTGTGTGTTGTCCGTGCTGTGTGTATCTTGTATGTAGTATGTGCGGTATGTGTTCCTCACTGCTTGCTGAGTGCACAGTTCTGTGTATTTTTCACTGTGCTGTGTGTTATGTGAGATGTTGGTATTTGTGAGTGGTGTGTGTTGAGTGGTTCTTCGTGCATTGTACATTTCGCCTTTTTTGATGAGTTCTCTGTTGGCGGTTGCATATGTTGTGCGTTTGGTGTGTGGCTTCCCGTCTAATGTGTAGTGTGAAATGTGTGTCTGGTCTTTCTGTTGTCTGCTGTGTTGTGTACTGTGTTCTGGGTTGTGCGAGTGCTGTCTTTCGGCTTTCCGTGTGTTGCATACTGGGTCGATGTTGGGTGGGCTGTGTAATTTGAGCACTGTGTGCAAAGTTGAGTTTGCCTTGTGTCGGACGTGTTGTGTGCATGTGCATGTTGTGTGTGTGTGTTTGTGCGTTTTCGTTCGTGCTGTCTGCGTGTGGGTCTGCGTGTGCGCAGTATTGTATGCTTGTGGTTGTGCGTGTTGTGTGTAGTGCGTTCTATGTGTGTTACATGTGTTTTCGTCAGTTGCGTGTGTGCACTTGTAGGTGCTGTGTCAGTTTTGTGTGTGTGAGATTGTGATTTGTGTGCTGTTGTGTTAGAGAGGCTGTGTGTGTGTGTTTGGCTGTTTGAGTTATGCACATGATGTGAGATGTGTTGACTGTGTGTGGTTGTGCTTGTTTTGTACGTCTCTTGTGCGCAGTCTGCGGTCTGTGCAGTGTTTATCGCGCGTATTGTGAGCAGTAGCTATGTGCCTGCCTTTCAAGGGTGTGGTGTGTTTATGGTGTCTGTTGTGTGGCGTGTTTCTGTGTTGTGTGTGTGTGCACTGCGTTGTGCTCCTGTGTGAGGATGTATGTGTGGTGTGTCTGTGCGTGATTGTGTGTGTAGTGCGTAGTGTGTGAAATGGGTGCTACTTGTCTTCTTGGTTGGTTATATGTGTTTTGCCCATGGATTTGGGAGTGTCGTGTGTGTTAGGAGTTGTGGTACTTTCTGTGTGTGTCGTGTGCTGTGTTGTTCTGTGATTTGTGTTTGTGCTGTGTGTGTCCTACTCTGTGTGTTCTGTGGTCTGTGTGTTTTGCAAGTTGAGTGAGATATTGCGTGTTATGACCGATATCTTGTGTATATGTTGCGTGTTTGGCATTGTGCATTCTGCGAGGCTCTGTGTGCTGTATGTTTTATGTGTGTTTGGAGTGATGTGTGCACTGTGTGAAATGTGTGTTGCATAAATTCGGTGTTCTTTCTGTGGTGGTTTGTGTGTGTTTTGCATGGGGGTTGCTATGTGTGTGGTTGTGTTTGACAGGTTGTGTGCGTGGTTGGCTCCTTGAGCAATGAGTGTACTTTGTGATGCGTGTACTGTGTATGGTCAAGCTTGGTCAGTGGGCCTCACTGTGGGTGTTGTGTTCACTCTGAGAACCGTGGTTCACGTGTATAGCGTGCAGTTATGTTCTCGGTGTGATGTGCTGTGCGTTGAGGGACTTCTGCATTCAAGTGCACAGAAGGTAGCCTCTCATGCTTGTCCGTTTTCGCCACAGGTTTGTAATCCTCCAGGAGGGCGTTGTTTCCTGAGGGTGCAAAGAGCCACGTCATCCCTTTAATAGCAAGGCCCTGACGATGCCTTTGTAGTAATCTGTCAGAAACTGCTGCGGGAGAGCCTTGTGCCAAACTCTGCTGGGGAAACAATCCACCGTGCACTGAGGAGACCCTCCCTGAGAGAATACTAGGCTGCTTTCGCCTTGCATGCAACTGGCTCCTACGTGATAAGGAAAACAGTAAACATTGCAGTAGAAGGCGGTCTTCTCTGTACGCCCTCTGTCTCAGAGACCTAAGTGAGCCGCGAATAGGCCTTCGCACTAGCCACACAGGAAGCTGCAGAACAAGATGCTTTGAAATGACAGCAGTGGAGGCAAGCCAGCTATGGATTCAGCTTATGTGAGTGAAAGAAACCAGTGCGGGATGGCCCATCCAAGGAATCATTGAAGCCGTGGCGGTGGAAGTTGAAACTGAGCTTGCAATGTGCTTTCCGTGTCTGTCGTGTGCGCGTGCACTCTAAGCGCCTGAGTGACGTCTGCTGCGCAGAGCTCTGTGTGTGCCGAGCGGCGTGCGCTCGCTTGGGTGGCCATTCGCGTGAGGCCTTGCTGAGGCAGCCTGGCTGTCAGAAAGTTGCCCGCATACAACGAATTCCGCTTGCAAAGTGCTTCCCGTGTCTGCCCTGTGTGCCTGCACTCTAAGCACCTGAGTGGAGTCTGCTGCGCAGAGCTCTGTGTGTGCCGAGCGGCGTGCGCTCGCTTGGGTGGCCATTCGCGTGAGGCCTTGCTGAGGCAGCCTGGCTGTCAGAAAGTTGCCCGCATACAACGAATTCCGCTTGCAATGTGCTTCCCGTGTCTGCCGTGTGTGCCTGCACTCTAAGCGCCTGAGTGGAGTCTGCTGCGCAGAGCTCTGTGTGTGCTGAGCGGCGTGCGCTCGCTTGGGTGGCCATTCGCGCGAGGCCTTGCTGAGGAAGCCTGGCTGTCAGGAAAACGCCCGCATACAACGAATTTAGCTTGGCAGTGCAAAAAGTCGCTTTCGTCTGCTACTACGTGGCCGCTCCAGAGAGGCCCAGGTTGGTCTGTGTGGTATGTAAGCCGGTTTCCCATGCCACAGTCTGAGCTTTGAAAACTAAGTGCCCATTGGCTTCAGTCCCCAACCATCATGTCAGCGAGAGGTGTGTGCAAGCTTCTGCAAAGCCTGGTGGCGGATGGGCCCTAAGCGTCAGGGCCGTTGTCCTGCAGAGAAGGATCTGAGGCTGTCTCAGTTCAAGGGATTTCCTGCTCAGCCATATCCAGACTGGCAGCTAAACACTGCTGTGTCAAGGCGAGCTTCTTATACACACTTCTACTCCCAGACACAGGGATACTGTGAAGAGGTCTTCCGCCCAGCCTCAGGGGAAGAGGCGGGGCAAGTTGCTTTCTGTACAGCATTCATTGGAAGCAGGACGTTTGGAGGTTCTGTTCCACAGGCGAAAAGCAGGCAGCACTAGGAGAATCTGTCAAGGAAGCTCCTCTTTATGGCTAGCGAGGCTTAATTCAAACGTGCAATGGAAAATTGTTCTGGGGTAACTGAGCTCTAACTTCACGCTCTAACACTTGCAGCTACTTTCTCCTAACTCATACAGAGTGGAATCGCCAAATACAGAGTAGAATTCTGTTGCGGTACGCTGTGTTCTTGTGTGCTTGGCGATGTATTGCCGACGGCCTGCGGGACCTGCTTGTCTTCTGTGTTGTGTGTTGTCCGTGCTGTGTGTATCTTGTATGTAGTATGTGCGGTATGTGTTCCTCACTGCTTGCTGAGTGCACAGTTCTGTGTATTTTTCACTGTGCTGTGTGTTATGTGAGATGTTGGTATTTGTGAGTGGTGTGTGTTGAGTGGTTCTTCGTGCATTGTACATTTCGCCTTTTTTGATGAGTTCTCTGTTGGCGGTTGCATATGTTGTGCGTTTGGTGTGTGGCTTCCCGTCTAATGTGTAGTGTGAAATGTGTGTCTGGTCTTTCTGTTGTCTGCTGTGTTGTGTACTGTGTTCTGGGTTGTGCGAGTGCTGTCTTTCGGCTTTCCGTGTGTTGCATACTGGGTCGATGTTGGGTGGGCTGTGTAATTTGAGCACTGTGTGCAAAGTTGAGTTTGCCTTGTGTCGGACGTGTTGTGTGCATGTGCATGTTGTGTGTGTGTGTTTGTGCGTTTTCGTTCGTGCTGTCTGCGTGTGGGTCTGCGTGTGCGCAGTATTGTACGCTTGTGGTTGTGCGTGTTGTGTGTAGTGCGTTCTATGTGTGTTGCATGTGTTTTCGTCAGTTGCGTGTGTGCACTTGTAGGTGCTGTGTCAGTTTTGTGTGTGTGAGATTGTGATTTGTGTGCTGTTGTGTTAGAGAGGCTGTGTGTGTGTGTTTGGCTGTTTGAGTTATGCACATGATGTGAGATGTGTTGACTGTGTGTGGTTGTGCTTGTTTTGTACGTCTCTTGTGCGCAGTCTGCGGTCTGTGCAGTGTTTATCGCGCGTATTGTGAGCAGTAGCTATGTGCCTGCCTTTCAAGGGTGTGGTGTGTTTATGGTGTCTGTTGTGTGGCGTGTTTCTGTGTTGTGTGTGTGTGCACTGCGTTGTGCTCCTGTGTGAGGATGTATGTGTGGTGTGTCTGTGCGTGATTGTGTGTGTAGTGCGTAGTGTGTGAAATGGGTGCTACTTGTCTTCTTGGTTGGTTATATGTGTTTTGCCCATGGATTTGGGAGTGTCGTGTGTGTTAGGAGTTGTGGTGCTTTCTGTGTGTGTCGTGTGCTGTGTTGTTCTGTGATTTGTGTTTGTGCTGTGTGTGTCCTACTCTGTGTGTTCTGTGGTCTGTGTGTTTTGCAAGTTGAGTGAGATATTGCGTGTTATGACCGATATCTTGTGTATATGTTGCGTGTTTGGCATTGTGCATTCTGCGAGGCTCTGTGTGCTGTATGTTTTATGTGTGTTTGGAGTGATGTGTGCACTGTGTGAAATGTGTGTTGCATAAATTCGGTGTTCTTTCTGTGGTGGTTTGTGTGTGTTTTGCATGGGGGTTGCTATGTGTGTGGTTGTGTTTGACAGGTTGTGTGCGTGGTTGGCTCCTTGAGCAATGAGTGTACTTTGTGATGCGTGTACTGTGTATGGTCAAGCTTGGTCAGTGGGCCTCACTGTGGGTGTTGTGTTCACTCTGAGAACCGTGGTTCACGTGTATAGCGTGCAGTTATGTTCTCGGTGTGATGTGCTGTGCGTTGAGGGACTTCTGCATTCAAGTGCACAGAAGGTAGCCTCTCATGCTTGTCCGTTTTCGCCACAGGTTTGTAATCCTCCAGGAGGGCGTTGTTTCCTGAGGGTGCAAAGAGCCACGTCATCCCTTTAATAGCAAGGCCCTGACGATGCCTTTGTAGTAATCTGTCAGAAACTGCTGCGGGAGAGCCTTGTGCCAAACTCTGCTGGGGAAACAATCCACCGTGCACTGAGGAGACCCTCCCTGAGAGAATACTAGGCTGCTTTCGCCTTGCATGCAACTGGCTCCTACGTGATAAGGAAAACAGTAAACATTGCAGTAGAAGGCGGTCTTCTCTGTACGCCCTCTGTCTCAGAGACCTAAGTGAGCCGCGAATAGGCCTTCGCACTAGCCACACAGGAAGCTGCAGAACAAGATGCTTTGAAATGACAGCAGTGGAGGCAAGCCAGCTATGGATTCAGCTTATGTGAGTGAAAGAAACCAGTGCGGGATGGCCCATCCAAGGAATCATTGAAGCCGTGGCGGTGGAAGTTGAAACTGAGCTTGCAATGTGCTTTCCGTGTCTGTCGTGTGCGCGTGCACTCTAAGCGCCTGAGTGACGTCTGCTGCGCAGAGCTCTGTGTGTGCCGAGCGGCGTGCGCTCGCTTGGGTGGCCATTCGCGTGAGGCCTTGCTGAGGCAGCCTGGCTGTCAGAAAGTTGCCCGCATACAACGAATTCCGCTTGCAAAGTGCTTCCCGTGTCTGCCCTGTGTGCCTGCACTCTAAGCACCTGAGTGGAGTCTGCTGCGCAGAGCTCTGTGTGTGCCGAGCGGCGTGCGCTCGCTTGGGTGGCCATTCGCGTGAGGCCTTGCTGAGGCAGCCTGGCTGTCAGAAAGTTGCCCGCATACAACGAATTCCGCTTGCAATGTGCTTCCCGTGTCTGCCGTGTGTGCCTGCACTCTAAGCGCCTGAGTGGAGTCTGCTGCGCAGAGCTCTGTGTGTGCTGAGCGGCGTGCGCTCGCTTGGGTGGCCATTCGCGCGAGGCCTTGCTGAGGAAGCCTGGCTGTCAGGAAAACGCCCGCATACAACGAATTTAGCTTGGCAGTGCAAAAAGTCGCTTTCGTCTGCTACTACGTGGCCGCTCCAGAGAGGCCCAGGTTGGTCTGTGTGGTATGTAAGCCGGTTTCCCATGCCACAGTCTGAGCTTTGAAAACTAAGTGCCCATTGGCTTCAGTCCCCAACCATCATGTCAGCGAGAGGTGTGTGCAAGCTTCTGCAAAGCCTGGTGGCGGATGGGCCCTAAGCGTCAGGGCCGTTGTCCTGCAGAGAAGGATCTGAGGCTGTCTCAGTTCAAGGGATTTCCTGCTCAGCCATATCCAGACTGGCAGCTAAACACTGCTGTGTCAAGGCGAGCTTCTTATACACACTTCTACTCCCAGACACAGGGATACTGTGAAGAGGTCTTCCGCCCAGCCTCAGGGGAAGAGGCGGGGCAAGTTGCTTTCTGTACAGCATTCATTGGAAGCAGGACGTTTGGAGGTTCTGTTCCACAGGCGAAAAGCAGGCAGCACTAGGAGAATCTGTCAAGGAAGCTCCTCTTTATGGCTAGCGAGGCTTAATTCAAACGTGCAATGGAAAATTGTTCTGGGGTAACTGAGCTCTAACTTCACGCTCTAACACTTGCAGCTACTTTCTCCTAACTCATACAGAGTGGAATCGCCAAATACAGAGTAGAATTCTGTTGCGGTACGCTGTGTTCTTGTGTGCTTGGCGATGTATTGCCGACGGCCTGCGGGACCTGCTTGTCTTCTGTGTTGTGTGTTGTCCGTGCTGTGTGTATCTTGTATGTAGTATGTGCGGTATGTGTTCCTCACTGCTTGCTGAGTGCACAGTTCTGTGTATTTTTCACTGTGCTGTGTGTTATGTGAGATGTTGGTATTTGTGAGTGGTGTGTGTTGAGTGGTTCTTCGTGCATTGTACATTTCGCCTTTTTTGATGAGTTCTCTGTTGGCGGTTGCATATGTTGTGCGTTTGGTGTGTGGCTTCCCGTCTAATGTGTAGTGTGAAATGTGTGTCTGGTCTTTCTGTTGTCTGCTGTGTTGTGTACTGTGTTCTGGGTTGTGCGAGTGCTGTCTTTCGGCTTTCCGTGTGTTGCATACTGGGTCGATGTTGGGTGGGCTGTGTAATTTGAGCACTGTGTGCAAAGTTGAGTTTGCCTTGTGTCGGACGTGTTGTGTGCATGTGCATGTTGTGTGTGTGTGTTTGTGCGTTTTCGTTCGTGCTGTCTGCGTGTGGGTCTGCGTGTGCGCAGTATTGTACGCTTGTGGTTGTGCGTGTTGTGTGTAGTGCGTTCTATGTGTGTTGCATGTGTTTTCGTCAGTTGCGTGTGTGCACTTGTAGGTGCTGTGTCAGTTTTGTGTGTGTGAGATTGTGATTTGTGTGCTGTTGTGTTAGAGAGGCTGTGTGTGTGTGTTTGGCTGTTTGAGTTATGCACATGATGTGAGATGTGTTGACTGTGTGTGGTTGTGCTTGTTTTGTACGTCTCTTGTGCGCAGTCTGCGGTCTGTGCAGTGTTTATCGCGCGTATTGTGAGCAGTAGCTATGTGCCTGCCTTTCAAGGGTGTGGTGTGTTTATGGTGTCTGTTGTGTGGCGTGTTTCTGTGTTGTGTGTGTGTGCACTGCGTTGTGCTCCTGTGTGAGGATGTATGTGTGGTGTGTCTGTGCGTGATTGTGTGTGTAGTGCGTAGTGTGTGAAATGGGTGCTACTTGTCTTCTTGGTTGGTTATATGTGTTTTGCCCATGGATTTGGGAGTGTCGTGTGTGTTAGGAGTTGTGGTGCTTTCTGTGTGTGTCGTGTGCTGTGTTGTTCTGTGATTTGTGTTTGTGCTGTGTGTGTCCTACTCTGTGTGTTCTGTGGTCTGTGTGTTTTGCAAGTTGAGTGAGATATTGCGTGTTATGACCGATATCTTGTGTATATGTTGCGTGTTTGGCATTGTGCATTCTGCGAGGCTCTGTGTGCTGTATGTTTTATGTGTGTTTGGAGTGATGTGTGCACTGTGTGAAATGTGTGTTGCATAAATTCGGTGTTCTTTCTGTGGTGGTTTGTGTGTGTTTTGCATGGGGGTTGCTATGTGTGTGGTTGTGTTTGACAGGTTGTGTGCGTGGTTGGCTCCTTGAGCAATGAGTGTACTTTGTGATGCGTGTACTGTGTATGGTCAAGCTTGGTCAGTGGGCCTCACTGTGGGTGTTGTGTTCACTCTGAGAACCGTGGTTCACGTGTATAGCGTGCAGTTATGTTCTCGGTGTGATGTGCTGTGCGTTGAGGGACTTCTGCATTCAAGTGCACAGAAGGTAGCCTCTCATGCTTGTCCGTTTTCGCCACAGGTTTGTAATCCTCCAGGAGGGCGTTGTTTCCTGAGGGTGCAAAGAGCCACGTCATCCCTTTAATAGCAAGGCCCTGACGATGCCTTTGTAGTAATCTGTCAGAAACTGCTGCGGGAGAGCCTTGTGCCAAACTCTGCTGGGGAAACAATCCACCGTGCACTGAGGAGACCCTCCCTGAGAGAATACTAGGCTGCTTTCGCCTTGCATGCAACTGGCTCCTACGTGATAAGGAAAACAGTAAACATTGCAGTAGAAGGCGGTCTTCTCTGTACGCCCTCTGTCTCAGAGACCTAAGTGAGCCGCGAATAGGCCTTCGCACTAGCCACACAGGAAGCTGCAGAACAAGATGCTTTGAAATGACAGCAGTGGAGGCAAGCCAGCTATGGATTCAGCTTATGTGAGTGAAAGAAACCAGTGCGGGATGGCCCATCCAAGGAATCATTGAAGCCGTGGCGGTGGAAGTTGAAACTGAGCTTGCAATGTGCTTTCCGTGTCTGTCGTGTGCGCGTGCACTCTAAGCGCCTGAGTGACGTCTGCTGCGCAGAGCTCTGTGTGTGCCGAGCGGCGTGCGCTCGCTTGGGTGGCCATTCGCGTGAGGCCTTGCTGAGGCAGCCTGGCTGTCAGAAAGTTGCCCGCATACAACGAATTCCGCTTGCAAAGTGCTTCCCGTGTCTGCCCTGTGTGCCTGCACTCTAAGCACCTGAGTGGAGTCTGCTGCGCAGAGCTCTGTGTGTGCCGAGCGGCGTGCGCTCGCTTGGGTGGCCATTCGCGTGAGGCCTTGCTGAGGCAGCCTGGCTGTCAGAAAGTTGCCCGCATACAACGAATTCCGCTTGCAATGTGCTTCCCGTGTCTGCCGTGTGTGCCTGCACTCTAAGCGCCTGAGTGGAGTCTGCTGCGCAGAGCTCTGTGTGTGCTGAGCGGCGTGCGCTCGCTTGGGTGGCCATTCGCGCGAGGCCTTGCTGAGGAAGCCTGGCTGTCAGGAAAACGCCCGCATACAACGAATTTAGCTTGGCAGTGCAAAAAGTCGCTTTCGTCTGCTACTACGTGGCCGCTCCAGAGAGGCCCAGGTTGGTCTGTGTGGTATGTAAGCCGGTTTCCCATGCCACAGTCTGAGCTTTGAAAACTAAGTGCCCATTGGCTTCAGTCCCCAACCATCATGTCAGCGAGAGGTGTGTGCAAGCTTCTGCAAAGCCTGGTGGCGGATGGGCCCTAAGCGTCAGGGCCGTTGTCCTGCAGAGAAGGATCTGAGGCTGTCTCAGTTCAAGGGATTTCCTGCTCAGCCATATCCAGACTGGCAGCTAAACACTGCTGTGTCAAGGCGAGCTTCTTATACACACTTCTACTCCCAGACACAGGGATACTGTGAAGAGGTCTTCCGCCCAGCCTCAGGGGAAGAGGCGGGGCAAGTTGCTTTCTGTACAGCATTCATTGGAAGCAGGACGTTTGGAGGTTCTGTTCCACAGGCGAAAAGCAGGCAGCACTAGGAGAATCTGTCAAGGAAGCTCCTCTTTATGGCTAGCGAGGCTTAATTCAAACGTGCAATGGAAAATTGTTCTGGGGTAACTGAGCTCTAACTTCACGCTCTAACACTTGCAGCTACTTTCTCCTAACTCATACAGAGTGGAATCGCCAAATACAGAGTAGAATTCTGTTGCGGTACGCTGTGTTCTTGTGTGCTTGGCGATGTATTGCCGACGGCCTGCGGGACCTGCTTGTCTTCTGTGTTGTGTGTTGTCCGTGCTGTGTGTATCTTGTATGTAGTATGTGCGGTATGTGTTCCTCACTGCTTGCTGAGTGCACAGTTCTGTGTATTTTTCACTGTGCTGTGTGTTATGTGAGATGTTGGTATTTGTGAGTGGTGTGTGTTGAGTGGTTCTTCGTGCATTGTACATTTCGCCTTTTTTGATGAGTTCTCTGTTGGCGGTTGCATATGTTGTGCGTTTGGTGTGTGGCTTCCCGTCTAATGTGTAGTGTGAAATGTGTGTCTGGTCTTTCTGTTGTCTGCTGTGTTGTGTACTGTGTTCTGGGTTGTGCGAGTGCTGTCTTTCGGCTTTCCGTGTGTTGCATACTGGGTCGATGTTGGGTGGGCTGTGTAATTTGAGCACTGTGTGCAAAGTTGAGTTTGCCTTGTGTCGGACGTGTTGTGTGCATGTGCATGTTGTGTGTGTGTGTTTGTGCGTTTTCGTTCGTGCTGTCTGCGTGTGGGTCTGCGTGTGCGCAGTATTGTACGCTTGTGGTTGTGCGTGTTGTGTGTAGTGCGTTCTATGTGTGTTGCATGTGTTTTCGTCAGTTGCGTGTGTGCACTTGTAGGTGCTGTGTCAGTTTTGTGTGTGTGAGATTGTGATTTGTGTGCTGTTGTGTTAGAGAGGCTGTGTGTGTGTGTTTGGCTGTTTGAGTTATGCACATGATGTGAGATGTGTTGACTGTGTGTGGTTGTGCTTGTTTTGTACGTCTCTTGTGCGCAGTCTGCGGTCTGTGCAGTGTTTATCGCGCGTATTGTGAGCAGTAGCTATGTGCCTGCCTTTCAAGGGTGTGGTGTGTTTATGGTGTCTGTTGTGTGGCGTGTTTCTGTGTTGTGTGTGTGTGCACTGCGTTGTGCTCCTGTGTGAGGATGTATGTGTGGTGTGTCTGTGCGTGATTGTGTGTGTAGTGCGTAGTGTGTGAAATGGGTGCTACTTGTCTTCTTGGTTGGTTATATGTGTTTTGCCCATGGATTTGGGAGTGTCGTGTGTGTTAGGAGTTGTGGTGCTTTCTGTGTGTGTCGTGTGCTGTGTTGTTCTGTGATTTGTGTTTGTGCTGTGTGTGTCCTACTCTGTGTGTTCTGTGGTCTGTGTGTTTTGCAAGTTGAGTGAGATATTGCGTGTTATGACCGATATCTTGTGTATATGTTGCGTGTTTGGCATTGTGCATTCTGCGAGGCTCTGTGTGCTGTATGTTTTATGTGTGTTTGGAGTGATGTGTGCACTGTGTGAAATGTGTGTTGCATAAATTCGGTGTTCTTTCTGTGGTGGTTTGTGTGTGTTTTGCATGGGGGTTGCTATGTGTGTGGTTGTGTTTGACAGGTTGTGTGCGTGGTTGGCTCCTTGAGCAATGAGTGTACTTTGTGATGCGTGTACTGTGTATGGTCAAGCTTGGTCAGTGGGCCTCACTGTGGGTGTTGTGTTCACTCTGAGAACCGTGGTTCACGTGTATAGCGTGCAGTTATGTTCTCGGTGTGATGTGCTGTGCGTTGAGGGACTTCTGCATTCAAGTGCACAGAAGGTAGCCTCTCATGCTTGTCCGTTTTCGCCACAGGTTTGTAATCCTCCAGGAGGGCGTTGTTTCCTGAGGGTGCAAAGAGCCACGTCATCCCTTTAATAGCAAGGCCCTGACGATGCCTTTGTAGTAATCTGTCAGAAACTGCTGCGGGAGAGCCTTGTGCCAAACTCTGCTGGGGAAACAATCCACCGTGCACTGAGGAGACCCTCCCTGAGAGAATACTAGGCTGCTTTCGCCTTGCATGCAACTGGCTCCTACGTGATAAGGAAAACAGTAAACATTGCAGTAGAAGGCGGTCTTCTCTGTACGCCCTCTGTCTCAGAGACCTAAGTGAGCCGCGAATAGGCCTTCGCACTAGCCACACAGGAAGCTGCAGAACAAGATGCTTTGAAATGACAGCAGTGGAGGCAAGCCAGCTATGGATTCAGCTTATGTGAGTGAAAGAAACCAGTGCGGGATGGCCCATCCAAGGAATCATTGAAGCCGTGGCGGTGGAAGTTGAAACTGAGCTTGCAATGTGCTTTCCGTGTCTGTCGTGTGCGCGTGCACTCTAAGCGCCTGAGTGACGTCTGCTGCGCAGAGCTCTGTGTGTGCCGAGCGGCGTGCGCTCGCTTGGGTGGCCATTCGCGTGAGGCCTTGCTGAGGCAGCCTGGCTGTCAGAAAGTTGCCCGCATACAACGAATTCCGCTTGCAAAGTGCTTCCCGTGTCTGCCCTGTGTGCCTGCACTCTAAGCACCTGAGTGGAGTCTGCTGCGCAGAGCTCTGTGTGTGCCGAGCGGCGTGCGCTCGCTTGGGTGGCCATTCGCGTGAGGCCTTGCTGAGGCAGCCTGGCTGTCAGAAAGTTGCCCGCATACAACGAATTCCGCTTGCAATGTGCTTCCCGTGTCTGCCGTGTGTGCCTGCACTCTAAGCGCCTGAGTGGAGTCTGCTGCGCAGAGCTCTGTGTGTGCTGAGCGGCGTGCGCTCGCTTGGGTGGCCATTCGCGCGAGGCCTTGCTGAGGAAGCCTGGCTGTCAGGAAAACGCCCGCATACAACGAATTTAGCTTGGCAGTGCAAAAAGTCGCTTTCGTCTGCTACTACGTGGCCGCTCCAGAGAGGCCCAGGTTGGTCTGTGTGGTATGTAAGCCGGTTTCCCATGCCACAGTCTGAGCTTTGAAAACTAAGTGCCCATTGGCTTCAGTCCCCAACCATCATGTCAGCGAGAGGTGTGTGCAAGCTTCTGCAAAGCCTGGTGGCGGATGGGCCCTAAGCGTCAGGGCCGTTGTCCTGCAGAGAAGGATCTGAGGCTGTCTCAGTTCAAGGGATTTCCTGCTCAGCCATATCCAGACTGGCAGCTAAACACTGCTGTGTCAAGGCGAGCTTCTTATACACACTTCTACTCCCAGACACAGGGATACTGTGAAGAGGTCTTCCGCCCAGCCTCAGGGGAAGAGGCGGGGCAAGTTGCTTTCTGTACAGCATTCATTGGAAGCAGGACGTTTGGAGGTTCTGTTCCACAGGCGAAAAGCAGGCAGCACTAGGAGAATCTGTCAAGGAAGCTCCTCTTTATGGCTAGCGAGGCTTAATTCAAACGTGCAATGGAAAATTGTTCTGGGGTAACTGAGCTCTAACTTCACGCTCTAACACTTGCAGCTACTTTCTCCTAACTCATACAGAGTGGAATCGCCAAATACAGAGTAGAATTCTGTTGCGGTACGCTGTGTTCTTGTGTGCTTGGCGATGTATTGCCGACGGCCTGCGGGACCTGCTTGTCTTCTGTGTTGTGTGTTGTCCGTGCTGTGTGTATCTTGTATGTAGTATGTGCGGTATGTGTTCCTCACTGCTTGCTGAGTGCACAGTTCTGTGTATTTTTCACTGTGCTGTGTGTTATGTGAGATGTTGGTATTTGTGAGTGGTGTGTGTTGAGTGGTTCTTCGTGCATTGTACATTTCGCCTTTTTTGATGAGTTCTCTGTTGGCGGTTGCATATGTTGTGCGTTTGGTGTGTGGCTTCCCGTCTAATGTGTAGTGTGAAATGTGTGTCTGGTCTTTCTGTTGTCTGCTGTGTTGTGTACTGTGTTCTGGGTTGTGCGAGTGCTGTCTTTCGGCTTTCCGTGTGTTGCATACTGGGTCGATGTTGGGTGGGCTGTGTAATTTGAGCACTGTGTGCAAAGTTGAGTTTGCCTTGTGTCGGACGTGTTGTGTGCATGTGCATGTTGTGTGTGTGTGTTTGTGCGTTTTCGTTCGTGCTGTCTGCGTGTGGGTCTGCGTGTGCGCAGTATTGTACGCTTGTGGTTGTGCGTGTTGTGTGTAGTGCGTTCTATGTGTGTTGCATGTGTTTTCGTCAGTTGCGTGTGTGCACTTGTAGGTGCTGTGTCAGTTTTGTGTGTGTGAGATTGTGATTTGTGTGCTGTTGTGTTAGAGAGGCTGTGTGTGTGTGTTTGGCTGTTTGAGTTATGCACATGATGTGAGATGTGTTGACTGTGTGTGGTTGTGCTTGTTTTGTACGTCTCTTGTGCGCAGTCTGCGGTCTGTGCAGTGTTTATCGCGCGTATTGTGAGCAGTAGCTATGTGCCTGCCTTTCAAGGGTGTGGTGTGTTTATGGTGTCTGTTGTGTGGCGTGTTTCTGTGTTGTGTGTGTGTGCACTGCGTTGTGCTCCTGTGTGAGGATGTATGTGTGGTGTGTCTGTGCGTGATTGTGTGTGTAGTGCGTAGTGTGTGAAATGGGTGCTACTTGTCTTCTTGGTTGGTTATATGTGTTTTGCCCATGGATTTGGGAGTGTCGTGTGTGTTAGGAGTTGTGGTGCTTTCTGTGTGTGTCGTGTGCTGTGTTGTTCTGTGATTTGTGTTTGTGCTGTGTGTGTCCTACTCTGTGTGTTCTGTGGTCTGTGTGTTTTGCAAGTTGAGTGAGATATTGCGTGTTATGACCGATATCTTGTGTATATGTTGCGTGTTTGGCATTGTGCATTCTGCGAGGCTCTGTGTGCTGTATGTTTTATGTGTGTTTGGAGTGATGTGTGCACTGTGTGAAATGTGTGTTGCATAAATTCGGTGTTCTTTCTGTGGTGGTTTGTGTGTGTTTTGCATGGGGGTTGCTATGTGTGTGGTTGTGTTTGACAGGTTGTGTGCGTGGTTGGCTCCTTGAGCAATGAGTGTACTTTGTGATGCGTGTACTGTGTATGGTCAAGCTTGGTCAGTGGGCCTCACTGTGGGTGTTGTGTTCACTCTGAGAACCGTGGTTCACGTGTATAGCGTGCAGTTATGTTCTCGGTGTGATGTGCTGTGCGTTGAGGGACTTCTGCATTCAAGTGCACAGAAGGTAGCCTCTCATGCTTGTCCGTTTTCGCCACAGGTTTGTAATCCTCCAGGAGGGCGTTGTTTCCTGAGGGTGCAAAGAGCCACGTCATCCCTTTAATAGCAAGGCCCTGACGATGCCTTTGTAGTAATCTGTCAGAAACTGCTGCGGGAGAGCCTTGTGCCAAACTCTGCTGGGGAAACAATCCACCGTGCACTGAGGAGACCCTCCCTGAGAGAATACTAGGCTGCTTTCGCCTTGCATGCAACTGGCTCCTACGTGATAAGGAAAACAGTAAACATTGCAGTAGAAGGCGGTCTTCTCTGTACGCCCTCTGTCTCAGAGACCTAAGTGAGCCGCGAATAGGCCTTCGCACTAGCCACACAGGAAGCTGCAGAACAAGATGCTTTGAAATGACAGCAGTGGAGGCAAGCCAGCTATGGATTCAGCTTATGTGAGTGAAAGAAACCAGTGCGGGATGGCCCATCCAAGGAATCATTGAAGCCGTGGCGGTGGAAGTTGAAACTGAGCTTGCAATGTGCTTTCCGTGTCTGTCGTGTGCGCGTGCACTCTAAGCGCCTGAGTGACGTCTGCTGCGCAGAGCTCTGTGTGTGCCGAGCGGCGTGCGCTCGCTTGGGTGGCCATTCGCGTGAGGCCTTGCTGAGGCAGCCTGGCTGTCAGAAAGTTGCCCGCATACAACGAATTCCGCTTGCAAAGTGCTTCCCGTGTCTGCCCTGTGTGCCTGCACTCTAAGCACCTGAGTGGAGTCTGCTGCGCAGAGCTCTGTGTGTGCCGAGCGGCGTGCGCTCGCTTGGGTGGCCATTCGCGTGAGGCCTTGCTGAGGCAGCCTGGCTGTCAGAAAGTTGCCCGCATACAACGAATTCCGCTTGCAATGTGCTTCCCGTGTCTGCCGTGTGTGCCTGCACTCTAAGCGCCTGAGTGGAGTCTGCTGCGCAGAGCTCTGTGTGTGCTGAGCGGCGTGCGCTCGCTTGGGTGGCCATTCGCGCGAGGCCTTGCTGAGGAAGCCTGGCTGTCAGGAAAACGCCCGCATACAACGAATTTAGCTTGGCAGTGCAAAAAGTCGCTTTCGTCTGCTACTACGTGGCCGCTCCAGAGAGGCCCAGGTTGGTCTGTGTGGTATGTAAGCCGGTTTCCCATGCCACAGTCTGAGCTTTGAAAACTAAGTGCCCATTGGCTTCAGTCCCCAACCATCATGTCAGCGAGAGGTGTGTGCAAGCTTCTGCAAAGCCTGGTGGCGGATGGGCCCTAAGCGTCAGGGCCGTTGTCCTGCAGAGAAGGATCTGAGGCTGTCTCAGTTCAAGGGATTTCCTGCTCAGCCATATCCAGACTGGCAGCTAAACACTGCTGTGTCAAGGCGAGCTTCTTATACACACTTCTACTCCCAGACACAGGGATACTGTGAAGAGGTCTTCCGCCCAGCCTCAGGGGAAGAGGCGGGGCAAGTTGCTTTCTGTACAGCATTCATTGGAAGCAGGACGTTTGGAGGTTCTGTTCCACAGGCGAAAAGCAGGCAGCACTAGGAGAATCTGTCAAGGAAGCTCCTCTTTATGGCTAGCGAGGCTTAATTCAAACGTGCAATGGAAAATTGTTCTGGGGTAACTGAGCTCTAACTTCACGCTCTAACACTTGCAGCTACTTTCTCCTAACTCATACAGAGTGGAATCGCCAAATACAGAGTAGAATTCTGTTGCGGTACGCTGTGTTCTTGTGTGCTTGGCGATGTATTGCCGACGGCCTGCGGGACCTGCTTGTCTTCTGTGTTGTGTGTTGTCCGTGCTGTGTGTATCTTGTATGTAGTATGTGCGGTATGTGTTCCTCACTGCTTGCTGAGTGCACAGTTCTGTGTATTTTTCACTGTGCTGTGTGTTATGTGAGATGTTGGTATTTGTGAGTGGTGTGTGTTGAGTGGTTCTTCGTGCATTGTACATTTCGCCTTTTTTGATGAGTTCTCTGTTGGCGGTTGCATATGTTGTGCGTTTGGTGTGTGGCTTCCCGTCTAATGTGTAGTGTGAAATGTGTGTCTGGTCTTTCTGTTGTCTGCTGTGTTGTGTACTGTGTTCTGGGTTGTGCGAGTGCTGTCTTTCGGCTTTCCGTGTGTTGCATACTGGGTCGATGTTGGGTGGGCTGTGTAATTTGAGCACTGTGTGCAAAGTTGAGTTTGCCTTGTGTCGGACGTGTTGTGTGCATGTGCATGTTGTGTGTGTGTGTTTGTGCGTTTTCGTTCGTGCTGTCTGCGTGTGGGTCTGCGTGTGCGCAGTATTGTACGCTTGTGGTTGTGCGTGTTGTGTGTAGTGCGTTCTATGTGTGTTGCATGTGTTTTCGTCAGTTGCGTGTGTGCACTTGTAGGTGCTGTGTCAGTTTTGTGTGTGTGAGATTGTGATTTGTGTGCTGTTGTGTTAGAGAGGCTGTGTGTGTGTGTTTGGCTGTTTGAGTTATGCACATGATGTGAGATGTGTTGACTGTGTGTGGTTGTGCTTGTTTTGTACGTCTCTTGTGCGCAGTCTGCGGTCTGTGCAGTGTTTATCGCGCGTATTGTGAGCAGTAGCTATGTGCCTGCCTTTCAAGGGTGTGGTGTGTTTATGGTGTCTGTTGTGTGGCGTGTTTCTGTGTTGTGTGTGTGTGCACTGCGTTGTGCTCCTGTGTGAGGATGTATGTGTGGTGTGTCTGTGCGTGATTGTGTGTGTAGTGCGTAGTGTGTGAAATGGGTGCTACTTGTCTTCTTGGTTGGTTATATGTGTTTTGCCCATGGATTTGGGAGTGTCGTGTGTGTTAGGAGTTGTGGTGCTTTCTGTGTGTGTCGTGTGCTGTGTTGTTCTGTGATTTGTGTTTGTGCTGTGTGTGTCCTACTCTGTGTGTTCTGTGGTCTGTGTGTTTTGCAAGTTGAGTGAGATATTGCGTGTTATGACCGATATCTTGTGTATATGTTGCGTGTTTGGCATTGTGCATTCTGCGAGGCTCTGTGTGCTGTATGTTTTATGTGTGTTTGGAGTGATGTGTGCACTGTGTGAAATGTGTGTTGCATAAATTCGGTGTTCTTTCTGTGGTGGTTTGTGTGTGTTTTGCATGGGGGTTGCTATGTGTGTGGTTGTGTTTGACAGGTTGTGTGCGTGGTTGGCTCCTTGAGCAATGAGTGTACTTTGTGATGCGTGTACTGTGTATGGTCAAGCTTGGTCAGTGGGCCTCACTGTGGGTGTTGTGTTCACTCTGAGAACCGTGGTTCACGTGTATAGCGTGCAGTTATGTTCTCGGTGTGATGTGCTGTGCGTTGAGGGACTTCTGCATTCAAGTGCACAGAAGGTAGCCTCTCATGCTTGTCCGTTTTCGCCACAGGTTTGTAATCCTCCAGGAGGGCGTTGTTTCCTGAGGGTGCAAAGAGCCACGTCATCCCTTTAATAGCAAGGCCCTGACGATGCCTTTGTAGTAATCTGTCAGAAACTGCTGCGGGAGAGCCTTGTGCCAAACTCTGCTGGGGAAACAATCCACCGTGCACTGAGGAGACCCTCCCTGAGAGAATACTAGGCTGCTTTCGCCTTGCATGCAACTGGCTCCTACGTGATAAGGAAAACAGTAAACATTGCAGTAGAAGGCGGTCTTCTCTGTACGCCCTCTGTCTCAGAGACCTAAGTGAGCCGCGAATAGGCCTTCGCACTAGCCACACAGGAAGCTGCAGAACAAGATGCTTTGAAATGACAGCAGTGGAGGCAAGCCAGCTATGGATTCAGCTTATGTGAGTGAAAGAAACCAGTGCGGGATGGCCCATCCAAGGAATCATTGAAGCCGTGGCGGTGGAAGTTGAAACTGAGCTTGCAATGTGCTTTCCGTGTCTGTCGTGTGCGCGTGCACTCTAAGCGCCTGAGTGACGTCTGCTGCGCAGAGCTCTGTGTGTGCCGAGCGGCGTGCGCTCGCTTGGGTGGCCATTCGCGTGAGGCCTTGCTGAGGCAGCCTGGCTGTCAGAAAGTTGCCCGCATACAACGAATTCCGCTTGCAAAGTGCTTCCCGTGTCTGCCCTGTGTGCCTGCACTCTAAGCACCTGAGTGGAGTCTGCTGCGCAGAGCTCTGTGTGTGCCGAGCGGCGTGCGCTCGCTTGGGTGGCCATTCGCGTGAGGCCTTGCTGAGGCAGCCTGGCTGTCAGAAAGTTGCCCGCATACAACGAATTCCGCTTGCAATGTGCTTCCCGTGTCTGCCGTGTGTGCCTGCACTCTAAGCGCCTGAGTGGAGTCTGCTGCGCAGAGCTCTGTGTGTGCTGAGCGGCGTGCGCTCGCTTGGGTGGCCATTCGCGCGAGGCCTTGCTGAGGAAGCCTGGCTGTCAGGAAAACGCCCGCATACAACGAATTTAGCTTGGCAGTGCAAAAAGTCGCTTTCGTCTGCTACTACGTGGCCGCTCCAGAGAGGCCCAGGTTGGTCTGTGTGGTATGTAAGCCGGTTTCCCATGCCACAGTCTGAGCTTTGAAAACTAAGTGCCCATTGGCTTCAGTCCCCAACCATCATGTCAGCGAGAGGTGTGTGCAAGCTTCTGCAAAGCCTGGTGGCGGATGGGCCCTAAGCGTCAGGGCCGTTGTCCTGCAGAGAAGGATCTGAGGCTGTCTCAGTTCAAGGGATTTCCTGCTCAGCCATATCCAGACTGGCAGCTAAACACTGCTGTGTCAAGGCGAGCTTCTTATACACACTTCTACTCCCAGACACAGGGATACTGTGAAGAGGTCTTCCGCCCAGCCTCAGGGGAAGAGGCGGGGCAAGTTGCTTTCTGTACAGCATTCATTGGAAGCAGGACGTTTGGAGGTTCTGTTCCACAGGCGAAAAGCAGGCAGCACTAGGAGAATCTGTCAAGGAAGCTCCTCTTTATGGCTAGCGAGGCTTAATTCAAACGTGCAATGGAAAATTGTTCTGGGGTAACTGAGCTCTAACTTCACGCTCTAACACTTGCAGCTACTTTCTCCTAACTCATACAGAGTGGAATCGCCAAATACAGAGTAGAATTCTGTTGCGGTACGCTGTGTTCTTGTGTGCTTGGCGATGTATTGCCGACGGCCTGCGGGACCTGCTTGTCTTCTGTGTTGTGTGTTGTCCGTGCTGTGTGTATCTTGTATGTAGTATGTGCGGTATGTGTTCCTCACTGCTTGCTGAGTGCACAGTTCTGTGTATTTTTCACTGTGCTGTGTGTTATGTGAGATGTTGGTATTTGTGAGTGGTGTGTGTTGAGTGGTTCTTCGTGCATTGTACATTTCGCCTTTTTTGATGAGTTCTCTGTTGGCGGTTGCATATGTTGTGCGTTTGGTGTGTGGCTTCCCGTCTAATGTGTAGTGTGAAATGTGTGTCTGGTCTTTCTGTTGTCTGCTGTGTTGTGTACTGTGTTCTGGGTTGTGCGAGTGCTGTCTTTCGGCTTTCCGTGTGTTGCATACTGGGTCGATGTTGGGTGGGCTGTGTAATTTGAGCACTGTGTGCAAAGTTGAGTTTGCCTTGTGTCGGACGTGTTGTGTGCATGTGCATGTTGTGTGTGTGTGTTTGTGCGTTTTCGTTCGTGCTGTCTGCGTGTGGGTCTGCGTGTGCGCAGTATTGTACGCTTGTGGTTGTGCGTGTTGTGTGTAGTGCGTTCTATGTGTGTTGCATGTGTTTTCGTCAGTTGCGTGTGTGCACTTGTAGGTGCTGTGTCAGTTTTGTGTGTGTGAGATTGTGATTTGTGTGCTGTTGTGTTAGAGAGGCTGTGTGTGTGTGTTTGGCTGTTTGAGTTATGCACATGATGTGAGATGTGTTGACTGTGTGTGGTTGTGCTTGTTTTGTACGTCTCTTGTGCGCAGTCTGCGGTCTGTGCAGTGTTTATCGCGCGTATTGTGAGCAGTAGCTATGTGCCTGCCTTTCAAGGGTGTGGTGTGTTTATGGTGTCTGTTGTGTGGCGTGTTTCTGTGTTGTGTGTGTGTGCACTGCGTTGTGCTCCTGTGTGAGGATGTATGTGTGGTGTGTCTGTGCGTGATTGTGTGTGTAGTGCGTAGTGTGTGAAATGGGTGCTACTTGTCTTCTTGGTTGGTTATATGTGTTTTGCCCATGGATTTGGGAGTGTCGTGTGTGTTAGGAGTTGTGGTGCTTTCTGTGTGTGTCGTGTGCTGTGTTGTTCTGTGATTTGTGTTTGTGCTGTGTGTGTCCTACTCTGTGTGTTCTGTGGTCTGTGTGTTTTGCAAGTTGAGTGAGATATTGCGTGTTATGACCGATATCTTGTGTATATGTTGCGTGTTTGGCATTGTGCATTCTGCGAGGCTCTGTGTGCTGTATGTTTTATGTGTGTTTGGAGTGATGTGTGCACTGTGTGAAATGTGTGTTGCATAAATTCGGTGTTCTTTCTGTGGTGGTTTGTGTGTGTTTTGCATGGGGGTTGCTATGTGTGTGGTTGTGTTTGACAGGTTGTGTGCGTGGTTGGCTCCTTGAGCAATGAGTGTACTTTGTGATGCGTGTACTGTGTATGGTCAAGCTTGGTCAGTGGGCCTCACTGTGGGTGTTGTGTTCACTCTGAGAACCGTGGTTCACGTGTATAGCGTGCAGTTATGTTCTCGGTGTGATGTGCTGTGCGTTGAGGGACTTCTGCATTCAAGTGCACAGAAGGTAGCCTCTCATGCTTGTCCGTTTTCGCCACAGGTTTGTAATCCTCCAGGAGGGCGTTGTTTCCTGAGGGTGCAAAGAGCCACGTCATCCCTTTAATAGCAAGGCCCTGACGATGCCTTTGTAGTAATCTGTCAGAAACTGCTGCGGGAGAGCCTTGTGCCAAACTCTGCTGGGGAAACAATCCACCGTGCACTGAGGAGACCCTCCCTGAGAGAATACTAGGCTGCTTTCGCCTTGCATGCAACTGGCTCCTACGTGATAAGGAAAACAGTAAACATTGCAGTAGAAGGCGGTCTTCTCTGTACGCCCTCTGTCTCAGAGACCTAAGTGAGCCGCGAATAGGCCTTCGCACTAGCCACACAGGAAGCTGCAGAACAAGATGCTTTGAAATGACAGCAGTGGAGGCAAGCCAGCTATGGATTCAGCTTATGTGAGTGAAAGAAACCAGTGCGGGATGGCCCATCCAAGGAATCATTGAAGCCGTGGCGGTGGAAGTTGAAACTGAGCTTGCAATGTGCTTTCCGTGTCTGTCGTGTGCGCGTGCACTCTAAGCGCCTGAGTGACGTCTGCTGCGCAGAGCTCTGTGTGTGCCGAGCGGCGTGCGCTCGCTTGGGTGGCCATTCGCGTGAGGCCTTGCTGAGGCGGCCTGGCTGTCAGGAGGTTGCCCGCATACAACGAATTCCGCTTGCAAAGTGCTTCCCGTGTCTGCCCTGTGTGCCTGCACTCTAAGCACCTGAGTGGAGTCTGCTGCGCAGAGCTCTGTGTGTGCCGAGCGGCGTGCGCTCGCTTGGGTGGCCATTCGCGTGAGGCCTTGCTGAGGCAGCCTGGCTGCCAGAAAGTTGCCCGCATACAACGAATTCCGCTTGCAATGTGCTTCCCGTGTCTGCCGTGTGTGCCTGCACTCTAAGCGCCTGAGTGGAGTCTGCTGCGCAGAGCTCTGTGTGTGCTGAGCGGCGTGCGCTCGCTTGGGTGGCCATTCGCGCGAGGCCTTGCTGAGGAAGCCTGGCTGTCAGGAAAACGCCCGCATACAACGAATTTACCTTGGCAGTGCAAAAAGTCGCTTTCGTGTTCTACTACGTGGCCGCTCCAGAGAGGCCCAGGTTGGTCTGTGTGGTATGTAAGGCCGTTTCCCATGCCACAGTCTGAGCTTTGAAAACTAAGTGCCCATTGGCTTCAGTCCCCAACCATCATGTCAGCGAGAGGTGTGTGCAAGCTTCTGCAAAGCCTGGTGGCGGATGGGCCCTAAGCGTCAGGGCCGTTGTCCTGCAGAGAAGGATCTGAGGCTGTCTCAGTTCAAGGGATTTCCTGCTCAGCCATATCCAGACTGGCAGCTAAACACTGCTGTGTCAAGGCGAGCTTCTTATACACACTTCTACTCCCAGACACACGGAGACTGTGAAGAGGGCTTCCGCCCAGCCTCAGGGGAAGAGGCGGGGCAAGTTGCTTTCTGTACAGCATTCATTGGAAGCAGGACGTTTGGAGGTTCTGTTCCACAGGCGAAAAGCAGGCAGCACTAGGAGAATCTGTCAAGGAAGCTCCTCTTTATGGCTAGCGAGGCTTAATTCAAACGTGCAATGGAAAATTGTTCTGGGGTAACTGAGCTCTAACTTCACGCTCTAACACTTGCAGCTACTTTCTCCTAACTCATACAGAGTGGAATCGCCAAATACAGAGTAGAATTCTGTTGCGGTACGCTGTGTTCTTGTGTGCTTGGCGATGTATTGCCGACGGCCTGCGGGACCTGCTTGTCTTCTGTGTTGTGTGTTGTCCGTGCTGTGTGTATCTTGTATGTAGTATGTGCGGTATGTGTTCCTCACTGCTTACTGAGTGCACAGTTCTGTGTATTTTTCACTGTGCTGTGTGTTATGTGAGATGTTGGTATTTGTGAGTGGTGTGTGTTGAGTGGTTCTTCGTGCATTGTACATTTCGCCTTTTTTGATGAGTTCTCTGTTGGCGGTTGCATATGTTGTGCGTTTGGTGTGTGGCTTCCCGTCTAATGTGTAGTGTGAAATGTGTGTCTGGTCTTTCTGTTGTCTGCTGTGTTGTGTACTGTGTTCTGGGTTGTGCGAGTGCTGTCTTTCGGCTTTCCGTGTGTTGCATACTGGGTCGATGTTGGGTGGGCTGTGTAATTTGAGCACTGTGTGCAAAGTTGAGTTTGCCTTGTGTCGGACGTGTTGTGTGCATGTGCATGTTGTGTGTGTGTGTTTGTGCGTTTTCGTTCGTGTTGTCTGCGTGTGGGTCTGCGTGTGCGCAGTATTGTATGTTTGTGGTTGTGGGTGTTGTGTGTAGTGCGTTCTATGTGTGTTGCTTTTGTTTTCGTCAGTTGCTTGTGTGCACTTGTAGGTGTTGTGTCAGTTTTGTGTGTGTGAGATTGTGATTTGTGTGCTGTTGTGTTAGAGAGGCTGTGTGTGTGTGTTTGGCTGTTTGAGTTATGCACATGATGTGAGATGTGTTGACTGTGTGTGGTTGTGCTTGTTTTGTACGTCTCTTGTGCGCAGTCTGCGGTCTGTGCAGTGTTTATCGCGCGTATTGTGAGCAGTAGCTATGTGCCTGCCTTTCAAGGGTGTGGTGTGTTTATGGTGTCTGTTGTGTGGCGTGTTTCTGTGTTGTGTGTGTGTGCACTGCGTTGTGCTCCTGTGTGAGGATGTATGTGTGGTGTGTCTGTGCGTGATTGTGTGTGTAGTGCGTAGTGTGTGAAATGGGTGCTACTTGTCTTCTTGGTTGGTTATATGTGTTTTGCCCATGGATTTGGGAGTGTCGTGTGTGTTAGGAGTTGTGGTACTTTCTGTGTGTGTCGTGTGCTGTGTTGTTCTGTGATTTGTGTTTGTGCTGTGTGTGTCCTACTCTGTGTGTTCTGTGGTCTGTGTGTTTTGCAAGTTGAGTGAGATATTGCGTGTTATGACCGATATCTTGTGTATATGTTGCGTGTTTGGCATTGTGCATTCTGCGAGGCTCTGTGTGCTGTATGTTTTATGTGTGTTTGGAGTGATGTGTGCACTGTGTGAAATGTGTGTTGCATAAATTCGGTGTTCTTTCTGTGGTGGTTTGTGTGTGTTTTGCATGGGGGTTGCTATGTGTGTGGTTGTGTTTGACAGGTTGTGTGCGTGGTTGGCTCCTTGAGCAATGAGTGTACTTTGTGATGCGTGTACTGTGTATGGTCAAGCTTGGTCAGTGGGCCTCACTGTGGGTGTTGTGTTCACTCTGAGAACCGTGGTTCACGTGTATAGCGTGCAGTTATGTTCTCGGTGTGATGTGCTGTGCGTTGAGGGACTTCTGCATTCAAGTGCACAGAAGGTAGCCTCTCATGCTTGTCCGTTTTCGCCACAGGTTTGTAATCCTCCAGGAGGGCGTTGTTTCCTGAGGGTGCAAAGAGCCACGTCATCCCTTTAATAGCAAGGCCCTGACGATGCCTTTGTAGTAATCTGTCAGAAACTGCTGCGGGAGAGCCTTGTGCCAAACTCTGCTGGGGAAACAATCCACCGTGCACTGAGGAGACCCTCCCTGAGAGAATACTAGGCTGCTTTCGCCTTGCATGCAACTGGCTCCTACGTGATAAGGAAAACAGTAAACATTGCAGTAGAAGGCGGTCTTCTCTGTACGCCCTCTGTCTCAGAGACCTAAGTGAGCCGCGAATAGGCCTTCGCACTAGCCACACAGGAAGCTGCAGAACAAGATGCTTTGAAATGACAGCAGTGGAGGCAAGCCAGCTATGGATTCAGCTTATGTGAGTGAAAGAAACCAGTGCGGGATGGCCCATCCAAGGAATCATTGAAGCCGTGGCGGTGGAAGTTGAAACTGAGCTTGCAATGTGCTTTCCGTGTCTGTCGTGTGCGCGTGCACTCTAAGCGCCTGAGTGACGTCTGCTGCGCAGAGCTCTGTGTGTGCCGAGCGGCGTGCGCTCGCTTGGGTGGCCATTCGCGTGAGGCCTTGCTGAGGCAGCCTGGCTGTCAGAAAGTTGCCCGCATACAACGAATTCCGCTTGCAAAGTGCTTCCCGTGTCTGCCCTGTGTGCCTGCACTCTAAGCACCTGAGTGGAGTCTGCTGCGCAGAGCTCTGTGTGTGCCGAGCGGCGTGCGCTCGCTTGGGTGGCCATTCGCGTGAGGCCTTGCTGAGGCAGCCTGGCTGTCAGAAAGTTGCCCGCATACAACGAATTCCGCTTGCAATGTGCTTCCCGTGTCTGCCGTGTGTGCCTGCACTCTAAGCGCCTGAGTGGAGTCTGCTGCGCAGAGCTCTGTGTGTGCTGAGCGGCGTGCGCTCGCTTGGGTGGCCATTCGCGCGAGGCCTTGCTGAGGAAGCCTGGCTGTCAGGAAAACGCCCGCATACAACGAATTTAGCTTGGCAGTGCAAAAAGTCGCTTTCGTCTGCTACTACGTGGCCGCTCCAGAGAGGCCCAGGTTGGTCTGTGTGGTATGTAAGCCGGTTTCCCATGCCACAGTCTGAGCTTTGAAAACTAAGTGCCCATTGGCTTCAGTCCCCAACCATCATGTCAGCGAGAGGTGTGTGCAAGCTTCTGCAAAGCCTGGTGGCGGATGGGCCCTAAGCGTCAGGGCCGTTGTCCTGCAGAGAAGGATCTGAGGCTGTCTCAGTTCAAGGGATTTCCTGCTCAGCCATATCCAGACTGGCAGCTAAACACTGCTGTGTCAAGGCGAGCTTCTTATACACACTTCTACTCCCAGACACAGGGATACTGTGAAGAGGTCTTCCGCCCAGCCTCAGGGGAAGAGGCGGGGCAAGTTGCTTTCTGTACAGCATTCATTGGAAGCAGGACGTTTGGAGGTTCTGTTCCACAGGCGAAAAGCAGGCAGCACTAGGAGAATCTGTCAAGGAAGCTCCTCTTTATGGCTAGCGAGGCTTAATTCAAACGTGCAATGGAAAATTGTTCTGGGGTAACTGAGCTCTAACTTCACGCTCTAACACTTGCAGCTACTTTCTCCTAACTCATACAGAGTGGAATCGCCAAATACAGAGTAGAATTCTGTTGCGGTACGCTGTGTTCTTGTGTGCTTGGCGATGTATTGCCGACGGCCTGCGGGACCTGCTTGTCTTCTGTGTTGTGTGTTGTCCGTGCTGTGTGTATCTTGTATGTAGTATGTGCGGTATGTGTTCCTCACTGCTTGCTGAGTGCACAGTTCTGTGTATTTTTCACTGTGCTGTGTGTTATGTGAGATGTTGGTATTTGTGAGTGGTGTGTGTTGAGTGGTTCTTCGTGCATTGTACATTTCGCCTTTTTTGATGAGTTCTCTGTTGGCGGTTGCATATGTTGTGCGTTTGGTGTGTGGCTTCCCGTCTAATGTGTAGTGTGAAATGTGTGTCTGGTCTTTCTGTTGTCTGCTGTGTTGTGTACTGTGTTCTGGGTTGTGCGAGTGCTGTCTTTCGGCTTTCCGTGTGTTGCATACTGGGTCGATGTTGGGTGGGCTGTGTAATTTGAGCACTGTGTGCAAAGTTGAGTTTGCCTTGTGTCGGACGTGTTGTGTGCATGTGCATGTTGTGTGTGTGTGTTTGTGCGTTTTCGTTCGTGCTGTCTGCGTGTGGGTCTGCGTGTGCGCAGTATTGTATGCTTGTGGTTGTGCGTGTTGTGTGTAGTGCGTTCTATGTGTGTTGCATGTGTTTTCGTCAGTTGCGTGTGTGCACTTGTAGGTGCTGTGTCAGTTTTGTGTGTGTGAGATTGTGATTTGTGTGCTGTTGTGTTAGAGAGGCTGTGTGTGTGTGTTTGGCTGTTTGAGTTATGCACATGATGTGAGATGTGTTGACTGTGTGTGGTTGTGCTTGTTTTGTACGTCTCTTGTGCGCAGTCTGCGGTCTGTGCAGTGTTTATCGCGCGTATTGTGAGCAGTAGCTATGTGCCTGCCTTTCAAGGGTGTGGTGTGTTTATGGTGTCTGTTGTGTGGCGTGTTTCTGTGTTGTGTGTGTGTGCACTGCGTTGTGCTCCTGTGTGAGGATGTATGTGTGGTGTGTCTGTGCGTGTTTGTGTGTGTAGTGCGTAGTGTGTGAAATGGGTGCTACTTGTCTTCTTGGTTGGTTATATGTGTTTTGCCCATGGATTTGGGAGTGTCGTGTGTGTTAGGAGTTGTGGTACTTTCTGTGTGTGTCGTGTGCTGTGTTGTTCTGTGATTTGTGTTTGTGCTGTGTGTGTCCTACTCTGTGTGTTCTGTGGTCTGTGTGTTTTGCAAGTTGAGTGAGATATTGCGTGTTATGACCGATATCTTGTGTATATGTTGCGTGTTTGGCATTGTGCATTCTGCGAGGCTCTGTGTGCTGTATGTTTTATGTGTGTTTGGAGTGATGTGTGCACTGTGTGAAATGTGTGTTGCATAAATTCGGTGTTCTTTCTGTGGTGGTTTGTGTGTGTTTTGCATGGGGGTTGCTATGTGTGTGGTTGTGTTTGACAGGTTGTGTGCGTGGTTGGCTCCTTGAGCAATGAGTGTACTTTGTGATGCGTGTACTGTGTATGGTCAAGCTTGGTCAGTGGGCCTCACTGTGGGTGTTGTGTTCACTCTGAGAACCGTGGTTCACGTGTATAGCGTGCAGTTATGTTCTCGGTGTGATGTGCTGTGCGTTGAGGGACTTCTGCATTCAAGTGCACAGAAGGTAGCCTCTCATGCTTGTCCGTTTTCGCCACAGGTTTGTAATCCTCCAGGAGGGCGTTGTTTCCTGAGGGTGCAAAGAGCCACGTCATCCCTTTAATAGCAAGGCCCTGACGATGCCTTTGTAGTAATCTGTCAGAAACTGCTGCGGGAGAGCCTTGTGCCAAACTCTGCTGGGGAAACAATCCACCGTGCACTGAGGAGACCCTCCCTGAGAGAATACTAGGCTGCTTTCGCCTTGCATGCAACTGGCTCCTACGTGATAAGGAAAACAGTAAACATTGCAGTAGAAGGCGGTCTTCTCTGTACGCCCTCTGTCTCAGAGACCTAAGTGAGCCGCGAATAGGCCTTCGCACTAGCCACACAGGAAGCTGCAGAACAAGATGCTTTGAAATGACAGCAGTGGAGGCAAGCCAGCTATGGATTCAGCTTATGTGAGTGAAAGAAACCAGTGCGGGATGGCCCATCCAAGGAATCATTGAAGCCGTGGCGGTGGAAGTTGAAACTGAGCTTGCAATGTGCTTTCCGTGTCTGTCGTGTGCGCGTGCACTCTAAGCGCCTGAGTGACGTCTGCTGCGCAGAGCTCTGTGTGTGCCGAGCGGCGTGCGCTCGCTTGGGTGGCCATTCGCGTGAGGCCTTGCTGAGGCAGCCTGGCTGTCAGAAAGTTGCCCGCATACAACGAATTCCGCTTGCAAAGTGCTTCCCGTGTCTGCCCTGTGTGCCTGCACTCTAAGCACCTGAGTGGAGTCTGCTGCGCAGAGCTCTGTGTGTGCCGAGCGGCGTGCGCTCGCTTGGGTGGCCATTCGCGTGAGGCCTTGCTGAGGCAGCCTGGCTGTCAGAAAGTTGCCCGCATACAACGAATTCCGCTTGCAATGTGCTTCCCGTGTCTGCCGTGTGTGCCTGCACTCTAAGCGCCTGAGTGGAGTCTGCTGCGCAGAGCTCTGTGTGTGCTGAGCGGCGTGCGCTCGCTTGGGTGGCCATTCGCGCGAGGCCTTGCTGAGGAAGCCTGGCTGTCAGGAAAACGCCCGCATACAACGAATTTAGCTTGGCAGTGCAAAAAGTCGCTTTCGTCTGCTACTACGTGGCCGCTCCAGAGAGGCCCAGGTTGGTCTGTGTGGTATGTAAGCCGGTTTCCCATGCCACAGTCTGAGCTTTGAAAACTAAGTGCCCATTGGCTTCAGTCCCCAACCATCATGTCAGCGAGAGGTGTGTGCAAGCTTCTGCAAAGCCTGGTGGCGGATGGGCCCTAAGCGTCAGGGCCGTTGTCCTGCAGAGAAGGATCTGAGGCTGTCTCAGTTCAAGGGATTTCCTGCTCAGCCATATCCAGACTGGCAGCTAAACACTGCTGTGTCAAGGCGAGCTTCTTATACACACTTCTACTCCCAGACACAGGGATACTGTGAAGAGGTCTTCCGCCCAGCCTCAGGGGAAGAGGCGGGGCAAGTTGCTTTCTGTACAGCATTCATTGGAAGCAGGACGTTTGGAGGTTCTGTTCCACAGGCGAAAAGCAGGCAGCACTAGGAGAATCTGTCAAGGAAGCTCCTCTTTATGGCTAGCGAGGCTTAATTCAAACGTGCAATGGAAAATTGTTCTGGGGTAACTGAGCTCTAACTTCACGCTCTAACACTTGCAGCTACTTTCTCCTAACTCATACAGAGTGGAATCGCCAAATACAGAGTAGAATTCTGTTGCGGTACGCTGTGTTCTTGTGTGCTTGGCGATGTATTGCCGACGGCCTGCGGGACCTGCTTGTCTTCTGTGTTGTGTGTTGTCCGTGCTGTGTGTATCTTGTATGTAGTATGTGCGGTATGTGTTCCTCACTGCTTGCTGAGTGCACAGTTCTGTGTATTTTTCACTGTGCTGTGTGTTATGTGAGATGTTGGTATTTGTGAGTGGTGTGTGTTGAGTGGTTCTTCGTGCATTGTACATTTCGCCTTTTTTGATGAGTTCTCTGTTGGCGGTTGCATATGTTGTGCGTTTGGTGTGTGGCTTCCCGTCTAATGTGTAGTGTGAAATGTGTGTCTGGTCTTTCTGTTGTCTGCTGTGTTGTGTACTGTGTTCTGGGTTGTGCGAGTGCTGTCTTTCGGCTTTCCGTGTGTTGCATACTGGGTCGATGTTGGGTGGGCTGTGTAATTTGAGCACTGTGTGCAAAGTTGAGTTTGCCTTGTGTCGGACGTGTTGTGTGCATGTGCATGTTGTGTGTGTGTGTTTGTGCGTTTTCGTTCGTGCTGTCTGCGTGTGGGTCTGCGTGTGCGCAGTATTGTATGCTTGTGGTTGTGCGTGTTGTGTGTAGTGCGTTCTATGTGTGTTGCATGTGTTTTCGTCAGTTGCGTGTGTGCACTTGTAGGTGCTGTGTCAGTTTTGTGTGTGTGAGATTGTGATTTGTGTGCTGTTGTGTTAGAGAGGCTGTGTGTGTGTGTTTGGCTGTTTGAGTTATGCACATGATGTGAGATGTGTTGACTGTGTGTGGTTGTGCTTGTTTTGTACGTCTCTTGTGCGCAGTCTGCGGTCTGTGCAGTGTTTATCGCGCGTATTGTGAGCAGTAGCTATGTGCCTGCCTTTCAAGGGTGTGGTGTGTTTATGGTGTCTGTTGTGTGGCGTGTTTCTGTGTTGTGTGTGTGTGCACTGCGTTGTGCTCCTGTGTGAGGATGTATGTGTGGTGTGTCTGTGCGTGATTGTGTGTGTAGTGCGTAGTGTGTGTGAAATGGGTGCTACTTGTCTTCTTGGTTGGTTATATGTGTTTTGCCCATGGATTTGGGAGTGTCGTGTGTGTTAGGAGTTGTGGTACTTTCTGTGTGTGTCGTGTGCTGTGTTGTTCTGTGATTTGTGTTTGTGCTGTGTGTGTCCTACTCTGTGTGTTCTGTGGTCTGTGTGTTTTGCAAGTTGAGTGAGATATTGCGTGTTATGACCGATATCTTGTGTATATGTTGCGTGTTTGGCATTGTGCATTCTGCGAGGCTCTGTGTGCTGTATGTTTTATGTGTGTTTGGAGTGATGTGTGCACTGTGTGAAATGTGTGTTGCATAAATTCGGTGTTCTTTCTGTGGTGGTTTGTGTGTGTTTTGCATGGGGGTTGCTATGTGTGTGGTTGTGTTTGACAGGTTGTGTGCGTGGTTGGCTCCTTGAGCAATGAGTGTACTTTGTGATGCGTGTACTGTGTATGGTCAAGCTTGGTCAGTGGGCCTCACTGTGGGTGTTGTGTTCACTCTGAGAACCGTGGTTCACGTGTATAGCGTGCAGTTATGTTCTCGGTGTGATGTGCTGTGCGTTGAGGGACTTCTGCATTCAAGTGCACAGAAGGTAGCCTCTCATGCTTGTCCGTTTTCGCCACAGGTTTGTAATCCTCCAGGAGGGCGTTGTTTCCTGAGGGTGCAAAGAGCCACGTCATCCCTTTAATAGCAAGGCCCTGACGATGCCTTTGTAGTAATCTGTCAGAAACTGCTGCGGGAGAGCCTTGTGCCAAACTCTGCTGGGGAAATAATCCACCGTGCACTGAGGAGACCCTCCCTGAGAGAATACTAGGCTGCTTTCGCCTTGCATGCAACTGGCTCCTACGTGATAAGGAAAACAGTAAACATTGCAGTAGAAGGCGGTCTTCTCTGTACGCCCTCTGTCTCAGAGACCTAAGTGAGCCGCGAATAGGCCTTCGCACTAGCCACACAGGAAGCTGCAGAACAAGATGCTTTGAAATGACAGCAGTGGAGGCAAGCCAGCTATGGATTCAGCTTATGTGAGTGAAAGAAACCAGTGCGGGATGGCCCATCCAAGGAATCATTGAAGCCGTGGCGGTGGAAGTTGAAACTGAGCTTGCAATGTGCTTTCCGTGTCTGTCGTGTGCGCGTGCACTCTAAGCGCCTGAGTGACGTCTGCTGCGCAGAGCTCTGTGTGTGCCGAGCGGCGTGCGCTCGCTTGGGTGGCCATTCGCGTGAGGCCTTGCTGAGGCAGCCTGGCTGTCAGAAAGTTGCCCGCATACAACGAATTCCGCTTGCAAAGTGCTTCCCGTGTCTGCCCTGTGTGCCTGCACTCTAAGCACCTGAGTGGAGTCTGCTGCGCAGAGCTCTGTGTGTGCCGAGCGGCGTGCGCTCGCTTGGGTGGCCATTCGCGTGAGGCCTTGCTGAGGCAGCCTGGCTGTCAGAAAGTTGCCCGCATACAACGAATTCCGCTTGCAATGTGCTTCCCGTGTCTGCCGTGTGTGCCTGCACTCTAAGCGCCTGAGTGGAGTCTGCTGCGCAGAGCTCTGTGTGTGCTGAGCGGCGTGCGCTCGCTTGGGTGGCCATTCGCGCGAGGCCTTGCTGAGGAAGCCTGGCTGTCAGGAAAACGCCCGCATACAACGAATTTAGCTTGGCAGTGCAAAAAGTCGCTTTCGTCTGCTACTACGTGGCCGCTCCAGAGAGGCCCAGGTTGGTCTGTGTGGTATGTAAGCCGGTTTCCCATGCCACAGTCTGAGCTTTGAAAACTAAGTGCCCATTGGCTTCAGTCCCCAACCATCATGTCAGCGAGAGGTGTGTGCAAGCTTCTGCAAAGCCTGGTGGCGGATGGGCCCTAAGCGTCAGGGCCGTTGTCCTGCAGAGAAGGATCTGAGGCTGTCTCAGTTCAAGGGATTTCCTGCTCAGCCATATCCAGACTGGCAGCTAAACACTGCTGTGTCAAGGCGAGCTTCTTATACACACTTCTACTCCCAGACACAGGGATACTGTGAAGAGGTCTTCCGCCCAGCCTCAGGGGAAGAGGCGGGGCAAGTTGCTTTCTGTACAGCATTCATTGGAAGCAGGACGTTTGGAGGTTCTGTTCCACAGGCGAAAAGCAGGCAGCACTAGGAGAATCTGTCAAGGAAGCTCCTCTTTATGGCTAGCGAGGCTTAATTCAAACGTGCAATGGAAAATTGTTCTGGGGTAACTGAGCTCTAACTTCACGCTCTAACACTTGCAGCTACTTTCTCCTAACTCATACAGAGTGGAATCGCCAAATACAGAGTAGAATTCTGTTGCGGTACGCTGTGTTCTTGTGTGCTTGGCGATGTATTGCCGACGGCCTGCGGGACCTGCTTGTCTTCTGTGTTGTGTGTTGTCCGTGCTGTGTGTATCTTGTATGTAGTATGTGCGGTATGTGTTCCTCACTGCTTGCTGAGTGCACAGTTCTGTGTATTTTTCACTGTGCTGTGTGTTATGTGAGATGTTGGTATTTGTGAGTGGTGTGTGTTGAGTGGTTCTTCGTGCATTGTACATTTCGCCTTTTTTGATGAGTTCTCTGTTGGCGGTTGCATATGTTGTGCGTTTGGTGTGTGGCTTCCCGTCTAATGTGTAGTGTGAAATGTGTGTCTGGTCTTTCTGTTGTCTGCTGTGTTGTGTACTGTGTTCTGGGTTGTGCGAGTGCTGTCTTTCGGCTTTCCGTGTGTTGCATACTGGGTCGATGTTGGGTGGGCTGTGTAATTTGAGCACTGTGTGCAAAGTTGAGTTTGCCTTGTGTCGGACGTGTTGTGTGCATGTGCATGTTGTGTGTGTGTGTTTGTGCGTTTTCGTTCGTGCTGTCTGCGTGTGGGTCTGCGTGTGCGCAGTATTGTATGCTTGTGGTTGTGCGTGTTGTGTGTAGTGCGTTCTATGTGTGTTACATGTGTTTTCGTCAGTTGCGTGTGTGCACTTGTAGGTGCTGTGTCAGTTTTGTGTGTGTGAGATTGTGATTTGTGTGCTGTTGTGTTAGAGAGGCTGTGTGTGTGTGTTTGGCTGTTTGAGTTATGCACATGATGTGAGATGTGTTGACTGTGTGTGGTTGTGCTTGTTTTGTACGTCTCTTGTGCGCAGTCTGCGGTCTGTGCAGTGTTTATCGCGCGTATTGTGAGCAGTAGCTATGTGCCTGCCTTTCAAGGGTGTGGTGTGTTTATGGTGTCTGTTGTGTGGCGTGTTTCTGTGTTGTGTGTGTGTGCACTGCGTTGTGCTCCTGTGTGAGGATGTATGTGTGGTGTCTGTGAGGGATTGTGTGTGTAGTGCGTAGTGTGTGAAATGGGTGCTACTTGTCTTCTTGGTTGGTTATATGTGTTTTGCCCATGGATTTGGGAGTGTCGTGTGTGTTAGGAGGTGTGGTACTTTCTGTGTGTGTCGTGTGCTGTGTTGTTCTGTGATTTGTGTTTGTGCTGTGTGTGTCCTACTCTGTGTGTTCTGTGGTCTGTGTGTTTTGCAAGTTGAGTGAGATATTGCGTGTTATGACCGATATCTTGTGTATATGTTGCGTGTTTGGCATTGTGCATTCTGCGAGGCTCTGTGTGCTGTATGTTTTATGTGTGTTTGGAGTGATGTGTGCACTGTGTGAAATGTGTGTTGCATAAATTCGGTGTTCTTTCTGTGGTGGTTTGTGTGTGTTTTGCATGGGGGTTGCTATGTGTGTGGTTGTGTTTGACAGGTTGTGTGCGTGGTTGGCTCCTTGAGCAATGAGTGTACTTTGTGATGCGTGTACTGTGTATGGTCAAGCTTGGTCAGTGGGCCTCACTGTGGGTGTTGTGTTCACTCTGAGAACCGTGGTTCACGTGTATAGCGTGCAGTTATGTTCTCGGTGTGATGTGCTGTGCGTTGAGGGACTTCTGCATTCAAGTGCACAGAAGGTAGCCTCTCATGCTTGTCCGTTTTCGCCACAGGTTTGTAATCCTCCAGGAGGGCGTTGTTTCCTGAGGGTGCAAAGAGCCACGTCATCCCTTTAATAGCAAGGCCCTGACGATGCCTTTGTAGTAATCTGTCAGAAACTGCTGCGGGAGAGCCTTGTGCCAAACTCTGCTGGGGAAACAATCCACCGTGCACTGAGGAGACCCTCCCTGAGAGAATACTAGGCTGCTTTCGCCTTGCATGCAACTGGCTCCTACGTGATAAGGAAAACAGTAAACATTGCAGTAGAAGGCGGTCTTCTCTGTACGCCCTCTGTCTCAGAGACCTAAGTGAGCCGCGAATAGGCCTTCGCACTAGCCACACAGGAAGCTGCAGAACAAGATGCTTTGAAATGACAGCAGTGGAGGCAAGCCAGCTATGGATTCAGCTTATGTGAGTGAAAGAAACCAGTGCGGGATGGCCCATCCAAGGAATCATTGAAGCCGTGGCGGTGGAAGTTGAAACTGAGCTTGCAATGTGCTTTCCGTGTCTGTCGTGTGCGCGTGCACTCTAAGCGCCTGAGTGACGTCTGCTGCGCAGAGCTCTGTGTGTGCCGAGCGGCGTGCGCTCGCTTGGGTGGCCATTCGCGTGAGGCCTTGCTGAGGCAGCCTGGCTGTCAGAAAGTTGCCCGCATACAACGAATTCCGCTTGCAAAGTGCTTCCCGTGTCTGCCCTGTGTGCCTGCACTCTAAGCACCTGAGTGGAGTCTGCTGCGCAGAGCTCTGTGTGTGCCGAGCGGCGTGCGCTCGCTTGGGTGGCCATTCGCGTGAGGCCTTGCTGAGGCAGCCTGGCTGTCAGAAAGTTGCCCGCATACAACGAATTCCGCTTGCAATGTGCTTCCCGTGTCTGCCGTGTGTGCCTGCACTCTAAGCGCCTGAGTGGAGTCTGCTGCGCAGAGCTCTGTGTGTGCTGAGCGGCGTGCGCTCGCTTGGGTGGCCATTCGCGCGAGGCCTTGCTGAGGAAGCCTGGCTGTCAGGAAAACGCCCGCATACAACGAATTTAGCTTGGCAGTGCAAAAAGTCGCTTTCGTCTGCTACTACGTGGCCGCTCCAGAGAGGCCCAGGTTGGTCTGTGTGGTATGTAAGCCGGTTTCCCATGCCACAGTCTGAGCTTTGAAAACTAAGTGCCCATTGGCTTCAGTCCCCAACCATCATGTCAGCGAGAGGTGTGTGCAAGCTTCTGCAAAGCCTGGTGGCGGATGGGCCCTAAGCGTCAGGGCCGTTGTCCTGCAGAGAAGGATCTGAGGCTGTCTCAGTTCAAGGGATTTCCTGCTCAGCCATATCCAGACTGGCAGCTAAACACTGCTGTGTCAAGGCGAGCTTCTTATACACACTTCTACTCCCAGACACAGGGATACTGTGAAGAGGTCTTCCGCCCAGCCTCAGGGGAAGAGGCGGGGCAAGTTGCTTTCTGTACAGCATTCATTGGAAGCAGGACGTTTGGAGGTTCTGTTCCACAGGCGAAAAGCAGGCAGCACTAGGAGAATCTGTCAAGGAAGCTCCTCTTTATGGCTAGCGAGGCTTAATTCAAACGTGCAATGGAAAATTGTTCTGGGGTAACTGAGCTCTAACTTCACGCTCTAACACTTGCAGCTACTTTCTCCTAACTCATACAGAGTGGAATCGCCAAATACAGAGTAGAATTCTGTTGCGGTACGCTGTGTTCTTGTGTGCTTGGCGATGTATTGCCGACGGCCTGCGGGACCTGCTTGTCTTCTGTGTTGTGTGTTGTCCGTGCTGTGTGTATCTTGTATGTAGTATGTGCGGTATGTGTTCCTCACTGCTTGCTGAGTGCACAGTTCTGTGTATTTTTCACTGTGCTGTGTGTTATGTGAGATGTTGGTATTTGTGAGTGGTGTGTGTTGAGTGGTTCTTCGTGCATTGTACATTTCGCCTTTTTTGATGAGTTCTCTGTTGGCGGTTGCATATGTTGTGCGTTTGGTGTGTGGCTTCCCGTCTAATGTGTAGTGTGAAATGTGTGTCTGGTCTTTCTGTTGTCTGCTGTGTTGTGTACTGTGTTCTGGGTTGTGCGAGTGCTGTCTTTCGGCTTTCCGTGTGTTGCATACTGGGTCGATGTTGGGTGGGCTGTGTAATTTGAGCACTGTGTGCAAAGTTGAGTTTGCCTTGTGTCGGACGTGTTGTGTGCATGTGCATGTTGTGTGTGTGTGTTTGTGCGTTTTCGTTCGTGCTGTCTGCGTGTGGGTCTGCGTGTGCGCAGTATTGTACGCTTGTGGTTGTGCGTGTTGTGTGTAGTGCGTTCTATGTGTGTTGCATGTGTTTTCGTCAGTTGCGTGTGTGCACTTGTAGGTGCTGTGTCAGTTTTGTGTGTGTGAGATTGTGATTTGTGTGCTGTTGTGTTAGAGAGGCTGTGTGTGTGTGTTTGGCTGTTTGAGTTATGCACATGATGTGAGATGTGTTGACTGTGTGTGGTTGTGCTTGTTTTGTACGTCTCTTGTGCGCAGTCTGCGGTCTGTGCAGTGTTTATCGCGCGTATTGTGAGCAGTAGCTATGTGCCTGCCTTTCAAGGGTGTGGTGTGTTTATGGTGTCTGTTGTGTGGCGTGTTTCTGTGTTGTGTGTGTGTGCACTGCGTTGTGGTCCTGTGTGAGGATGTATGTGTGGTGTGTCTGTGCGTGATTGTGTGTGTAGTGCGTAGTGTGTGAAATGGGTGCTACTTGTCTTCTTGGTTGGTTATATGTGTTTTGCCCATGGATTTGGGAGTGTCGTGTGTGTTAGGAGTTGTGGTACTTTCTGTGTGTGTCGTGTGCTGTGTTGTTCTGTGATTTGTGTTTGTGCTGTGTGTGTCCTACTCTGTGTGTTCTGTGGTCTGTGTGTTTTGCAAGTTGAGTGAGATATTGCGTGTTATGACCGATATCTTGTGTATATGTTGCGTGTTTGGCATTGTGCATTCTGCGAGGCTCTGTGTGCTGTATGTTTTATGTGTGTTTGGAGTGATGTGTGCACTGTGTGAAATGTGTGTTGCATAAATTCGGTGTTCTTTCTGTGGTGGTTTGTGTGTGTTTTGCATGGGGGTTGCTATGTGTGTGGTTGTGTTTGACAGGTTGTGTGCGTGGTTGGCTCCTTGAGCAATGAGTGTACTTTGTGATGCGTGTACTGTGTATGGTCAAGCTTGGTCAGTGGGCCTCACTGTGGGTGTTGTGTTCACTCTGAGAACCGTGGTTCACGTGTATAGCGTGCAGTTATGTTCTCGGTGTGATGTGCTGTGCGTTGAGGGACTTCTGCATTCAAGTGCACAGAAGGTAGCCTCTCATGCTTGTCCGTTTTCGCCACAGGTTTGTAATCCTCCAGGAGGGCGTTGTTTCCTGAGGGTGCAAAGAGCCACGTCATCCCTTTAATAGCAAGGCCCTGACGATGCCTTTGTAGTAATCTGTCAGAAACTGCTGCGGGAGAGCCTTGTGCCAAACTCTGCTGGGGAAACAATCCACCGTGCACTGAGGAGACCCTCCCTGAGAGAATACTAGGCTGCTTTCGCCTTGCATGCAACTGGCTCCTACGTGATAAGGAAAACAGTAAACATTGCAGTAGAAGGCGGTCTTCTCTGTACGCCCTCTGTCTCAGAGACCTAAGTGAGCCGCGAATAGGCCTTCGCACTAGCCACACAGGAAGCTGCAGAACAAGATGCTTTGAAATGACAGCAGTGGAGGCAAGCCAGCTATGGATTCAGCTTATGTGAGTGAAAGAAACCAGTGCGGGATGGCCCATCCAAGGAATCATTGAAGCCGTGGCGGTGGAAGTTGAAACTGAGCTTGCAATGTGCTTTCCGTGTCTGTCGTGTGCGCGTGCACTCTAAGCGCCTGAGTGACGTCTGCTGCGCAGAGCTCTGTGTGTGCCGAGCGGCGTGCGCTCGCTTGGGTGGCCATTCGCGTGAGGCCTTGCTGAGGCAGCCTGGCTGTCAGAAAGTTGCCCGCATACAACGAATTCCGCTTGCAAAGTGCTTCCCGTGTCTGCCCTGTGTGCCTGCACTCTAAGCACCTGAGTGGAGTCTGCTGCGCAGAGCTCTGTGTGTGCCGAGCGGCGTGCGCTCGCTTGGGTGGCCATTCGCGTGAGGCCTTGCTGAGGCAGCCTGGCTGTCAGAAAGTTGCCCGCATACAACGAATTCCGCTTGCAATGTGCTTCCCGTGTCTGCCGTGTGTGCCTGCACTCTAAGCGCCTGAGTGGAGTCTGCTGCGCAGAGCTCTGTGTGTGCTGAGCGGCGTGCGCTCGCTTGGGTGGCCATTCGCGCGAGGCCTTGCTGAGGAAGCCTGGCTGTCAGGAAAACGCCCGCATACAACGAATTTAGCTTGGCAGTGCAAAAAGTCGCTTTCGTCTGCTACTACGTGGCCGCTCCAGAGAGGCCCAGGTTGGTCTGTGTGGTATGTAAGCCGGTTTCCCATGCCACAGTCTGAGCTTTGAAAACTAAGTGCCCATTGGCTTCAGTCCCCAACCATCATGTCAGCGAGAGGTGTGTGCAAGCTTCTGCAAAGCCTGGTGGCGGATGGGCCCTAAGCGTCAGGGCCGTTGTCCTGCAGAGAAGGATCTGAGGCTGTCTCAGTTCAAGGGATTTCCTGCTCAGCCATATCCAGACTGGCAGCTAAACACTGCTGTGTCAAGGCGAGCTTCTTATACACACTTCTACTCCCAGACACAGGGATACTGTGAAGAGGTCTTCCGCCCAGCCTCAGGGGAAGAGGCGGGGCAAGTTGCTTTCTGTACAGCATTCATTGGAAGCAGGACGTTTGGAGGTTCTGTTCCACAGGCGAAAAGCAGGCAGCACTAGGAGAATCTGTCAAGGAAGCTCCTCTTTATGGCTAGCGAGGCTTAATTCAAACGTGCAATGGAAAATTGTTCTGGGGTAACTGAGCTCTAACTTCACGCTCTAACACTTGCAGCTACTTTCTCCTAACTCATACAGAGTGGAATCGCCAAATACAGAGTAGAATTCTGTTGCGGTACGCTGTGTTCTTGTGTGCTTGGCGATGTATTGCCGACGGCCTGCGGGACCTGCTTGTCTTCTGTGTTGTGTGTTGTCCGTGCTGTGTGTATCTTGTATGTAGTATGTGCGGTATGTGTTCCTCACTGCTTGCTGAGTGCACAGTTCTGTGTATTTTTCACTGTGCTGTGTGTTATGTGAGATGTTGGTATTTGTGAGTGGTGTGTGTTGAGTGGTTCTTCGTGCATTGTACATTTCGCCTTTTTTGATGAGTTCTCTGTTGGCGGTTGCATATGTTGTGCGTTTGGTGTGTGGCTTCCCGTCTAATGTGTAGTGTGAAATGTGTGTCTGGTCTTTCTGTTGTCTGCTGTGTTGTGTACTGTGTTCTGGGTTGTGCGAGTGCTGTCTTTCGGCTTTCCGTGTGTTGCATACTGGGTCGATGTTGGGTGGGCTGTGTAATTTGAGCACTGTGTGCAAAGTTGAGTTTGCCTTGTGTCGGACGTGTTGTGTGCATGTGCATGTTGTGTGTGTGTGTTTGTGCGTTTTCGTTCGTGCTGTCTGCGTGTGGGTCTGCGTGTGCGCAGTATTGTACGCTTGTGGTTGTGCGTGTTGTGTGTAGTGCGTTCTATGTGTGTTGCATGTGTTTTCGTCAGTTGCGTGTGTGCACTTGTAGGTGCTGTGTCAGTTTTGTGTGTGTGAGATTGTGATTTGTGTGCTGTTGTGTTAGAGAGGCTGTGTGTGTGTGTTTGGCTGTTTGAGTTATGCACATGATGTGAGATGTGTTGACTGTGTGTGGTTGTGCTTGTTTTGTACGTCTCTTGTGCGCAGTCTGCGGTCTGTGCAGTGTTTATCGCGCGTATTGTGAGCAGTAGCTATGTGCCTGCCTTTCAAGGGTGTGGTGTGTTTATGGTGTCTGTTGTGTGGCGTGTTTCTGTGTTGTGTGTGTGTGCACTGCGTTGTGCTCCTGTGTGAGGATGTATGTGTGGTGTGTCTGTGCGTGATTGTGTGTGTAGTGCGTAGTGTGTGAAATGGGTGCTACTTGTCTTCTTGGTTGGTTATATGTGTTTTGCCCATGGATTTGGGAGTGTCGTGTGTGTTAGGAGTTGTGGTACTTTCTGTGTGTGTCGTGTGCTGTGTTGTTCTGTGATTTGTGTTTGTGCTGTGTGTGTCCTACTCTGTGTGTTCTGTGGTCTGTGTGTTTTGCAAGTTGAGTGAGATATTGCGTGTTATGACCGATATCTTGTGTATATGTTGCGTGTTTGGCATTGTGCATTCTGCGAGGCTCTGTGTGCTGTATGTTTTATGTGTGTTTGGAGTGATGTGTGCACTGTGTGAAATGTGTGTTGCATAAATTCGGTGTTCTTTCTGTGGTGGTTTGTGTGTGTTTTGCATGGGGGTTGCTATGTGTGTGGTTGTGTTTGACAGGTTGTGTGCGTGGTTGGCTCCTTGAGCAATGAGTGTACTTTGTGATGCGTGTACTGTGTATGGTCAAGCTTGGTCAGTGGGCCTCACTGTGGGTGTTGTGTTCACTCTGAGAACCGTGGTTCACGTGTATAGCGTGCAGTTATGTTCTCGGTGTGATGTGCTGTGCGTTGAGGGACTTCTGCATTCAAGTGCACAGAAGGTAGCCTCTCATGCTTGTCCGTTTTCGCCACAGGTTTGTAATCCTCCAGGAGGGCGTTGTTTCCTGAGGGTGCAAAGAGCCACGTCATCCCTTTAATAGCAAGGCCCTGACGATGCCTTTGTAGTAATCTGTCAGAAACTGCTGCGGGAGAGCCTTGTGCCAAACTCTGCTGGGGAAACAATCCACCGTGCACTGAGGAGACCCTCCCTGAGAGAATACTAGGCTGCTTTCGCCTTGCATGCAACTGGCTCCTACGTGATAAGGAAAACAGTAAACATTGCAGTAGAAGGCGGTCTTCTCTGTACGCCCTCTGTCTCAGAGACCTAAGTGAGCCGCGAATAGGCCTTCGCACTAGCCACACAGGAAGCTGCAGAACAAGATGCTTTGAAATGACAGCAGTGGAGGCAAGCCAGCTATGGATTCAGCTTATGTGAGTGAAAGAAACCAGTGCGGGATGGCCCATCCAAGGAATCATTGAAGCCGTGGCGGTGGAAGTTGAAACTGAGCTTGCAATGTGCTTTCCGTGTCTGTCGTGTGCGCGTGCACTCTAAGCGCCTGAGTGACGTCTGCTGCGCAGAGCTCTGTGTGTGCCGAGCGGCGTGCGCTCGCTTGGGTGGCCATTCGCGTGAGGCCTTGCTGAGGCAGCCTGGCTGTCAGAAAGTTGCCCGCATACAACGAATTCCGCTTGCAAAGTGCTTCCCGTGTCTGCCCTGTGTGCCTGCACTCTAAGCACCTGAGTGGAGTCTGCTGCGCAGAGCTCTGTGTGTGCCGAGCGGCGTGCGCTCGCTTGGGTGGCCATTCGCGTGAGGCCTTGCTGAGGCAGCCTGGCTGTCAGAAAGTTGCCCGCATACAACGAATTCCGCTTGCAATGTGCTTCCCGTGTCTGCCGTGTGTGCCTGCACTCTAAGCGCCTGAGTGGAGTCTGCTGCGCAGAGCTCTGTGTGTGCTGAGCGGCGTGCGCTCGCTTGGGTGGCCATTCGCGCGAGGCCTTGCTGAGGAAGCCTGGCTGTCAGGAAAACGCCCGCATACAACGAATTTAGCTTGGCAGTGCAAAAAGTCGCTTTCGTCTGCTACTACGTGGCCGCTCCAGAGAGGCCCAGGTTGGTCTGTGTGGTATGTAAGCCGGTTTCCCATGCCACAGTCTGAGCTTTGAAAACTAAGTGCCCATTGGCTTCAGTCCCCAACCATCATGTCAGCGAGAGGTGTGTGCAAGCTTCTGCAAAGCCTGGTGGCGGATGGGCCCTAAGCGTCAGGGCCGTTGTCCTGCAGAGAAGGATCTGAGGCTGTCTCAGTTCAAGGGATTTCCTGCTCAGCCATATCCAGACTGGCAGCTAAACACTGCTGTGTCAAGGCGAGCTTCTTATACACACTTCTACTCCCAGACACAGGGATACTGTGAAGAGGTCTTCCGCCCAGCCTCAGGGGAAGAGGCGGGGCAAGTTGCTTTCTGTACAGCATTCATTGGAAGCAGGACGTTTGGAGGTTCTGTTCCACAGGCGAAAAGCAGGCAGCACTAGGAGAATCTGTCAAGGAAGCTCCTCTTTATGGCTAGCGAGGCTTAATTCAAACGTGCAATGGAAAATTGTTCTGGGGTAACTGAGCTCTAACTTCACGCTCTAACACTTGCAGCTACTTTCTCCTAACTCATACAGAGTGGAATCGCCAAATACAGAGTAGAATTCTGTTGCGGTACGCTGTGTTCTTGTGTGCTTGGCGATGTATTGCCGACGGCCTGCGGGACCTGCTTGTCTTCTGTGTTGTGTGTTGTCCGTGCTGTGTGTATCTTGTATGTAGTATGTGCGGTATGTGTTCCTCACTGCTTGCTGAGTGCACAGTTCTGTGTATTTTTCACTGTGCTGTGTGTTATGTGAGATGTTGGTATTTGTGAGTGGTGTGTGTTGAGTGGTTCTTCGTGCATTGTACATTTCGCCTTTTTTGATGAGTTCTCTGTTGGCGGTTGCATATGTTGTGCGTTTGGTGTGTGGCTTCCCGTCTAATGTGTAGTGTGAAATGTGTGTCTGGTCTTTCTGTTGTCTGCTGTGTTGTGTACTGTGTTCTGGGTTGTGCGAGTGCTGTCTTTCGGCTTTCCGTGTGTTGCATACTGGGTCGATGTTGGGTGGGCTGTGTAATTTGAGCACTGTGTGCAAAGTTGAGTTTGCCTTGTGTCGGACGTGTTGTGTGCATGTGCATGTTGTGTGTGTGTGTTTGTGCGTTTTCGTTCGTGCTGTCTGCGTGTGGGTCTGCGTGTGCGCAGTATTGTACGCTTGTGGTTGTGCGTGTTGTGTGTAGTGCGTTCTATGTGTGTTGCATGTGTTTTCGTCAGTTGCGTGTGTGCACTTGTAGGTGCTGTGTCAGTTTTGTGTGTGTGAGATTGTGATTTGTGTGCTGTTGTGTTAGAGAGGCTGTGTGTGTGTGTTTGGCTGTTTGAGTTATGCACATGATGTGAGATGTGTTGACTGTGTGTGGTTGTGCTTGTTTTGTACGTCTCTTGTGCGCAGTCTGCGGTCTGTGCAGTGTTTATCGCGCGTATTGTGAGCAGTAGCTATGTGCCTGCCTTTCAAGGGTGTGGTGTGTTTATGGTGTCTGTTGTGTGGCGTGTTTCTGTGTTGTGTGTGTATGCACTGCGGTGTGCTCCTGTGTGAGGATGTATGTGTGGTGTGTCTGTGCCTGATTGTGTGTGTAGTGCGTAGTGTGTGAAATGGGTGCTACTTGTCTTCTTGGTTGGTTATATGTGTTTTGCCCATGGATTTGGGAGTGTCGTGTGTGTTAGGAGTTGTGGTACTTTCTGTGTGTGTCGTGTGCTGTGTTGTTCTGTGATTTGTGTTTGTGCTGTGTGTGTCCTACTCTGTGTGTTCTGTGGTCTGTGTGTTTTGCAAGTTGAGTGAGATATTGCGTGTTATGACCGATATCTTGTGTATATGTTGCGTGTTTGGCATTGTGCATTCTGCGAGGCTCTGTGTGCTGTATGTTTTATGTGTGTTTGGAGTGATGTGTGCACTGTGTGAAATGTGTGTTGCATAAATTCGGTGTTCTTTCTGTGGTGGTTTGTGTGTGTTTTGCATGGGGGTTGCTATGTGTGTGGTTGTGTTTGACAGGTTGTGTGCGTGGTTGGCTCCTTGAGCAATGAGTGTACTTTGTGATGCGTGTACTGTGTATGGTCAAGCTTGGTCAGTGGGCCTCACTGTGGGTGTTGTGTTCACTCTGAGAACCGTGGTTCACGTGTATAGCGTGCAGTTATGTTCTCGGTGTGATGTGCTGTGCGTTGAGGGACTTCTGCATTCAAGTGCACAGAAGGTAGCCTCTCATGCTTGTCCGTTTTCGCCACAGGTTTGTAATCCTCCAGGAGGGCGTTGTTTCCTGAGGGTGCAAAGAGCCACGTCATCCCTTTAATAGCAAGGCCCTGACGATGCCTTTGTAGTAATCTGTCAGAAACTGCTGCGGGAGAGCCTTGTGCCAAACTCTGCTGGGGAAACAATCCACCGTGCACTGAGGAGACCCTCCCTGAGAGAATACTAGGCTGCTTTCGCCTTGCATGCAACTGGCTCCTACGTGATAAGGAAAACAGTAAACATTGCAGTAGAAGGCGGTCTTCTCTGTACGCCCTCTGTCTCAGAGACCTAAGTGAGCCGCGAATAGGCCTTCGCACTAGCCACACAGGAAGCTGCAGAACAAGATGCTTTGAAATGACAGCAGTGGAGGCAAGCCAGCTATGGATTCAGCTTATGTGAGTGAAAGAAACCAGTGCGGGATGGCCCATCCAAGGAATCATTGAAGCCGTGGCGGTGGAAGTTGAAACTGAGCTTGCAATGTGCTTTCCGTGTCTGTCGTGTGCGCGTGCACTCTAAGCGCCTGAGTGACGTCTGCTGCGCAGAGCTCTGTGTGTGCCGAGCGGCGTGCGCTCGCTTGGGTGGCCATTCGCGTGAGGCCTTGCTGAGGCAGCCTGGCTGTCAGAAAGTTGCCCGCATACAACGAATTCCGCTTGCAAAGTGCTTCCCGTGTCTGCCCTGTGTGCCTGCACTCTAAGCACCTGAGTGGAGTCTGCTGCGCAGAGCTCTGTGTGTGCCGAGCGGCGTGCGCTCGCTTGGGTGGCCATTCGCGTGAGGCCTTGCTGAGGCAGCCTGGCTGTCAGAAAGTTGCCCGCATACAACGAATTCCGCTTGCAATGTGCTTCCCGTGTCTGCCGTGTGTGCCTGCACTCTAAGCGCCTGAGTGGAGTCTGCTGCGCAGAGCTCTGTGTGTGCTGAGCGGCGTGCGCTCGCTTGGGTGGCCATTCGCGCGAGGCCTTGCTGAGGAAGCCTGGCTGTCAGGAAAACGCCCGCATACAACGAATTTAGCTTGGCAGTGCAAAAAGTCGCTTTCGTCTGCTACTACGTGGCCGCTCCAGAGAGGCCCAGGTTGGTCTGTGTGGTATGTAAGCCGGTTTCCCATGCCACAGTCTGAGCTTTGAAAACTAAGTGCCCATTGGCTTCAGTCCCCAACCATCATGTCAGCGAGAGGTGTGTGCAAGCTTCTGCAAAGCCTGGTGGCGGATGGGCCCTAAGCGTCAGGGCCGTTGTCCTGCAGAGAAGGATCTGAGGCTGTCTCAGTTCAAGGGATTTCCTGCTCAGCCATATCCAGACTGGCAGCTAAACACTGCTGTGTCAAGGCGAGCTTCTTATACACACTTCTACTCCCAGACACAGGGATACTGTGAAGAGGTCTTCCGCCCAGCCTCAGGGGAAGAGGCGGGGCAAGTTGCTTTCTGTACAGCATTCATTGGAAGCAGGACGTTTGGAGGTTCTGTTCCACAGGCGAAAAGCAGGCAGCACTAGGAGAATCTGTCAAGGAAGCTCCTCTTTATGGCTAGCGAGGCTTAATTCAAACGTGCAATGGAAAATTGTTCTGGGGTAACTGAGCTCTAACTTCACGCTCTAACACTTGCAGCTACTTTCTCCTAACTCATACAGAGTGGAATCGCCAAATACAGAGTAGAATTCTGTTGCGGTACGCTGTGTTCTTGTGTGCTTGGCGATGTATTGCCGACGGCCTGCGGGACCTGCTTGTCTTCTGTGTTGTGTGTTGTCCGTGCTGTGTGTATCTTGTATGTAGTATGTGCGGTATGTGTTCCTCACTGCTTGCTGAGTGCACAGTTCTGTGTATTTTTCACTGTGCTGTGTGTTATGTGAGATGTTGGTATTTGTGAGTGGTGTGTGTTGAGTGGTTCTTCGTGCATTGTACATTTCGCCTTTTTTGATGAGTTCTCTGTTGGCGGTTGCATATGTTGTGCGTTTGGTGTGTGGCTTCCCGTCTAATGTGTAGTGTGAAATGTGTGTCTGGTCTTTCTGTTGTCTGCTGTGTTGTGTACTGTGTTCTGGGTTGTGCGAGTGCTGTCTTTCGGCTTTCCGTGTGTTGCATACTGGGTCGATGTTGGGTGGGCTGTGTAATTTGAGCACTGTGTGCAAAGTTGAGTTTGCCTTGTGTCGGACGTGTTGTGTGCATGTGCATGTTGTGTGTGTGTGTTTGTGCGTTTTCGTTCGTGCTGTCTGCGTGTGGGTCTGCGTGTGCGCAGTATTGTACGCTTGTGGTTGTGCGTGTTGTGTGTAGTGCGTTCTATGTGTGTTGCATGTGTTTTCGTCAGTTGCGTGTGTGCACTTGTAGGTGCTGTGTCAGTTTTGTGTGTGTGAGATTGTGATTTGTGTGCTGTTGTGTTAGAGAGGCTGTGTGTGTGTGTTTGGCTGTTTGAGTTATGCACATGATGTGAGATGTGTTGACTGTGTGTGGTTGTGCTTGTTTTGTACGTCTCTTGTGCGCAGTCTGCGGTCTGTGCAGTGTTTATCGCGCGTATTGTGAGCAGTAGCTATGTGCCTGCCTTTCAAGGGTGTGGTGTGTTTATGGTGTCTGTTGTGTGGCGTGTTTCTGTGTTGTGTGTGTGTGCACTGCGTTGTGCTCCTGTGTGAGGATGTATGTGTGGTGTGCCTGTGCGTGATTGTGTGTGTAGTGCGTAGTGTGTGAAATGGGTGCTACTTGTCTTCTTGGTTGGTTATATGTGTTTTGCCCATGGATTTGGGAGTGTCGTGTGTGTTAGGAGTTGTGGTACTTTCTGTGTGTGTCGTGTGCTGTGTTGTTCTGTGATTTGTGTTTGTGCTGTGTGTGTCCTACTCTGTGTGTTCTGTGGTCTGTGTGTTTTGCAAGTTGAGTGAGATATTGCGTGTTATGACCGATATCTTGTGTATATGTTGCGTGTTTGGCATTGTGCATTCTGCGAGGCTCTGTGTGCTGTATGTTTTATGTGTGTTTGGAGTGATGTGTGCACTGTGTGAAATGTGTGTTGCATAAATTCGGTGTTCTTTCTGTGGTGGTTTGTGTGTGTTTTGCATGGGGGTTGCTATGTGTGTGGTTGTGTTTGACAGGTTGTGTGCGTGGTTGGCTCCTTGAGCAATGAGTGTACTTTGTGATGCGTGTACTGTGTATGGTCAAGCTTGGTCAGTGGGCCTCACTGTGGGTGTTGTGTTCACTCTGAGAACCGTGGTTCACGTGTATAGCGTGCAGTTATGTTCTCGGTGTGATGTGCTGTGCGTTGAGGGACTTCTGCATTCAAGTGCACAGAAGGTAGCCTCTCATGCTTGTCCGTTTTCGCCACAGGTTTGTAATCCTCCAGGAGGGCGTTGTTTCCTGAGGGTGCAAAGAGCCACGTCATCCCTTTAATAGCAAGGCCCTGACGATGCCTTTGTAGTAATCTGTCAGAAACTGCTGCGGGAGAGCCTTGTGCCAAACTCTGCTGGGGAAACAATCCACCGTGCACTGAGGAGACCCTCCCTGAGAGAATACTAGGCTGCTTTCGCCTTGCATGCAACTGGCTCCTACGTGATAAGGAAAACAGTAAACATTGCAGTAGAAGGCGGTCTTCTCTGTACGCCCTCTGTCTCAGAGACCTAAGTGAGCCGCGAATAGGCCTTCGCACTAGCCACACAGGAAGCTGCAGAACAAGATGCTTTGAAATGACAGCAGTGGAGGCAAGCCAGCTATGGATTCAGCTTATGTGAGTGAAAGAAACCAGTGCGGGATGGCCCATCCAAGGAATCATTGAAGCCGTGGCGGTGGAAGTTGAAACTGAGCTTGCAATGTGCTTTCCGTGTCTGTCGTGTGCGCGTGCACTCTAAGCGCCTGAGTGACGTCTGCTGCGCAGAGCTCTGTGTGTGCCGAGCGGCGTGCGCTCGCTTGGGTGGCCATTCGCGTGAGGCCTTGCTGAGGCAGCCTGGCTGTCAGAAAGTTGCCCGCATACAACGAATTCCGCTTGCAAAGTGCTTCCCGTGTCTGCCCTGTGTGCCTGCACTCTAAGCACCTGAGTGGAGTCTGCTGCGCAGAGCTCTGTGTGTGCCGAGCGGCGTGCGCTCGCTTGGGTGGCCATTCGCGTGAGGCCTTGCTGAGGCAGCCTGGCTGTCAGAAAGTTGCCCGCATACAACGAATTCCGCTTGCAATGTGCTTCCCGTGTCTGCCGTGTGTGCCTGCACTCTAAGCGCCTGAGTGGAGTCTGCTGCGCAGAGCTCTGTGTGTGCTGAGCGGCGTGCGCTCGCTTGGGTGGCCATTCGCGCGAGGCCTTGCTGAGGAAGCCTGGCTGTCAGGAAAACGCCCGCATACAACGAATTTAGCTTGGCAGTGCAAAAAGTCGCTTTCGTCTGCTACTACGTGGCCGCTCCAGAGAGGCCCAGGTTGGTCTGTGTGGTATGTAAGCCGGTTTCCCATGCCACAGTCTGAGCTTTGAAAACTAAGTGCCCATTGGCTTCAGTCCCCAACCATCATGTCAGCGAGAGGTGTGTGCAAGCTTCTGCAAAGCCTGGTGGCGGATGGGCCCTAAGCGTCAGGGCCGTTGTCCTGCAGAGAAGGATCTGAGGCTGTCTCAGTTCAAGGGATTTCCTGCTCAGCCATATCCAGACTGGCAGCTAAACACTGCTGTGTCAAGGCGAGCTTCTTATACACACTTCTACTCCCAGACACAGGGATACTGTGAAGAGGTCTTCCGCCCAGCCTCAGGGGAAGAGGCGGGGCAAGTTGCTTTCTGTACAGCATTCATTGGAAGCAGGACGTTTGGAGGTTCTGTTCCACAGGCGAAAAGCAGGCAGCACTAGGAGAATCTGTCAAGGAAGCTCCTCTTTATGGCTAGCGAGGCTTAATTCAAACGTGCAATGGAAAATTGTTCTGGGGTAACTGAGCTCTAACTTCACGCTCTAACACTTGCAGCTACTTTCTCCTAACTCATACAGAGTGGAATCGCCAAATACAGAGTAGAATTCTGTTGCGGTACGCTGTGTTCTTGTGTGCTTGGCGATGTATTGCCGACGGCCTGCGGGACCTGCTTGTCTTCTGTGTTGTGTGTTGTCCGTGCTGTGTGTATCTTGTATGTAGTATGTGCGGTATGTGTTCCTCACTGCTTGCTGAGTGCACAGTTCTGTGTATTTTTCACTGTGCTGTGTGTTATGTGAGATGTTGGTATTTGTGAGTGGTGTGTGTTGAGTGGTTCTTCGTGCATTGTACATTTCGCCTTTTTTGATGAGTTCTCTGTTGGCGGTTGCATATGTTGTGCGTTTGGTGTGTGGCTTCCCGTCTAATGTGTAGTGTGAAATGTGTGTCTGGTCTTTCTGTTGTCTGCTGTGTTGTGTACTGTGTTCTGGGTTGTGCGAGTGCTGTCTTTCGGCTTTCCGTGTGTTGCATACTGGGTCGATGTTGGGTGGGCTGTGTAATTTGAGCACTGTGTGCAAAGTTGAGTTTGCCTTGTGTCGGACGTGTTGTGTGCATGTGCATGTTGTGTGTGTGTGTTTGTGCGTTTTCGTTCGTGCTGTCTGCGTGTGGGTCTGCGTGTGCGCAGTATTGTACGCTTGTGGTTGTGCGTGTTGTGTGTAGTGCGTTCTATGTGTGTTGCATGTGTTTTCGTCAGTTGCGTGTGTGCACTTGTAGGTGCTGTGTCAGTTTTGTGTGTGTGAGATTGTGATTTGTGTGCTGTTGTGTTAGAGAGGCTGTGTGTGTGTGTTTGGCTGTTTGAGTTATGCACATGATGTGAGATGTGTTGACTGTGTGTGGTTGTGCTTGTTTTGTACGTCTCTTGTGCGCAGTCTGCGGTCTGTGCAGTGTTTATCGCGCGTATTGTGAGCAGTAGCTATGTGCCTGCCTTTCAAGGGTGTGGTGTGTTTATGGTGTCTGTTGTGTGGCGTGTTTCTGTGTTGTGTGTGTGTGCACTGCGTTGTGCTCCTGTGTGAGGATGTATGTGTGGTGTGGCTGTGCGTGATTGTGTGTGTAGTGCGTAGTGTGTGAAATGGGTGCTACTTGTCTTCTTGGTTGGTTATATGTGTTTTGCCCATGGATTTGGGAGTGTCGTGTGTGTTAGGAGTTGTGGTACTTTCTGTGTGTGTCGTGTGCTGTGTTGTTCTGTGATTTGTGTTTGTGCTGTGTGTGTCCTACTCTGTGTGTTCTGTGGTCTGTGTGTTTTGCAAGTTGAGTGAGATATTGCGTGTTATGACCGATATCTTGTGTATATGTTGCGTGTTTGGCATTGTGCATTCTGCGAGGCTCTGTGTGCTGTATGTTTTATGTGTGTTTGGAGTGATGTGTGCACTGTGTGAAATGTGTGTTGCATAAATTCGGTGTTCTTTCTGTGGTGGTTTGTGTGTGTTTTGCATGGGGGTTGCTATGTGTGTGGTTGTGTTTGACAGGTTGTGTGCGTGGTTGGCTCCTTGAGCAATGAGTGTACTTTGTGATGCGTGTACTGTGTATGGTCAAGCTTGGTCAGTGGGCCTCACTGTGGGTGTTGTGTTCACTCTGAGAACCGTGGTTCACGTGTATAGCGTGCAGTTATGTTCTCGGTGTGATGTGCTGTGCGTTGAGGGACTTCTGCATTCAAGTGCACAGAAGGTAGCCTCTCATGCTTGTCCGTTTTCGCCACAGGTTTGTAATCCTCCAGGAGGGCGTTGTTTCCTGAGGGTGCAAAGAGCCACGTCATCCCTTTAATAGCAAGGCCCTGACGATGCCTTTGTAGTAATCTGTCAGAAACTGCTGCGGGAGAGCCTTGTGCCAAACTCTGCTGGGGAAACAATCCACCGTGCACTGAGGAGACCCTCCCTGAGAGAATACTAGGCTGCTTTCGCCTTGCATGCAACTGGCTCCTACGTGATAAGGAAAACAGTAAACATTGCAGTAGAAGGCGGTCTTCTCTGTACGCCCTCTGTCTCAGAGACCTAAGTGAGCCGCGAATAGGCCTTCGCACTAGCCACACAGGAAGCTGCAGAACAAGATGCTTTGAAATGACAGCAGTGGAGGCAAGCCAGCTATGGATTCAGCTTATGTGAGTGAAAGAAACCAGTGCGGGATGGCCCATCCAAGGAATCATTGAAGCCGTGGCGGTGGAAGTTGAAACTGAGCTTGCAATGTGCTTTCCGTGTCTGTCGTGTGCGCGTGCACTCTAAGCGCCTGAGTGACGTCTGCTGCGCAGAGCTCTGTGTGTGCCGAGCGGCGTGCGCTCGCTTGGGTGGCCATTCGCGTGAGGCCTTGCTGAGGCAGCCTGGCTGTCAGAAAGTTGCCCGCATACAACGAATTCCGCTTGCAAAGTGCTTCCCGTGTCTGCCCTGTGTGCCTGCACTCTAAGCACCTGAGTGGAGTCTGCTGCGCAGAGCTCTGTGTGTGCCGAGCGGCGTGCGCTCGCTTGGGTGGCCATTCGCGTGAGGCCTTGCTGAGGCAGCCTGGCTGTCAGAAAGTTGCCCGCATACAACGAATTCCGCTTGCAATGTGCTTCCCGTGTCTGCCGTGTGTGCCTGCACTCTAAGCGCCTGAGTGGAGTCTGCTGCGCAGAGCTCTGTGTGTGCTGAGCGGCGTGCGCTCGCTTGGGTGGCCATTCGCGCGAGGCCTTGCTGAGGAAGCCTGGCTGTCAGGAAAACGCCCGCATACAACGAATTTAGCTTGGCAGTGCAAAAAGTCGCTTTCGTCTGCTACTACGTGGCCGCTCCAGAGAGGCCCAGGTTGGTCTGTGTGGTATGTAAGCCGGTTTCCCATGCCACAGTCTGAGCTTTGAAAACTAAGTGCCCATTGGCTTCAGTCCCCAACCATCATGTCAGCGAGAGGTGTGTGCAAGCTTCTGCAAAGCCTGGTGGCGGATGGGCCCTAAGCGTCAGGGCCGTTGTCCTGCAGAGAAGGATCTGAGGCTGTCTCAGTTCAAGGGATTTCCTGCTCAGCCATATCCAGACTGGCAGCTAAACACTGCTGTGTCAAGGCGAGCTTCTTATACACACTTCTACTCCCAGACACAGGGATACTGTGAAGAGGTCTTCCGCCCAGCCTCAGGGGAAGAGGCGGGGCAAGTTGCTTTCTGTACAGCATTCATTGGAAGCAGGACGTTTGGAGGTTCTGTTCCACAGGCGAAAAGCAGGCAGCACTAGGAGAATCTGTCAAGGAAGCTCCTCTTTATGGCTAGCGAGGCTTAATTCAAACGTGCAATGGAAAATTGTTCTGGGGTAACTGAGCTCTAACTTCACGCTCTAACACTTGCAGCTACTTTCTCCTAACTCATACAGAGTGGAATCGCCAAATACAGAGTAGAATTCTGTTGCGGTACGCTGTGTTCTTGTGTGCTTGGCGATGTATTGCCGACGGCCTGCGGGACCTGCTTGTCTTCTGTGTTGTGTGTTGTCCGTGCTGTGTGTATCTTGTATGTAGTATGTGCGGTATGTGTTCCTCACTGCTTGCTGAGTGCACAGTTCTGTGTATTTTTCACTGTGCTGTGTGTTATGTGAGATGTTGGTATTTGTGAGTGGTGTGTGTTGAGTGGTTCTTCGTGCATTGTACATTTCGCCTTTTTTGATGAGTTCTCTGTTGGCGGTTGCATATGTTGTGCGTTTGGTGTGTGGCTTCCCGTCTAATGTGTAGTGTGAAATGTGTGTCTGGTCTTTCTGTTGTCTGCTGTGTTGTGTACTGTGTTCTGGGTTGTGCGAGTGCTGTCTTTCGGCTTTCCGTGTGTTGCATACTGGGTCGATGTTGGGTGGGCTGTGTAATTTGAGCACTGTGTGCAAAGTTGAGTTTGCCTTGTGTCGGACGTGTTGTGTGCATGTGCATGTTGTGTGTGTGTGTTTGTGCGTTTTCGTTCGTGCTGTCTGCGTGTGGGTCTGCGTGTGCGCAGTATTGTACGCTTGTGGTTGTGCGTGTTGTGTGTAGTGCGTTCTATGTGTGTTGCATGTGTTTTCGTCAGTTGCGTGTGTGCACTTGTAGGTGCTGTGTCAGTTTTGTGTGTGTGAGATTGTGATTTGTGTGCTGTTGTGTTAGAGAGGCTGTGTGTGTGTGTTTGGCTGTTTGAGTTATGCACATGATGTGAGATGTGTTGACTGTGTGTGGTTGTGCTTGTTTTGTACGTCTCTTGTGCGCAGTCTGCGGTCTGTGCAGTGTTTATCGCGCGTATTGTGAGCAGTAGCTATGTGCCTGCCTTTCAAGGGTGTGGTGTGTTTATGGTGTCTGTTGTGTGGCGTGTTTCTGTGTTGTGTGTGTGTGCACTGCGTTGTGCTCCTGTGTGAGGATGTATGTGTGGTGTGTCTGTGCGTGATTGTGTGTGTAGTGCGTAGTGTGTGAAATGGGTGCTACTTGTCTTCTTGGTTGGTTATATGTGTTTTGCCCATGGATTTGGGAGTGTCGTGTGTGTTAGGAGTTGTGGTACTTTCTGTGTGTGTCGTGTGCTGTGTTGTTCTGTGATTTGTGTTTGTGCTGTGTGTGTCCTACTCTGTGTGTTCTGTGGTCTGTGTGTTTTGCAAGTTGAGTGAGATATTGCGTGTTATGACCGATATCTTGTGTATATGTTGCGTGTTTGGCATTGTGCATTCTGCGAGGCTCTGTGTGCTGTATGTTTTATGTGTGTTTGGAGTGATGTGTGCACTGTGTGAAATGTGTGTTGCATAAATTCGGTGTTCTTTCTGTGGTGGTTTGTGTGTGTTTTGCATGGGGGTTGCTATGTGTGTGGTTGTGTTTGACAGGTTGTGTGCGTGGTTGGCTCCTTGAGCAATGAGTGTACTTTGTGATGCGTGTACTGTGTATGGTCAAGCTTGGTCAGTGGGCCTCACTGTGGGTGTTGTGTTCACTCTGAGAACCGTGGTTCACGTGTATAGCGTGCAGTTATGTTCTCGGTGTGATGTGCTGTGCGTTGAGGGACTTCTGCATTCAAGTGCACAGAAGGTAGCCTCTCATGCTTGTCCGTTTTCGCCACAGGTTTGTAATCCTCCAGGAGGGCGTTGTTTCCTGAGGGTGCAAAGAGCCACGTCATCCCTTTAATAGCAAGGCCCTGACGATGCCTTTGTAGTAATCTGTCAGAAACTGCTGCGGGAGAGCCTTGTGCCAAACTCTGCTGGGGAAACAATCCACCGTGCACTGAGGAGACCCTCCCTGAGAGAATACTAGGCTGCTTTCGCCTTGCATGCAACTGGCTCCTACGTGATAAGGAAAACAGTAAACATTGCAGTAGAAGGCGGTCTTCTCTGTACGCCCTCTGTCTCAGAGACCTAAGTGAGCCGCGAATAGGCCTTCGCACTAGCCACACAGGAAGCTGCAGAACAAGATGCTTTGAAATGACAGCAGTGGAGGCAAGCCAGCTATGGATTCAGCTTATGTGAGTGAAAGAAACCAGTGCGGGATGGCCCATCCAAGGAATCATTGAAGCCGTGGCGGTGGAAGTTGAAACTGAGCTTGCAATGTGCTTTCCGTGTCTGTCGTGTGCGCGTGCACTCTAAGCGCCTGAGTGACGTCTGCTGCGCAGAGCTCTGTGTGTGCCGAGCGGCGTGCGCTCGCTTGGGTGGCCATTCGCGTGAGGCCTTGCTGAGGCAGCCTGGCTGTCAGAAAGTTGCCCGCATACAACGAATTCCGCTTGCAAAGTGCTTCCCGTGTCTGCCCTGTGTGCCTGCACTCTAAGCACCTGAGTGGAGTCTGCTGCGCAGAGCTCTGTGTGTGCCGAGCGGCGTGCGCTCGCTTGGGTGGCCATTCGCGTGAGGCCTTGCTGAGGCAGCCTGGCTGTCAGAAAGTTGCCCGCATACAACGAATTCCGCTTGCAATGTGCTTCCCGTGTCTGCCGTGTGTGCCTGCACTCTAAGCGCCTGAGTGGAGTCTGCTGCGCAGAGCTCTGTGTGTGCTGAGCGGCGTGCGCTCGCTTGGGTGGCCATTCGCGCGAGGCCTTGCTGAGGAAGCCTGGCTGTCAGGAAAACGCCCGCATACAACGAATTTAGCTTGGCAGTGCAAAAAGTCGCTTTCGTCTGCTACTACGTGGCCGCTCCAGAGAGGCCCAGGTTGGTCTGTGTGGTATGTAAGCCGGTTTCCCATGCCACAGTCTGAGCTTTGAAAACTAAGTGCCCATTGGCTTCAGTCCCCAACCATCATGTCAGCGAGAGGTGTGTGCAAGCTTCTGCAAAGCCTGGTGGCGGATGGGCCCTAAGCGTCAGGGCCGTTGTCCTGCAGAGAAGGATCTGAGGCTGTCTCAGTTCAAGGGATTTCCTGCTCAGCCATATCCAGACTGGCAGCTAAACACTGCTGTGTCAAGGCGAGCTTCTTATACACACTTCTACTCCCAGACACAGGGATACTGTGAAGAGGTCTTCCGCCCAGCCTCAGGGGAAGAGGCGGGGCAAGTTGCTTTCTGTACAGCATTCATTGGAAGCAGGACGTTTGGAGGTTCTGTTCCACAGGCGAAAAGCAGGCAGCACTAGGAGAATCTGTCAAGGAAGCTCCTCTTTATGGCTAGCGAGGCTTAATTCAAACGTGCAATGGAAAATTGTTCTGGGGTAACTGAGCTCTAACTTCACGCTCTAACACTTGCAGCTACTTTCTCCTAACTCATACAGAGTGGAATCGCCAAATACAGAGTAGAATTCTGTTGCGGTACGCTGTGTTCTTGTGTGCTTGGCGATGTATTGCCGACGGCCTGCGGGACCTGCTTGTCTTCTGTGTTGTGTGTTGTCCGTGCTGTGTGTATCTTGTATGTAGTATGTGCGGTATGTGTTCCTCACTGCTTGCTGAGTGCACAGTTCTGTGTATTTTTCACTGTGCTGTGTGTTATGTGAGATGTTGGTATTTGTGAGTGGTGTGTGTTGAGTGGTTCTTCGTGCATTGTACATTTCGCCTTTTTTGATGAGTTCTCTGTTGGCGGTTGCATATGTTGTGCGTTTGGTGTGTGGCTTCCCGTCTAATGTGTAGTGTGAAATGTGTGTCTGGTCTTTCTGTTGTCTGCTGTGTTGTGTACTGTGTTCTGGGTTGTGCGAGTGCTGTCTTTCGGCTTTCCGTGTGTTGCATACTGGGTCGATGTTGGGTGGGCTGTGTAATTTGAGCACTGTGTGCAAAGTTGAGTTTGCCTTGTGTCGGACGTGTTGTGTGCATGTGCATGTTGTGTGTGTGTGTTTGTGCGTTTTCGTTCGTGCTGTCTGCGTGTGGGTCTGCGTGTGCGCAGTATTGTATGCTTGTGGTTGTGCGTGTTGTGTGTAGTGCGTTCTATGTGTGTTACATGTGTTTTCGTCAGTTGCGTGTGTGCACTTGTAGGTGCTGTGTCAGTTTTGTGTGTGTGAGATTGTGATTTGTGTGCTGTTGTGTTAGAGAGGCTGTGTGTGTGTGTTTGGCTGTTTGAGTTATGCACATGATGTGAGATGTGTTGACTGTGTGTGGTTGTGCTTGTTTTGTACGTCTCTTGTGCGCAGTCTGCGGTCTGTGCAGTGTTTATCGCGCGTATTGTGAGCAGTAGCTATGTGCCTGCCTTTCAAGGGTGTGGTGTGTTTATGGTGTCTGTTGTGTGGCGTGTTTCTGTGTTGTGTGTGTGTGCACTGCGTTGTGCTCCTGTGTGAGGATGTATGTGTGGTGTGTCTGTGCGTGATTGTGTGTGTAGTGCGTAGTGTGTGAAATGGGTGCTACTTGTCTTCTTGGTTGGTTATATGTGTTTTGCCCATGGATTTGGGAGTGTCGTGTGTGTTAGGAGTTGTGGTGCTTTCTGTGTGTGTCGTGTGCTGTGTTGTTCTGTGATTTGTGTTTGTGCTGTGTGTGTCCTACTCTGTGTGTTCTGTGGTCTGTGTGTTTTGCAAGTTGAGTGAGATATTGCGTGTTATGACCGATATCTTGTGTATATGTTGCGTGTTTGGCATTGTGCATTCTGCGAGGCTCTGTGTGCTGTATGTTTTATGTGTGTTTGGAGTGATGTGTGCACTGTGTGAAATGTGTGTTGCATAAATTCGGTGTTCTTTCTGTGGTGGTTTGTGTGTGTTTTGCATGGGGGTTGCTATGTGTGTGGTTGTGTTTGACAGGTTGTGTGCGTGGTTGGCTCCTTGAGCAATGAGTGTACTTTGTGATGCGTGTACTGTGTATGGTCAAGCTTGGTCAGTGGGCCTCACTGTGGGTGTTGTGTTCACTCTGAGAACCGTGGTTCACGTGTATAGCGTGCAGTTATGTTCTCGGTGTGATGTGCTGTGCGTTGAGGGACTTCTGCATTCAAGTGCACAGAAGGTAGCCTCTCATGCTTGTCCGTTTTCGCCACAGGTTTGTAATCCTCCAGGAGGGCGTTGTTTCCTGAGGGTGCAAAGAGCCACGTCATCCCTTTAATAGCAAGGCCCTGACGATGCCTTTGTAGTAATCTGTCAGAAACTGCTGCGGGAGAGCCTTGTGCCAAACTCTGCTGGGGAAACAATCCACCGTGCACTGAGGAGACCCTCCCTGAGAGAATACTAGGCTGCTTTCGCCTTGCATGCAACTGGCTCCTACGTGATAAGGAAAACAGTAAACATTGCAGTAGAAGGCGGTCTTCTCTGTACGCCCTCTGTCTCAGAGACCTAAGTGAGCCGCGAATAGGCCTTCGCACTAGCCACACAGGAAGCTGCAGAACAAGATGCTTTGAAATGACAGCAGTGGAGGCAAGCCAGCTATGGATTCAGCTTATGTGAGTGAAAGAAACCAGTGCGGGATGGCCCATCCAAGGAATCATTGAAGCCGTGGCGGTGGAAGTTGAAACTGAGCTTGCAATGTGCTTTCCGTGTCTGTCGTGTGCGCGTGCACTCTAAGCGCCTGAGTGACGTCTGCTGCGCAGAGCTCTGTGTGTGCCGAGCGGCGTGCGCTCGCTTGGGTGGCCATTCGCGTGAGGCCTTGCTGAGGCAGCCTGGCTGTCAGAAAGTTGCCCGCATACAACGAATTCCGCTTGCAAAGTGCTTCCCGTGTCTGCCCTGTGTGCCTGCACTCTAAGCACCTGAGTGGAGTCTGCTGCGCAGAGCTCTGTGTGTGCCGAGCGGCGTGCGCTCGCTTGGGTGGCCATTCGCGTGAGGCCTTGCTGAGGCAGCCTGGCTGTCAGAAAGTTGCCCGCATACAACGAATTCCGCTTGCAATGTGCTTCCCGTGTCTGCCGTGTGTGCCTGCACTCTAAGCGCCTGAGTGGAGTCTGCTGCGCAGAGCTCTGTGTGTGCTGAGCGGCGTGCGCTCGCTTGGGTGGCCATTCGCGCGAGGCCTTGCTGAGGAAGCCTGGCTGTCAGGAAAACGCCCGCATACAACGAATTTAGCTTGGCAGTGCAAAAAGTCGCTTTCGTCTGCTACTACGTGGCCGCTCCAGAGAGGCCCAGGTTGGTCTGTGTGGTATGTAAGCCGGTTTCCCATGCCACAGTCTGAGCTTTGAAAACTAAGTGCCCATTGGCTTCAGTCCCCAACCATCATGTCAGCGAGAGGTGTGTGCAAGCTTCTGCAAAGCCTGGTGGCGGATGGGCCCTAAGCGTCAGGGCCGTTGTCCTGCAGAGAAGGATCTGAGGCTGTCTCAGTTCAAGGGATTTCCTGCTCAGCCATATCCAGACTGGCAGCTAAACACTGCTGTGTCAAGGCGAGCTTCTTATACACACTTCTACTCCCAGACACAGGGATACTGTGAAGAGGTCTTCCGCCCAGCCTCAGGGGAAGAGGCGGGGCAAGTTGCTTTCTGTACAGCATTCATTGGAAGCAGGACGTTTGGAGGTTCTGTTCCACAGGCGAAAAGCAGGCAGCACTAGGAGAATCTGTCAAGGAAGCTCCTCTTTATGGCTAGCGAGGCTTAATTCAAACGTGCAATGGAAAATTGTTCTGGGGTAACTGAGCTCTAACTTCACGCTCTAACACTTGCAGCTACTTTCTCCTAACTCATACAGAGTGGAATCGCCAAATACAGAGTAGAATTCTGTTGCGGTACGCTGTGTTCTTGTGTGCTTGGCGATGTATTGCCGACGGCCTGCGGGACCTGCTTGTCTTCTGTGTTGTGTGTTGTCCGTGCTGTGTGTATCTTGTATGTAGTATGTGCGGTATGTGTTCCTCACTGCTTGCTGAGTGCACAGTTCTGTGTATTTTTCACTGTGCTGTGTGTTATGTGAGATGTTGGTATTTGTGAGTGGTGTGTGTTGAGTGGTTCTTCGTGCATTGTACATTTCGCCTTTTTTGATGAGTTCTCTGTTGGCGGTTGCATATGTTGTGCGTTTGGTGTGTGGCTTCCCGTCTAATGTGTAGTGTGAAATGTGTGTCTGGTCTTTCTGTTGTCTGCTGTGTTGTGTACTGTGTTCTGGGTTGTGCGAGTGCTGTCTTTCGGCTTTCCGTGTGTTGCATACTGGGTCGATGTTGGGTGGGCTGTGTAATTTGAGCACTGTGTGCAAAGTTGAGTTTGCCTTGTGTCGGACGTGTTGTGTGCATGTGCATGTTGTGTGTGTGTGTTTGTGCGTTTTCGTTCGTGCTGTCTGCGTGTGGGTCTGCGTGTGCGCAGTATTGTATGCTTGTGGTTGTGCGTGTTGTGTGTAGTGCGTTCTATGTGTGTTGCATGTGTTTTCGTCAGTTGCGTGTGTGCACTTGTAGGTGCTGTGTCAGTTTTGTGTGTGTGAGATTGTGATTTGTGTGCTGTTGTGTTAGAGAGGCTGTGTGTGTGTGTTTGGCTGTTTGAGTTATGCACATGATGTGAGATGTGTTGACTGTGTGTGGTTGTGCTTGTTTTGTACGTCTCTTGTGCGCAGTCTGCGGTCTGTGCAGTGTTTATCGCGCGTATTGTGAGCAGTAGCTATGTGCCTGCCTTTCAAGGGTGTGGTGTGTTTATGGTGTCTGTTGTGTGGCGTGTTTCTGTGTTGTGTGTGTGTGCACTGCGTTGTGCTCCTGTGTGAGGATGTATGTGTGGTGTGTCTGTGCGTGATTGTGTGTGTAGTGCGTAGTGTGTGAAATGGGTGCTACTTGTCTTCTTGGTTGGTTATATGTGTTTTGCCCATGGATTTGGGAGTGTCGTGTGTGTTAGGAGTTGTGGTACTTTCTGTGTGTGTCGTGTGCTGTGTTGTTCTGTGATTTGTGTTTGTGCTGTGTGTGTCCTACTCTGTGTGTTCTGTGGTCTGTGTGTTTTGCAAGTTGAGTGAGATATTGCGTGTTATGACCGATATCTTGTGTATATGTTGCGTGTTTGGCATTGTGCATTCTGCGAGGCTCTGTGTGCTGTATGTTTTATGTGTGTTTGGAGTGATGTGTGCACTGTGTGAAATGTGTGTTGCATAAATTCGGTGTTCTTTCTGTGGTGGTTTGTGTGTGTTTTGCATGGGGGTTGCTATGTGTGTGGTTGTGTTTGACAGGTTGTGTGCGTGGTTGGCTCCTTGAGCAATGAGTGTACTTTGTGATGCGTGTACTGTGTATGGTCAAGCTTGGTCAGTGGGCCTCACTGTGGGTGTTGTGTTCACTCTGAGAACCGTGGTTCACGTGTATAGCGTGCAGTTATGTTCTCGGTGTGATGTGCTGTGCGTTGAGGGACTTCTGCATTCAAGTGCACAGAAGGTAGCCTCTCATGCTTGTCCGTTTTCGCCACAGGTTTGTAATCCTCCAGGAGGGCGTTGTTTCCTGAGGGTGCAAAGAGCCACGTCATCCCTTTAATAGCAAGGCCCTGACGATGCCTTTGTAGTAATCTGTCAGAAACTGCTGCGGGAGAGCCTTGTGCCAAACTCTGCTGGGGAAACAATCCACCGTGCACTGAGGAGACCCTCCCTGAGAGAATACTAGGCTGCTTTCGCCTTGCATGCAACTGGCTCCTACGTGATAAGGAAAACAGTAAACATTGCAGTAGAAGGCGGTCTTCTCTGTACGCCCTCTGTCTCAGAGACCTAAGTGAGCCGCGAATAGGCCTTCGCACTAGCCACACAGGAAGCTGCAGAACAAGATGCTTTGAAATGACAGCAGTGGAGGCAAGCCAGCTATGGATTCAGCTTATGTGAGTGAAAGAAACCAGTGCGGGATGGCCCATCCAAGGAATCATTGAAGCCGTGGCGGTGGAAGTTGAAACTGAGCTTGCAATGTGCTTTCCGTGTCTGTCGTGTGCGCGTGCACTCTAAGCGCCTGAGTGACGTCTGCTGCGCAGAGCTCTGTGTGTGCCGAGCGGCGTGCGCTCGCTTGGGTGGCCATTCGCGTGAGGCCTTGCTGAGGCAGCCTGGCTGTCAGAAAGTTGCCCGCATACAACGAATTCCGCTTGCAAAGTGCTTCCCGTGTCTGCCCTGTGTGCCTGCACTCTAAGCACCTGAGTGGAGTCTGCTGCGCAGAGCTCTGTGTGTGCCGAGCGGCGTGCGCTCGCTTGGGTGGCCATTCGCGTGAGGCCTTGCTGAGGCAGCCTGGCTGTCAGAAAGTTGCCCGCATACAACGAATTCCGCTTGCAATGTGCTTCCCGTGTCTGCCGTGTGTGCCTGCACTCTAAGCGCCTGAGTGGAGTCTGCTGCGCAGAGCTCTGTGTGTGCTGAGCGGCGTGCGCTCGCTTGGGTGGCCATTCGCGCGAGGCCTTGCTGAGGAAGCCTGGCTGTCAGGAAAACGCCCGCATACAACGAATTTAGCTTGGCAGTGCAAAAAGTCGCTTTCGTCTGCTACTACGTGGCCGCTCCAGAGAGGCCCAGGTTGGTCTGTGTGGTATGTAAGCCGGTTTCCCATGCCACAGTCTGAGCTTTGAAAACTAAGTGCCCATTGGCTTCAGTCCCCAACCATCATGTCAGCGAGAGGTGTGTGCAAGCTTCTGCAAAGCCTGGTGGCGGATGGGCCCTAAGCGTCAGGGCCGTTGTCCTGCAGAGAAGGATCTGAGGCTGTCTCAGTTCAAGGGATTTCCTGCTCAGCCATATCCAGACTGGCAGCTAAACACTGCTGTGTCAAGGCGAGCTTCTTATACACACTTCTACTCCCAGACACAGGGATACTGTGAAGAGGTCTTCCGCCCAGCCTCAGGGGAAGAGGCGGGGCAAGTTGCTTTCTGTACAGCATTCATTGGAAGCAGGACGTTTGGAGGTTCTGTTCCACAGGCGAAAAGCAGGCAGCACTAGGAGAATCTGTCAAGGAAGCTCCTCTTTATGGCTAGCGAGGCTTAATTCAAACGTGCAATGGAAAATTGTTCTGGGGTAACTGAGCTCTAACTTCACGCTCTAACACTTGCAGCTACTTTCTCCTAACTCATACAGAGTGGAATCGCCAAATACAGAGTAGAATTCTGTTGCGGTACGCTGTGTTCTTGTGTGCTTGGCGATGTATTGCCGACGGCCTGCGGGACCTGCTTGTCTTCTGTGTTGTGTGTTGTCCGTGCTGTGTGTATCTTGTATGTAGTATGTGCGGTATGTGTTCCTCACTGCTTGCTGAGTGCACAGTTCTGTGTATTTTTCACTGTGCTGTGTGTTATGTGAGATGTTGGTATTTGTGAGTGGTGTGTGTTGAGTGGTTCTTCGTGCATTGTACATTTCGCCTTTTTTGATGAGTTCTCTGTTGGCGGTTGCATATGTTGTGCGTTTGGTGTGTGGCTTCCCGTCTAATGTGTAGTGTGAAATGTGTGTCTGGTCTTTCTGTTGTCTGCTGTGTTGTGTACTGTGTTCTGGGTTGTGCGAGTGCTGTCTTTCGGCTTTCCGTGTGTTGCATACTGGGTCGATGTTGGGTGGGCTGTGTAATTTGAGCACTGTGTGCAAAGTTGAGTTTGCCTTGTGTCGGACGTGTTGTGTGCATGTGCATGTTGTGTGTGTGTGTTTGTGCGTTTTCGTTCGTGCTGTCTGCGTGTGGGTCTGCGTGTGCGCAGTATTGTATGCTTGTGGTTGTGCGTGTTGTGTGTAGTGCGTTCTATGTGTGTTGCATGTGTTTTCGTCAGTTGCGTGTGTGCACTTGTAGGTGCTGTGTCAGTTTTGTGTGTGTGAGATTGTGATTTGTGTGCTGTTGTGTTAGAGAGGCTGTGTGTGTGTGTTTGGCTGTTTGAGTTATGCACATGATGTGAGATGTGTTGACTGTGTGTGGTTGTGCTTGTTTTGTACGTCTCTTGTGCGCAGTCTGCGGTCTGTGCAGTGTTTATCGCGCGTATTGTGAGCAGTAGCTATGTGCCTGCCTTTCAAGGGTGTGGTGTGTTTATGGTGTCTGTTGTGTGGCGTGTTTCTGTGTTGTGTGTGTGTGCACTGCGTTGTGCTCCTGTGTGAGGATGTATGTGTGGTGTGTCTGTGCGTGATTGTGTGTGTAGTGCGTAGTGTGTGAAATGGGTGCTACTTGTCTTCTTGGTTGGTTATATGTGTTTTGCCCATGGATTTGGGAGTGTCGTGTGTGTTAGGAGTTGTGGTACTTTCTGTGTGTGTCGTGTGCTGTGTTGTTCTGTGATTTGTGTTTGTGCTGTGTGTGTCCTACTCTGTGTGTTCTGTGGTCTGTGTGTTTTGCAAGTTGAGTGAGATATTGCGTGTTATGACCGATATCTTGTGTATATGTTGCGTGTTTGGCATTGTGCATTCTGCGAGGCTCTGTGTGCTGTATGTTTTATGTGTGTTTGGAGTGATGTGTGCACTGTGTGAAATGTGTGTTGCATAAATTCGGTGTTCTTTCTGTGGTGGTTTGTGTGTGTTTTGCATGGGGGTTGCTATGTGTGTGGTTGTGTTTGACAGGTTGTGTGCGTGGTTGGCTCCTTGAGCAATGAGTGTACTTTGTGATGCGTGTACTGTGTATGGTCAAGCTTGGTCAGTGGGCCTCACTGTGGGTGTTGTGTTCACTCTGAGAACCGTGGTTCACGTGTATAGCGTGCAGTTATGTTCTCGGTGTGATGTGCTGTGCGTTGAGGGACTTCTGCATTCAAGTGCACAGAAGGTAGCCTCTCATGCTTGTCCGTTTTCGCCACAGGTTTGTAATCCTCCAGGAGGGCGTTGTTTCCTGAGGGTGCAAAGAGCCACGTCATCCCTTTAATAGCAAGGCCCTGACGATGCCTTTGTAGTAATCTGTCAGAAACTGCTGCGGGAGAGCCTTGTGCCAAACTCTGCTGGGGAAACAATCCACCGTGCACTGAGGAGACCCTCCCTGAGAGAATACTAGGCTGCTTTCGCCTTGCATGCAACTGGCTCCTACGTGATAAGGAAAACAGTAAACATTGCAGTAGAAGGCGGTCTTCTCTGTACGCCCTCTGTCTCAGAGACCTAAGTGAGCCGCGAATAGGCCTTCGCACTAGCCACACAGGAAGCTGCAGAACAAGATGCTTTGAAATGACAGCAGTGGAGGCAAGCCAGCTATGGATTCAGCTTATGTGAGTGAAAGAAACCAGTGCGGGATGGCCCATCCAAGGAATCATTGAAGCCGTGGCGGTGGAAGTTGAAACTGAGCTTGCAATGTGCTTTCCGTGTCTGTCGTGTGCGCGTGCACTCTAAGCGCCTGAGTGACGTCTGCTGCGCAGAGCTCTGTGTGTGCCGAGCGGCGTGCGCTCGCTTGGGTGGCCATTCGCGTGAGGCCTTGCTGAGGCAGCCTGGCTGTCAGAAAGTTGCCCGCATACAACGAATTCCGCTTGCAAAGTGCTTCCCGTGTCTGCCCTGTGTGCCTGCACTCTAAGCACCTGAGTGGAGTCTGCTGCGCAGAGCTCTGTGTGTGCCGAGCGGCGTGCGCTCGCTTGGGTGGCCATTCGCGTGAGGCCTTGCTGAGGCAGCCTGGCTGTCAGAAAGTTGCCCGCATACAACGAATTCCGCTTGCAATGTGCTTCCCGTGTCTGCCGTGTGTGCCTGCACTCTAAGCGCCTGAGTGGAGTCTGCTGCGCAGAGCTCTGTGTGTGCTGAGCGGCGTGCGCTCGCTTGGGTGGCCATTCGCGCGAGGCCTTGCTGAGGAAGCCTGGCTGTCAGGAAAACGCCCGCATACAACGAATTTAGCTTGGCAGTGCAAAAAGTCGCTTTCGTCTGCTACTACGTGGCCGCTCCAGAGAGGCCCAGGTTGGTCTGTGTGGTATGTAAGCCGGTTTCCCATGCCACAGTCTGAGCTTTGAAAACTAAGTGCCCATTGGCTTCAGTCCCCAACCATCATGTCAGCGAGAGGTGTGTGCAAGCTTCTGCAAAGCCTGGTGGCGGATGGGCCCTAAGCGTCAGGGCCGTTGTCCTGCAGAGAAGGATCTGAGGCTGTCTCAGTTCAAGGGATTTCCTGCTCAGCCATATCCAGACTGGCAGCTAAACACTGCTGTGTCAAGGCGAGCTTCTTATACACACTTCTACTCCCAGACACAGGGATACTGTGAAGAGGTCTTCCGCCCAGCCTCAGGGGAAGAGGCGGGGCAAGTTGCTTTCTGTACAGCATTCATTGGAAGCAGGACGTTTGGAGGTTCTGTTCCACAGGCGAAAAGCAGGCAGCACTAGGAGAATCTGTCAAGGAAGCTCCTCTTTATGGCTAGCGAGGCTTAATTCAAACGTGCAATGGAAAATTGTTCTGGGGTAACTGAGCTCTAACTTCACGCTCTAACACTTGCAGCTACTTTCTCCTAACTCATACAGAGTGGAATCGCCAAATACAGAGTAGAATTCTGTTGCGGTACGCTGTGTTCTTGTGTGCTTGGCGATGTATTGCCGACGGCCTGCGGGACCTGCTTGTCTTCTGTGTTGTGTGTTGTCCGTGCTGTGTGTATCTTGTATGTAGTATGTGCGGTATGTGTTCCTCACTGCTTGCTGAGTGCACAGTTCTGTGTATTTTTCACTGTGCTGTGTGTTATGTGAGATGTTGGTATTTGTGAGTGGTGTGTGTTGAGTGGTTCTTCGTGCATTGTACATTTCGCCTTTTTTGATGAGTTCTCTGTTGGCGGTTGCATATGTTGTGCGTTTGGTGTGTGGCTTCCCGTCTAATGTGTAGTGTGAAATGTGTGTCTGGTCTTTCTGTTGTCTGCTGTGTTGTGTACTGTGTTCTGGGTTGTGCGAGTGCTGTCTTTCGGCTTTCCGTGTGTTGCATACTGGGTCGATGTTGGGTGGGCTGTGTAATTTGAGCACTGTGTGCAAAGTTGAGTTTGCCTTGTGTCGGACGTGTTGTGTGCATGTGCATGTTGTGTGTGTGTGTTTGTGCGTTTTCGTTCGTGCTGTCTGCGTGTGGGTCTGCGTGTGCGCAGTATTGTATGCTTGTGGTTGTGCGTGTTGTGTGTAGTGCGTTCTATGTGTGTTGCATGTGTTTTCGTCAGTTGCGTGTGTGCACTTGTAGGTGCTGTGTCAGTTTTGTGTGTGTGAGATTGTGATTTGTGTGCTGTTGTGTTAGAGAGGCTGTGTGTGTGTGTTTGGCTGTTTGAGTTATGCACATGATGTGAGATGTGTTGACTGTGTGTGGTTGTGCTTGTTTTGTACGTCTCTTGTGCGCAGTCTGCGGTCTGTGCAGTGTTTATCGCGCGTATTGTGAGCAGTAGCTATGTGCCTGCCTTTCAAGGGTGTGGTGTGTTTATGGTGTCTGTTGTGTGGCGTGTTTCTGTGTTGTGTGTGTGTGCACTGCGTTGTGCTCCTGTGTGAGGATGTATGTGTGGTGTGTCTGTGCGTGATTGTGTGTGTAGTGCGTAGTGTGTGAAATGGGTGCTACTTGTCTTCTTGGTTGGTTATATGTGTTTTGCCCATGGATTTGGGAGTGTCGTGTGTGTTAGGAGTTGTGGTACTTTCTGTGTGTGTCGTGTGCTGTGTTGTTCTGTGATTTGTGTTTGTGCTGTGTGTGTCCTACTCTGTGTGTTCTGTGGTCTGTGTGTTTTGCAAGTTGAGTGAGATATTGCGTGTTATGACCGATATCTTGTGTATATGTTGCGTGTTTGGCATTGTGCATTCTGCGAGGCTCTGTGTGCTGTATGTTTTATGTGTGTTTGGAGTGATGTGTGCACTGTGTGAAATGTGTGTTGCATAAATTCGGTGTTCTTTCTGTGGTGGTTTGTGTGTGTTTTGCATGGGGGTTGCTATGTGTGTGGTTGTGTTTGACAGGTTGTGTGCGTGGTTGGCTCCTTGAGCAATGAGTGTACTTTGTGATGCGTGTACTGTGTATGGTCAAGCTTGGTCAGTGGGCCTCACTGTGGGTGTTGTGTTCACTCTGAGAACCGTGGTTCACGTGTATAGCGTGCAGTTATGTTCTCGGTGTGATGTGCTGTGCGTTGAGGGACTTCTGCATTCAAGTGCACAGAAGGTAGCCTCTCATGCTTGTCCGTTTTCGCCACAGGTTTGTAATCCTCCAGGAGGGCGTTGTTTCCTGAGGGTGCAAAGAGCCACGTCATCCCTTTAATAGCAAGGCCCTGACGATGCCTTTGTAGTAATCTGTCAGAAACTGCTGCGGGAGAGCCTTGTGCCAAACTCTGCTGGGGAAACAATCCACCGTGCACTGAGGAGACCCTCCCTGAGAGAATACTAGGCTGCTTTCGCCTTGCATGCAACTGGCTCCTACGTGATAAGGAAAACAGTAAACATTGCAGTAGAAGGCGGTCTTCTCTGTACGCCCTCTGTCTCAGAGACCTAAGTGAGCCGCGAATAGGCCTTCGCACTAGCCACACAGGAAGCTGCAGAACAAGATGCTTTGAAATGACAGCAGTGGAGGCAAGCCAGCTATGGATTCAGCTTATGTGAGTGAAAGAAACCAGTGCGGGATGGCCCATCCAAGGAATCATTGAAGCCGTGGCGGTGGAAGTTGAAACTGAGCTTGCAATGTGCTTTCCGTGTCTGTCGTGTGCGCGTGCACTCTAAGCGCCTGAGTGACGTCTGCTGCGCAGAGCTCTGTGTGTGCCGAGCGGCGTGCGCTCGCTTGGGTGGCCATTCGCGTGAGGCCTTGCTGAGGCAGCCTGGCTGTCAGAAAGTTGCCCGCATACAACGAATTCCGCTTGCAAAGTGCTTCCCGTGTCTGCCCTGTGTGCCTGCACTCTAAGCACCTGAGTGGAGTCTGCTGCGCAGAGCTCTGTGTGTGCCGAGCGGCGTGCGCTCGCTTGGGTGGCCATTCGCGTGAGGCCTTGCTGAGGCAGCCTGGCTGTCAGAAAGTTGCCCGCATACAACGAATTCCGCTTGCAATGTGCTTCCCGTGTCTGCCGTGTGTGCCTGCACTCTAAGCGCCTGAGTGGAGTCTGCTGCGCAGAGCTCTGTGTGTGCTGAGCGGCGTGCGCTCGCTTGGGTGGCCATTCGCGCGAGGCCTTGCTGAGGAAGCCTGGCTGTCAGGAAAACGCCCGCATACAACGAATTTAGCTTGGCAGTGCAAAAAGTCGCTTTCGTCTGCTACTACGTGGCCGCTCCAGAGAGGCCCAGGTTGGTCTGTGTGGTATGTAAGCCGGTTTCCCATGCCACAGTCTGAGCTTTGAAAACTAAGTGCCCATTGGCTTCAGTCCCCAACCATCATGTCAGCGAGAGGTGTGTGCAAGCTTCTGCAAAGCCTGGTGGCGGATGGGCCCTAAGCGTCAGGGCCGTTGTCCTGCAGAGAAGGATCTGAGGCTGTCTCAGTTCAAGGGATTTCCTGCTCAGCCATATCCAGACTGGCAGCTAAACACTGCTGTGTCAAGGCGAGCTTCTTATACACACTTCTACTCCCAGACACAGGGATACTGTGAAGAGGTCTTCCGCCCAGCCTCAGGGGAAGAGGCGGGGCAAGTTGCTTTCTGTACAGCATTCATTGGAAGCAGGACGTTTGGAGGTTCTGTTCCACAGGCGAAAAGCAGGCAGCACTAGGAGAATCTGTCAAGGAAGCTCCTCTTTATGGCTAGCGAGGCTTAATTCAAACGTGCAATGGAAAATTGTTCTGGGGTAACTGAGCTCTAACTTCACGCTCTAACACTTGCAGCTACTTTCTCCTAACTCATACAGAGTGGAATCGCCAAATACAGAGTAGAATTCTGTTGCGGTACGCTGTGTTCTTGTGTGCTTGGCGATGTATTGCCGACGGCCTGCGGGACCTGCTTGTCTTCTGTGTTGTGTGTTGTCCGTGCTGTGTGTATCTTGTATGTAGTATGTGCGGTATGTGTTCCTCACTGCTTGCTGAGTGCACAGTTCTGTGTATTTTTCACTGTGCTGTGTGTTATGTGAGATGTTGGTATTTGTGAGTGGTGTGTGTTGAGTGGTTCTTCGTGCATTGTACATTTCGCCTTTTTTGATGAGTTCTCTGTTGGCGGTTGCATATGTTGTGCGTTTGGTGTGTGGCTTCCCGTCTAATGTGTAGTGTGAAATGTGTGTCTGGTCTTTCTGTTGTCTGCTGTGTTGTGTACTGTGTTCTGGGTTGTGCGAGTGCTGTCTTTCGGCTTTCCGTGTGTTGCATACTGGGTCGATGTTGGGTGGGCTGTGTAATTTGAGCACTGTGTGCAAAGTTGAGTTTGCCTTGTGTCGGACGTGTTGTGTGCATGTGCATGTTGTGTGTGTGTGTTTGTGCGTTTTCGTTCGTGCTGTCTGCGTGTGGGTCTGCGTGTGCGCAGTATTGTATGCTTGTGGTTGTGCGTGTTGTGTGTAGTGCGTTCTATGTGTGTTGCATGTGTTTTCGTCAGTTGCGTGTGTGCACTTGTAGGTGCTGTGTCAGTTTTGTGTGTGTGAGATTGTGATTTGTGTGCTGTTGTGTTAGAGAGGCTGTGTGTGTGTGTTTGGCTGTTTGAGTTATGCACATGATGTGAGATGTGTTGACTGTGTGTGGTTGTGCTTGTTTTGTACGTCTCTTGTGCGCAGTCTGCGGTCTGTGCAGTGTTTATCGCGCGTATTGTGAGCAGTAGCTATGTGCCTGCCTTTCAAGGGTGTGGTGTGTTTATGGTGTCTGTTGTGTGGCGTGTTTCTGTGTTGTGTGTGTGTGCACTGCGTTGTGCTCCTGTGTGAGGATGTATGTGTGGTGTGTCTGTGCGTGATTGTGTGTGTAGTGCGTAGTGTGTGAAATGGGTGCTACTTGTCTTCTTGGTTGGTTATATGTGTTTTGCCCATGGATTTGGGAGTGTCGTGTGTGTTAGGAGTTGTGGTACTTTCTGTGTGTGTCGTGTGCTGTGTTGTTCTGTGATTTGTGTTTGTGCTGTGTGTGTCCTACTCTGTGTGTTCTGTGGTCTGTGTGTTTTGCAAGTTGAGTGAGATATTGCGTGTTATGACCGATATCTTGTGTATATGTTGCGTGTTTGGCATTGTGCATTCTGCGAGGCTCTGTGTGCTGTATGTTTTATGTGTGTTTGGAGTGATGTGTGCACTGTGTGAAATGTGTGTTGCATAAATTCGGTGTTCTTTCTGTGGTGGTTTGTGTGTGTTTTGCATGGGGGTTGCTATGTGTGTGGTTGTGTTTGACAGGTTGTGTGCGTGGTTGGCTCCTTGAGCAATGAGTGTACTTTGTGATGCGTGTACTGTGTATGGTCAAGCTTGGTCAGTGGGCCTCACTGTGGGTGTTGTGTTCACTCTGAGAACCGTGGTTCACGTGTATAGCGTGCAGTTATGTTCTCGGTGTGATGTGCTGTGCGTTGAGGGACTTCTGCATTCAAGTGCACAGAAGGTAGCCTCTCATGCTTGTCCGTTTTCGCCACAGGTTTGTAATCCTCCAGGAGGGCGTTGTTTCCTGAGGGTGCAAAGAGCCACGTCATCCCTTTAATAGCAAGGCCCTGACGATGCCTTTGTAGTAATCTGTCAGAAACTGCTGCGGGAGAGCCTTGTGCCAAACTCTGCTGGGGAAACAATCCACCGTGCACTGAGGAGACCCTCCCTGAGAGAATACTAGGCTGCTTTCGCCTTGCATGCAACTGGCTCCTACGTGATAAGGAAAACAGTAAACATTGCAGTAGAAGGCGGTCTTCTCTGTACGCCCTCTGTCTCAGAGACCTAAGTGAGCCGCGAATAGGCCTTCGCACTAGCCACACAGGAAGCTGCAGAACAAGATGCTTTGAAATGACAGCAGTGGAGGCAAGCCAGCTATGGATTCAGCTTATGTGAGTGAAAGAAACCAGTGCGGGATGGCCCATCCAAGGAATCATTGAAGCCGTGGCGGTGGAAGTTGAAACTGAGCTTGCAATGTGCTTTCCGTGTCTGTCGTGTGCGCGTGCACTCTAAGCGCCTGAGTGACGTCTGCTGCGCAGAGCTCTGTGTGTGCCGAGCGGCGTGCGCTCGCTTGGGTGGCCATTCGCGTGAGGCCTTGCTGAGGCAGCCTGGCTGTCAGAAAGTTGCCCGCATACAACGAATTCCGCTTGCAAAGTGCTTCCCGTGTCTGCCCTGTGTGCCTGCACTCTAAGCACCTGAGTGGAGTCTGCTGCGCAGAGCTCTGTGTGTGCCGAGCGGCGTGCGCTCGCTTGGGTGGCCATTCGCGTGAGGCCTTGCTGAGGCAGCCTGGCTGTCAGAAAGTTGCCCGCATACAACGAATTCCGCTTGCAATGTGCTTCCCGTGTCTGCCGTGTGTGCCTGCACTCTAAGCGCCTGAGTGGAGTCTGCTGCGCAGAGCTCTGTGTGTGCTGAGCGGCGTGCGCTCGCTTGGGTGGCCATTCGCGCGAGGCCTTGCTGAGGAAGCCTGGCTGTCAGGAAAACGCCCGCATACAACGAATTTAGCTTGGCAGTGCAAAAAGTCGCTTTCGTCTGCTACTACGTGGCCGCTCCAGAGAGGCCCAGGTTGGTCTGTGTGGTATGTAAGCCGGTTTCCCATGCCACAGTCTGAGCTTTGAAAACTAAGTGCCCATTGGCTTCAGTCCCCAACCATCATGTCAGCGAGAGGTGTGTGCAAGCTTCTGCAAAGCCTGGTGGCGGATGGGCCCTAAGCGTCAGGGCCGTTGTCCTGCAGAGAAGGATCTGAGGCTGTCTCAGTTCAAGGGATTTCCTGCTCAGCCATATCCAGACTGGCAGCTAAACACTGCTGTGTCAAGGCGAGCTTCTTATACACACTTCTACTCCCAGACACAGGGATACTGTGAAGAGGTCTTCCGCCCAGCCTCAGGGGAAGAGGCGGGGCAAGTTGCTTTCTGTACAGCATTCATTGGAAGCAGGACGTTTGGAGGTTCTGTTCCACAGGCGAAAAGCAGGCAGCACTAGGAGAATCTGTCAAGGAAGCTCCTCTTTATGGCTAGCGAGGCTTAATTCAAACGTGCAATGGAAAATTGTTCTGGGGTAACTGAGCTCTAACTTCACGCTCTAACACTTGCAGCTACTTTCTCCTAACTCATACAGAGTGGAATCGCCAAATACAGAGTAGAATTCTGTTGCGGTACGCTGTGTTCTTGTGTGCTTGGCGATGTATTGCCGACGGCCTGCGGGACCTGCTTGTCTTCTGTGTTGTGTGTTGTCCGTGCTGTGTGTATCTTGTATGTAGTATGTGCGGTATGTGTTCCTCACTGCTTGCTGAGTGCACAGTTCTGTGTATTTTTCACTGTGCTGTGTGTTATGTGAGATGTTGGTATTTGTGAGTGGTGTGTGTTGAGTGGTTCTTCGTGCATTGTACATTTCGCCTTTTTTGATGAGTTCTCTGTTGGCGGTTGCATATGTTGTGCGTTTGGTGTGTGGCTTCCCGTCTAATGTGTAGTGTGAAATGTGTGTCTGGTCTTTCTGTTGTCTGCTGTGTTGTGTACTGTGTTCTGGGTTGTGCGAGTGCTGTCTTTCGGCTTTCCGTGTGTTGCATACTGGGTCGATGTTGGGTGGGCTGTGTAATTTGAGCACTGTGTGCAAAGTTGAGTTTGCCTTGTGTCGGACGTGTTGTGTGCATGTGCATGTTGTGTGTGTGTGTTTGTGCGTTTTCGTTCGTGCTGTCTGCGTGTGGGTCTGCGTGTGCGCAGTATTGTATGCTTGTGGTTGTGCGTGTTGTGTGTAGTGCGTTCTATGTGTGTTGCATGTGTTTTCGTCAGTTGCGTGTGTGCACTTGTAGGTGCTGTGTCAGTTTTGTGTGTGTGAGATTGTGATTTGTGTGCTGTTGTGTTAGAGAGGCTGTGTGTGTGTGTTTGGCTGTTTGAGTTATGCACATGATGTGAGATGTGTTGACTGTGTGTGGTTGTGCTTGTTTTGTACGTCTCTTGTGCGCAGTCTGCGGTCTGTGCAGTGTTTATCGCGCGTATTGTGAGCAGTAGCTATGTGCCTGCCTTTCAAGGGTGTGGTGTGTTTATGGTGTCTGTTGTGTGGCGTGTTTCTGTGTTGTGTGTGTGTGCACTGCGTTGTGCTCCTGTGTGAGGATGTATGTGTGGTGTGTCTGTGCGTGATTGTGTGTGTAGTGCGTAGTGTGTGAAATGGGTGCTACTTGTCTTCTTGGTTGGTTATATGTGTTTTGCCCATGGATTTGGGAGTGTCGTGTGTGTTAGGAGTTGTGGTACTTTCTGTGTGTGTCGTGTGCTGTGTTGTTCTGTGATTTGTGTTTGTGCTGTGTGTGTCCTACTCTGTGTGTTCTGTGGTCTGTGTGTTTTGCAAGTTGAGTGAGATATTGCGTGTTATGACCGATATCTTGTGTATATGTTGCGTGTTTGGCATTGTGCATTCTGCGAGGCTCTGTGTGCTGTATGTTTTATGTGTGTTTGGAGTGATGTGTGCACTGTGTGAAATGTGTGTTGCATAAATTCGGTGTTCTTTCTGTGGTGGTTTGTGTGTGTTTTGCATGGGGGTTGCTATGTGTGTGGTTGTGTTTGACAGGTTGTGTGCGTGGTTGGCTCCTTGAGCAATGAGTGTACTTTGTGATGCGTGTACTGTGTATGGTCAAGCTTGGTCAGTGGGCCTCACTGTGGGTGTTGTGTTCACTCTGAGAACCGTGGTTCACGTGTATAGCGTGCAGTTATGTTCTCGGTGTGATGTGCTGTGCGTTGAGGGACTTCTGCATTCAAGTGCACAGAAGGTAGCCTCTCATGCTTGTCCGTTTTCGCCACAGGTTTGTAATCCTCCAGGAGGGCGTTGTTTCCTGAGGGTGCAAAGAGCCACGTCATCCCTTTAATAGCAAGGCCCTGACGATGCCTTTGTAGTAATCTGTCAGAAACTGCTGCGGGAGAGCCTTGTGCCAAACTCTGCTGGGGAAACAATCCACCGTGCACTGAGGAGACCCTCCCTGAGAGAATACTAGGCTGCTTTCGCCTTGCATGCAACTGGCTCCTACGTGATAAGGAAAACAGTAAACATTGCAGTAGAAGGCGGTCTTCTCTGTACGCCCTCTGTCTCAGAGACCTAAGTGAGCCGCGAATAGGCCTTCGCACTAGCCACACAGGAAGCTGCAGAACAAGATGCTTTGAAATGACAGCAGTGGAGGCAAGCCAGCTATGGATTCAGCTTATGTGAGTGAAAGAAACCAGTGCGGGATGGCCCATCCAAGGAATCATTGAAGCCGTGGCGGTGGAAGTTGAAACTGAGCTTGCAATGTGCTTTCCGTGTCTGTCGTGTGCGCGTGCACTCTAAGCGCCTGAGTGACGTCTGCTGCGCAGAGCTCTGTGTGTGCCGAGCGGCGTGCGCTCGCTTGGGTGGCCATTCGCGTGAGGCCTTGCTGAGGCAGCCTGGCTGTCAGAAAGTTGCCCGCATACAACGAATTCCGCTTGCAAAGTGCTTCCCGTGTCTGCCCTGTGTGCCTGCACTCTAAGCACCTGAGTGGAGTCTGCTGCGCAGAGCTCTGTGTGTGCCGAGCGGCGTGCGCTCGCTTGGGTGGCCATTCGCGTGAGGCCTTGCTGAGGCAGCCTGGCTGTCAGAAAGTTGCCCGCATACAACGAATTCCGCTTGCAATGTGCTTCCCGTGTCTGCCGTGTGTGCCTGCACTCTAAGCGCCTGAGTGGAGTCTGCTGCGCAGAGCTCTGTGTGTGCTGAGCGGCGTGCGCTCGCTTGGGTGGCCATTCGCGCGAGGCCTTGCTGAGGAAGCCTGGCTGTCAGGAAAACGCCCGCATACAACGAATTTAGCTTGGCAGTGCAAAAAGTCGCTTTCGTCTGCTACTACGTGGCCGCTCCAGAGAGGCCCAGGTTGGTCTGTGTGGTATGTAAGCCGGTTTCCCATGCCACAGTCTGAGCTTTGAAAACTAAGTGCCCATTGGCTTCAGTCCCCAACCATCATGTCAGCGAGAGGTGTGTGCAAGCTTCTGCAAAGCCTGGTGGCGGATGGGCCCTAAGCGTCAGGGCCGTTGTCCTGCAGAGAAGGATCTGAGGCTGTCTCAGTTCAAGGGATTTCCTGCTCAGCCATATCCAGACTGGCAGCTAAACACTGCTGTGTCAAGGCGAGCTTCTTATACACACTTCTACTCCCAGACACAGGGATACTGTGAAGAGGTCTTCCGCCCAGCCTCAGGGGAAGAGGCGGGGCAAGTTGCTTTCTGTACAGCATTCATTGGAAGCAGGACGTTTGGAGGTTCTGTTCCACAGGCGAAAAGCAGGCAGCACTAGGAGAATCTGTCAAGGAAGCTCCTCTTTATGGCTAGCGAGGCTTAATTCAAACGTGCAATGGAAAATTGTTCTGGGGTAACTGAGCTCTAACTTCACGCTCTAACACTTGCAGCTACTTTCTCCTAACTCATACAGAGTGGAATCGCCAAATACAGAGTAGAATTCTGTTGCGGTACGCTGTGTTCTTGTGTGCTTGGCGATGTATTGCCGACGGCCTGCGGGACCTGCTTGTCTTCTGTGTTGTGTGTTGTCCGTGCTGTGTGTATCTTGTATGTAGTATGTGCGGTATGTGTTCCTCACTGCTTGCTGAGTGCACAGTTCTGTGTATTTTTCACTGTGCTGTGTGTTATGTGAGATGTTGGTATTTGTGAGTGGTGTGTGTTGAGTGGTTCTTCGTGCATTGTACATTTCGCCTTTTTTGATGAGTTCTCTGTTGGCGGTTGCATATGTTGTGCGTTTGGTGTGTGGCTTCCCGTCTAATGTGTAGTGTGAAATGTGTGTCTGGTCTTTCTGTTGTCTGCTGTGTTGTGTACTGTGTTCTGGGTTGTGCGAGTGCTGTCTTTCGGCTTTCCGTGTGTTGCATACTGGGTCGATGTTGGGTGGGCTGTGTAATTTGAGCACTGTGTGCAAAGTTGAGTTTGCCTTGTGTCGGACGTGTTGTGTGCATGTGCATGTTGTGTGTGTGTGTTTGTGCGTTTTCGTTCGTGCTGTCTGCGTGTGGGTCTGCGTGTGCGCAGTATTGTACGCTTGTGGTTGTGCGTGTTGTGTGTAGTGCGTTCTATGTGTGTTGCATGTGTTTTCGTCAGTTGCGTGTGTGCACTTGTAGGTGCTGTGTCAGTTTTGTGTGTGTGAGATTGTGATTTGTGTGCTGTTGTGTTAGAGAGGCTGTGTGTGTGTGTTTGGCTGTTTGAGTTATGCACATGATGTGAGATGTGTTGACTGTGTGTGGTTGTGCTTGTTTTGTACGTCTCTTGTGCGCAGTCTGCGGTCTGTGCAGTGTTTATCGCGCGTATTGTGAGCAGTAGCTATGTGCCTGCCTTTCAAGGGTGTGGTGTGTTTATGGTGTCTGTTGTGTGGCGTGTTTCTGTGTTGTGTGTGTGTGCACTGCGTTGTGCTCCTGTGTGAGGATGTATGTGTGGTGTGTCTGTGCGTGATTGTGTGTGTAGTGCGTAGTGTGTGAAATGGGTGCTACTTGTCTTCTTGGTTGGTTATATGTGTTTTGCCCATGGATTTGGGAGTGTCGTGTGTGTTAGGAGTTGTGGTACTTTCTGTGTGTGTCGTGTGCTGTGTTGTTCTGTGATTTGTGTTTGTGCTGTGTGTGTCCTACTCTGTGTGTTCTGTGGTCTGTGTGTTTTGCAAGTTGAGTGAGATATTGCGTGTTATGACCGATATCTTGTGTATATGTTGCGTGTTTGGCATTGTGCATTCTGCGAGGCTCTGTGTGCTGTATGTTTTATGTGTGTTTGGAGTGATGTGTGCACTGTGTGAAATGTGTGTTGCATAAATTCGGTGTTCTTTCTGTGGTGGTTTGTGTGTGTTTTGCATGGGGGTTGCTATGTGTGTGGTTGTGTTTGACAGGTTGTGTGCGTGGTTGGCTCCTTGAGCAATGAGTGTACTTTGTGATGCGTGTACTGTGTATGGTCAAGCTTGGTCAGTGGGCCTCACTGTGGGTGTTGTGTTCACTCTGAGAACCGTGGTTCACGTGTATAGCGTGCAGTTATGTTCTCGGTGTGATGTGCTGTGCGTTGAGGGACTTCTGCATTCAAGTGCACAGAAGGTAGCCTCTCATGCTTGTCCGTTTTCGCCACAGGTTTGTAATCCTCCAGGAGGGCGTTGTTTCCTGAGGGTGCAAAGAGCCACGTCATCCCTTTAATAGCAAGGCCCTGACGATGCCTTTGTAGTAATCTGTCAGAAACTGCTGCGGGAGAGCCTTGTGCCAAACTCTGCTGGGGAAACAATCCACCGTGCACTGAGGAGACCCTCCCTGAGAGAATACTAGGCTGCTTTCGCCTTGCATGCAACTGGCTCCTACGTGATAAGGAAAACAGTAAACATTGCAGTAGAAGGCGGTCTTCTCTGTACGCCCTCTGTCTCAGAGACCTAAGTGAGCCGCGAATAGGCCTTCGCACTAGCCACACAGGAAGCTGCAGAACAAGATGCTTTGAAATGACAGCAGTGGAGGCAAGCCAGCTATGGATTCAGCTTATGTGAGTGAAAGAAACCAGTGCGGGATGGCCCATCCAAGGAATCATTGAAGCCGTGGCGGTGGAAGTTGAAACTGAGCTTGCAATGTGCTTTCCGTGTCTGTCGTGTGCGCGTGCACTCTAAGCGCCTGAGTGACGTCTGCTGCGCAGAGCTCTGTGTGTGCCGAGCGGCGTGCGCTCGCTTGGGTGGCCATTCGCGTGAGGCCTTGCTGAGGCAGCCTGGCTGTCAGAAAGTTGCCCGCATACAACGAATTCCGCTTGCAAAGTGCTTCCCGTGTCTGCCCTGTGTGCCTGCACTCTAAGCACCTGAGTGGAGTCTGCTGCGCAGAGCTCTGTGTGTGCCGAGCGGCGTGCGCTCGCTTGGGTGGCCATTCGCGTGAGGCCTTGCTGAGGCAGCCTGGCTGTCAGAAAGTTGCCCGCATACAACGAATTCCGCTTGCAATGTGCTTCCCGTGTCTGCCGTGTGTGCCTGCACTCTAAGCGCCTGAGTGGAGTCTGCTGCGCAGAGCTCTGTGTGTGCTGAGCGGCGTGCGCTCGCTTGGGTGGCCATTCGCGCGAGGCCTTGCTGAGGAAGCCTGGCTGTCAGGAAAACGCCCGCATACAACGAATTTAGCTTGGCAGTGCAAAAAGTCGCTTTCGTCTGCTACTACGTGGCCGCTCCAGAGAGGCCCAGGTTGGTCTGTGTGGTATGTAAGCCGGTTTCCCATGCCACAGTCTGAGCTTTGAAAACTAAGTGCCCATTGGCTTCAGTCCCCAACCATCATGTCAGCGAGAGGTGTGTGCAAGCTTCTGCAAAGCCTGGTGGCGGATGGGCCCTAAGCGTCAGGGCCGTTGTCCTGCAGAGAAGGATCTGAGGCTGTCTCAGTTCAAGGGATTTCCTGCTCAGCCATATCCAGACTGGCAGCTAAACACTGCTGTGTCAAGGCGAGCTTCTTATACACACTTCTACTCCCAGACACAGGGATACTGTGAAGAGGTCTTCCGCCCAGCCTCAGGGGAAGAGGCGGGGCAAGTTGCTTTCTGTACAGCATTCATTGGAAGCAGGACGTTTGGAGGTTCTGTTCCACAGGCGAAAAGCAGGCAGCACTAGGAGAATCTGTCAAGGAAGCTCCTCTTTATGGCTAGCGAGGCTTAATTCAAACGTGCAATGGAAAATTGTTCTGGGGTAACTGAGCTCTAACTTCACGCTCTAACACTTGCAGCTACTTTCTCCTAACTCATACAGAGTGGAATCGCCAAATACAGAGTAGAATTCTGTTGCGGTACGCTGTGTTCTTGTGTGCTTGGCGATGTATTGCCGACGGCCTGCGGGACCTGCTTGTCTTCTGTGTTGTGTGTTGTCCGTGCTGTGTGTATCTTGTATGTAGTATGTGCGGTATGTGTTCCTCACTGCTTGCTGAGTGCACAGTTCTGTGTATTTTTCACTGTGCTGTGTGTTATGTGAGATGTTGGTATTTGTGAGTGGTGTGTGTTGAGTGGTTCTTCGTGCATTGTACATTTCGCCTTTTTTGATGAGTTCTCTGTTGGCGGTTGCATATGTTGTGCGTTTGGTGTGTGGCTTCCCGTCTAATGTGTAGTGTGAAATGTGTGTCTGGTCTTTCTGTTGTCTGCTGTGTTGTGTACTGTGTTCTGGGTTGTGCGAGTGCTGTCTTTCGGCTTTCCGTGTGTTGCATACTGGGTCGATGTTGGGTGGGCTGTGTAATTTGAGCACTGTGTGCAAAGTTGAGTTTGCCTTGTGTCGGACGTGTTGTGTGCATGTGCATGTTGTGTGTGTGTGTTTGTGCGTTTTCGTTCGTGCTGTCTGCGTGTGGGTCTGCGTGTGCGCAGTATTGTATGCTTGTGGTTGTGCGTGTTGTGTGTAGTGCGTTCTATGTGTGTTGCATGTGTTTTCGTCAGTTGCGTGTGTGCACTTGTAGGTGCTGTGTCAGTTTTGTGTGTGTGAGATTGTGATTTGTGTGCTGTTGTGTTAGAGAGGCTGTGTGTGTGTGTTTGGCTGTTTGAGTTATGCACATGATGTGAGATGTGTTGACTGTGTGTGGTTGTGCTTGTTTTGTACGTCTCTTGTGCGCAGTCTGCGGTCTGTGCAGTGTTTATCGCGCGTATTGTGAGCAGTAGCTATGTGCCTGCCTTTCAAGGGTGTGGTGTGTTTATGGTGTCTGTTGTGTGGCGTGTTTCTGTGTTGTGTGTGTGTGCACTGCGTTGTGCTCCTGTGTGAGGATGTATGTGTGGTGTGTCTGTGCGTGATTGTGTGTGTAGTGCGTAGTGTGTGAAATGGGTGCTACTTGTCTTCTTGGTTGGTTATATGTGTTTTGCCCATGGATTTGGGAGTGTCGTGTGTGTTAGGAGTTGTGGTACTTTCTGTGTGTGTCGTGTGCTGTGTTGTTCTGTGATTTGTGTTTGTGCTGTGTGTGTCCTACTCTGTGTGTTCTGTGGTCTGTGTGTTTTGCAAGTTGAGTGAGATATTGCGTGTTATGACCGATATCTTGTGTATATGTTGCGTGTTTGGCATTGTGCATTCTGCGAGGCTCTGTGTGCTGTATGTTTTATGTGTGTTTGGAGTGATGTGTGCACTGTGTGAAATGTGTGTTGCATAAATTCGGTGTTCTTTCTGTGGTGGTTTGTGTGTGTTTTGCATGGGGGTTGCTATGTGTGTGGTTGTGTTTGACAGGTTGTGTGCGTGGTTGGCTCCTTGAGCAATGAGTGTACTTTGTGATGCGTGTACTGTGTATGGTCAAGCTTGGTCAGTGGGCCTCACTGTGGGTGTTGTGTTCACTCTGAGAACCGTGGTTCACGTGTATAGCGTGCAGTTATGTTCTCGGTGTGATGTGCTGTGCGTTGAGGGACTTCTGCATTCAAGTGCACAGAAGGTAGCCTCTCATGCTTGTCCGTTTTCGCCACAGGTTTGTAATCCTCCAGGAGGGCGTTGTTTCCTGAGGGTGCAAAGAGCCACGTCATCCCTTTAATAGCAAGGCCCTGACGATGCCTTTGTAGTAATCTGTCAGAAACTGCTGCGGGAGAGCCTTGTGCCAAACTCTGCTGGGGAAACAATCCACCGTGCACTGAGGAGACCCTCCCTGAGAGAATACTAGGCTGCTTTCGCCTTGCATGCAACTGGCTCCTACGTGATAAGGAAAACAGTAAACATTGCAGTAGAAGGCGGTCTTCTCTGTACGCCCTCTGTCTCAGAGACCTAAGTGAGCCGCGAATAGGCCTTCGCACTAGCCACACAGGAAGCTGCAGAACAAGATGCTTTGAAATGACAGCAGTGGAGGCAAGCCAGCTATGGATTCAGCTTATGTGAGTGAAAGAAACCAGTGCGGGATGGCCCATCCAAGGAATCATTGAAGCCGTGGCGGTGGAAGTTGAAACTGAGCTTGCAATGTGCTTTCCGTGTCTGTCGTGTGCGCGTGCACTCTAAGCGCCTGAGTGACGTCTGCTGCGCAGAGCTCTGTGTGTGCCGAGCGGCGTGCGCTCGCTTGGGTGGCCATTCGCGTGAGGCCTTGCTGAGGCAGCCTGGCTGTCAGAAAGTTGCCCGCATACAACGAATTCCGCTTGCAAAGTGCTTCCCGTGTCTGCCCTGTGTGCCTGCACTCTAAGCACCTGAGTGGAGTCTGCTGCGCAGAGCTCTGTGTGTGCCGAGCGGCGTGCGCTCGCTTGGGTGGCCATTCGCGTGAGGCCTTGCTGAGGCAGCCTGGCTGTCAGAAAGTTGCCCGCATACAACGAATTCCGCTTGCAATGTGCTTCCCGTGTCTGCCGTGTGTGCCTGCACTCTAAGCGCCTGAGTGGAGTCTGCTGCGCAGAGCTCTGTGTGTGCTGAGCGGCGTGCGCTCGCTTGGGTGGCCATTCGCGCGAGGCCTTGCTGAGGAAGCCTGGCTGTCAGGAAAACGCCCGCATACAACGAATTTAGCTTGGCAGTGCAAAAAGTCGCTTTCGTCTGCTACTACGTGGCCGCTCCAGAGAGGCCCAGGTTGGTCTGTGTGGTATGTAAGCCGGTTTCCCATGCCACAGTCTGAGCTTTGAAAACTAAGTGCCCATTGGCTTCAGTCCCCAACCATCATGTCAGCGAGAGGTGTGTGCAAGCTTCTGCAAAGCCTGGTGGCGGATGGGCCCTAAGCGTCAGGGCCGTTGTCCTGCAGAGAAGGATCTGAGGCTGTCTCAGTTCAAGGGATTTCCTGCTCAGCCATATCCAGACTGGCAGCTAAACACTGCTGTGTCAAGGCGAGCTTCTTATACACACTTCTACTCCCAGACACAGGGATACTGTGAAGAGGTCTTCCGCCCAGCCTCAGGGGAAGAGGCGGGGCAAGTTGCTTTCTGTACAGCATTCATTGGAAGCAGGACGTTTGGAGGTTCTGTTCCACAGGCGAAAAGCAGGCAGCACTAGGAGAATCTGTCAAGGAAGCTCCTCTTTATGGCTAGCGAGGCTTAATTCAAACGTGCAATGGAAAATTGTTCTGGGGTAACTGAGCTCTAACTTCACGCTCTAACACTTGCAGCTACTTTCTCCTAACTCATACAGAGTGGAATCGCCAAATACAGAGTAGAATTCTGTTGCGGTACGCTGTGTTCTTGTGTGCTTGGCGATGTATTGCCGACGGCCTGCGGGACCTGCTTGTCTTCTGTGTTGTGTGTTGTCCGTGCTGTGTGTATCTTGTATGTAGTATGTGCGGTATGTGTTCCTCACTGCTTGCTGAGTGCACAGTTCTGTGTATTTTTCACTGTGCTGTGTGTTATGTGAGATGTTGGTATTTGTGAGTGGTGTGTGTTGAGTGGTTCTTCGTGCATTGTACATTTCGCCTTTTTTGATGAGTTCTCTGTTGGCGGTTGCATATGTTGTGCGTTTGGTGTGTGGCTTCCCGTCTAATGTGTAGTGTGAAATGTGTGTCTGGTCTTTCTGTTGTCTGCTGTGTTGTGTACTGTGTTCTGGGTTGTGCGAGTGCTGTCTTTCGGCTTTCCGTGTGTTGCATACTGGGTCGATGTTGGGTGGGCTGTGTAATTTGAGCACTGTGTGCAAAGTTGAGTTTGCCTTGTGTCGGACGTGTTGTGTGCATGTGCATGTTGTGTGTGTGTGTTTGTGCGTTTTCGTTCGTGCTGTCTGCGTGTGGGTCTGCGTGTGCGCAGTATTGTATGCTTGTGGTTGTGCGTGTTGTGTGTAGTGCGTTCTATGTGTGTTGCATGTGTTTTCGTCAGTTGCGTGTGTGCACTTGTAGGTGCTGTGTCAGTTTTGTGTGTGTGAGATTGTGATTTGTGTGCTGTTGTGTTAGAGAGGCTGTGTGTGTGTGTTTGGCTGTTTGAGTTATGCACATGATGTGAGATGTGTTGACTGTGTGTGGTTGTGCTTGTTTTGTACGTCTCTTGTGCGCAGTCTGCGGTCTGTGCAGTGTTTATCGCGCGTATTGTGAGCAGTAGCTATGTGCCTGCCTTTCAAGGGTGTGGTGTGTTTATGGTGTCTGTTGTGTGGCGTGTTTCTGTGTTGTGTGTGTGTGCACTGCGTTGTGCTCCTGTGTGAGGATGTATGTGTGGTGTGTCTGTGCGTGATTGTGTGTGTAGTGCGTAGTGTGTGAAATGGGTGCTACTTGTCTTCTTGGTTGGTTATATGTGTTTTGCCCATGGATTTGGGAGTGTCGTGTGTGTTAGGAGTTGTGGTACTTTCTGTGTGTGTCGTGTGCTGTGTTGTTCTGTGATTTGTGTTTGTGCTGTGTGTGTCCTACTCTGTGTGTTCTGTGGTCTGTGTGTTTTGCAAGTTGAGTGAGATATTGCGTGTTATGACCGATATCTTGTGTATATGTTGCGTGTTTGGCATTGTGCATTCTGCGAGGCTCTGTGTGCTGTATGTTTTATGTGTGTTTGGAGTGATGTGTGCACTGTGTGAAATGTGTGTTGCATAAATTCGGTGTTCTTTCTGTGGTGGTTTGTGTGTGTTTTGCATGGGGGTTGCTATGTGTGTGGTTGTGTTTGACAGGTTGTGTGCGTGGTTGGCTCCTTGAGCAATGAGTGTACTTTGTGATGCGTGTACTGTGTATGGTCAAGCTTGGTCAGTGGGCCTCACTGTGGGTGTTGTGTTCACTCTGAGAACCGTGGTTCACGTGTATAGCGTGCAGTTATGTTCTCGGTGTGATGTGCTGTGCGTTGAGGGACTTCTGCATTCAAGTGCACAGAAGGTAGCCTCTCATGCTTGTCCGTTTTCGCCACAGGTTTGTAATCCTCCAGGAGGGCGTTGTTTCCTGAGGGTGCAAAGAGCCACGTCATCCCTTTAATAGCAAGGCCCTGACGATGCCTTTGTAGTAATCTGTCAGAAACTGCTGCGGGAGAGCCTTGTGCCAAACTCTGCTGGGGAAACAATCCACCGTGCACTGAGGAGACCCTCCCTGAGAGAATACTAGGCTGCTTTCGCCTTGCATGCAACTGGCTCCTACGTGATAAGGAAAACAGTAAACATTGCAGTAGAAGGCGGTCTTCTCTGTACGCCCTCTGTCTCAGAGACCTAAGTGAGCCGCGAATAGGCCTTCGCACTAGCCACACAGGAAGCTGCAGAACAAGATGCTTTGAAATGACAGCAGTGGAGGCAAGCCAGCTATGGATTCAGCTTATGTGAGTGAAAGAAACCAGTGCGGGATGGCCCATCCAAGGAATCATTGAAGCCGTGGCGGTGGAAGTTGAAACTGAGCTTGCAATGTGCTTTCCGTGTCTGTCGTGTGCGCGTGCACTCTAAGCGCCTGAGTGACGTCTGCTGCGCAGAGCTCTGTGTGTGCCGAGCGGCGTGCGCTCGCTTGGGTGGCCATTCGCGTGAGGCCTTGCTGAGGCAGCCTGGCTGTCAGAAAGTTGCCCGCATACAACGAATTCCGCTTGCAAAGTGCTTCCCGTGTCTGCCCTGTGTGCCTGCACTCTAAGCACCTGAGTGGAGTCTGCTGCGCAGAGCTCTGTGTGTGCCGAGCGGCGTGCGCTCGCTTGGGTGGCCATTCGCGTGAGGCCTTGCTGAGGCAGCCTGGCTGTCAGAAAGTTGCCCGCATACAACGAATTCCGCTTGCAATGTGCTTCCCGTGTCTGCCGTGTGTGCCTGCACTCTAAGCGCCTGAGTGGAGTCTGCTGCGCAGAGCTCTGTGTGTGCTGAGCGGCGTGCGCTCGCTTGGGTGGCCATTCGCGCGAGGCCTTGCTGAGGAAGCCTGGCTGTCAGGAAAACGCCCGCATACAACGAATTTAGCTTGGCAGTGCAAAAAGTCGCTTTCGTCTGCTACTACGTGGCCGCTCCAGAGAGGCCCAGGTTGGTCTGTGTGGTATGTAAGCCGGTTTCCCATGCCACAGTCTGAGCTTTGAAAACTAAGTGCCCATTGGCTTCAGTCCCCAACCATCATGTCAGCGAGAGGTGTGTGCAAGCTTCTGCAAAGCCTGGTGGCGGATGGGCCCTAAGCGTCAGGGCCGTTGTCCTGCAGAGAAGGATCTGAGGCTGTCTCAGTTCAAGGGATTTCCTGCTCAGCCATATCCAGACTGGCAGCTAAACACTGCTGTGTCAAGGCGAGCTTCTTATACACACTTCTACTCCCAGACACAGGGATACTGTGAAGAGGTCTTCCGCCCAGCCTCAGGGGAAGAGGCGGGGCAAGTTGCTTTCTGTACAGCATTCATTGGAAGCAGGACGTTTGGAGGTTCTGTTCCACAGGCGAAAAGCAGGCAGCACTAGGAGAATCTGTCAAGGAAGCTCCTCTTTATGGCTAGCGAGGCTTAATTCAAACGTGCAATGGAAAATTGTTCTGGGGTAACTGAGCTCTAACTTCACGCTCTAACACTTGCAGCTACTTTCTCCTAACTCATACAGAGTGGAATCGCCAAATACAGAGTAGAATTCTGTTGCGGTACGCTGTGTTCTTGTGTGCTTGGCGATGTATTGCCGACGGCCTGCGGGACCTGCTTGTCTTCTGTGTTGTGTGTTGTCCGTGCTGTGTGTATCTTGTATGTAGTATGTGCGGTATGTGTTCCTCACTGCTTGCTGAGTGCACAGTTCTGTGTATTTTTCACTGTGCTGTGTGTTATGTGAGATGTTGGTATTTGTGAGTGGTGTGTGTTGAGTGGTTCTTCGTGCATTGTACATTTCGCCTTTTTTGATGAGTTCTCTGTTGGCGGTTGCATATGTTGTGCGTTTGGTGTGTGGCTTCCCGTCTAATGTGTAGTGTGAAATGTGTGTCTGGTCTTTCTGTTGTCTGCTGTGTTGTGTACTGTGTTCTGGGTTGTGCGAGTGCTGTCTTTCGGCTTTCCGTGTGTTGCATACTGGGTCGATGTTGGGTGGGCTGTGTAATTTGAGCACTGTGTGCAAAGTTGAGTTTGCCTTGTGTCGGACGTGTTGTGTGCATGTGCATGTTGTGTGTGTGTGTTTGTGCGTTTTCGTTCGTGCTGTCTGCGTGTGGGTCTGCGTGTGCGCAGTATTGTATGCTTGTGGTTGTGCGTGTTGTGTGTAGTGCGTTCTATGTGTGTTGCATGTGTTTTCGTCAGTTGCGTGTGTGCACTTGTAGGTGCTGTGTCAGTTTTGTGTGTGTGAGATTGTGATTTGTGTGCTGTTGTGTTAGAGAGGCTGTGTGTGTGTGTTTGGCTGTTTGAGTTATGCACATGATGTGAGATGTGTTGACTGTGTGTGGTTGTGCTTGTTTTGTACGTCTCTTGTGCGCAGTCTGCGGTCTGTGCAGTGTTTATCGCGCGTATTGTGAGCACTAGCTATGTGCCTGCCTTTCAAGGGTGTGGTGTGTTTATGGTGTCTGTTGTGTGGCGTGTTTCTGTGTTGTGTGTGTGTGCACTGCGTTGTGCTCCTGTGTGAGGATGTATGTGTGGTGTGTCTGTGCGTGATTGTGTGTGTAGTGCGTAGTGTGTGAAATGGGTGCTACTTGTCTTCTTGGTTGGTTATATGTGTTTTGCCCATGGATTTGGGAGTGTCGTGTGTGTTAGGAGTTGTGGTACTTTCTGTGTGTGTCGTGTGCTGTGTTGTTCTGTGATTTGTGTTTGTGCTGTGTGTGTCCTACTCTGTGTGTTCTGTGGTCTGTGTGTTTTGCAAGTTGAGTGAGATATTGCGTGTTATGACCGATATCTTGTGTATATGTTGCGTGTTTGGCATTGTGCATTCTGCGAGGCTCTGTGTGCTGTATGTTTTATGTGTGTTTGGAGTGATGTGTGCACTGTGTGAAATGTGTGTTGCATAAATTCGGTGTTCTTTCTGTGGTGGTTTGTGTGTGTTTTGCATGGGGGTTGCTATGTGTGTGGTTGTGTTTGACAGGTTGTGTGCGTGGTTGGCTCCTTGAGCAATGAGTGTACTTTGTGATGCGTGTACTGTGTATGGTCAAGCTTGGTCAGTGGGCCTCACTGTGGGTGTTGTGTTCACTCTGAGAACCGTGGTTCACGTGTATAGCGTGCAGTTATGTTCTCGGTGTGATGTGCTGTGCGTTGAGGGACTTCTGCATTCAAGTGCACAGAAGGTAGCCTCTCATGCTTGTCCGTTTTCGCCACAGGTTTGTAATCCTCCAGGAGGGCGTTGTTTCCTGAGGGTGCAAAGAGCCACGTCATCCCTTTAATAGCAAGGCCCTGACGATGCCTTTGTAGTAATCTGTCAGAAACTGCTGCGGGAGAGCCTTGTGCCAAACTCTGCTGGGGAAACAATCCACCGTGCACTGAGGAGACCCTCCCTGAGAGAATACTAGGCTGCTTTCGCCTTGCATGCAACTGGCTCCTACGTGATAAGGAAAACAGTAAACATTGCAGTAGAAGGCGGTCTTCTCTGTACGCCCTCTGTCTCAGAGACCTAAGTGAGCCGCGAATAGGCCTTCGCACTAGCCACACAGGAAGCTGCAGAACAAGATGCTTTGAAATGACAGCAGTGGAGGCAAGCCAGCTATGGATTCAGCTTATGTGAGTGAAAGAAACCAGTGCGGGATGGCCCATCCAAGGAATCATTGAAGCCGTGGCGGTGGAAGTTGAAACTGAGCTTGCAATGTGCTTTCCGTGTCTGTCGTGTGCGCGTGCACTCTAAGCGCCTGAGTGACGTCTGCTGCGCAGAGCTCTGTGTGTGCCGAGCGGCGTGCGCTCGCTTGGGTGGCCATTCGCGTGAGGCCTTGCTGAGGCAGCCTGGCTGTCAGAAAGTTGCCCGCATACAACGAATTCCGCTTGCAAAGTGCTTCCCGTGTCTGCCCTGTGTGCCTGCACTCTAAGCACCTGAGTGGAGTCTGCTGCGCAGAGCTCTGTGTGTGCCGAGCGGCGTGCGCTCGCTTGGGTGGCCATTCGCGTGAGGCCTTGCTGAGGCAGCCTGGCTGTCAGAAAGTTGCCCGCATACAACGAATTCCGCTTGCAATGTGCTTCCCGTGTCTGCCGTGTGTGCCTGCACTCTAAGCGCCTGAGTGGAGTCTGCTGCGCAGAGCTCTGTGTGTGCTGAGCGGCGTGCGCTCGCTTGGGTGGCCATTCGCGCGAGGCCTTGCTGAGGAAGCCTGGCTGTCAGGAAAACGCCCGCATACAACGAATTTAGCTTGGCAGTGCAAAAAGTCGCTTTCGTCTGCTACTACGTGGCCGCTCCAGAGAGGCCCAGGTTGGTCTGTGTGGTATGTAAGCCGGTTTCCCATGCCACAGTCTGAGCTTTGAAAACTAAGTGCCCATTGGCTTCAGTCCCCAACCATCATGTCAGCGAGAGGTGTGTGCAAGCTTCTGCAAAGCCTGGTGGCGGATGGGCCCTAAGCGTCAGGGCCGTTGTCCTGCAGAGAAGGATCTGAGGCTGTCTCAGTTCAAGGGATTTCCTGCTCAGCCATATCCAGACTGGCAGCTAAACACTGCTGTGTCAAGGCGAGCTTCTTATACACACTTCTACTCCCAGACACAGGGATACTGTGAAGAGGTCTTCCGCCCAGCCTCAGGGGAAGAGGCGGGGCAAGTTGCTTTCTGTACAGCATTCATTGGAAGCAGGACGTTTGGAGGTTCTGTTCCACAGGCGAAAAGCAGGCAGCACTAGGAGAATCTGTCAAGGAAGCTCCTCTTTATGGCTAGCGAGGCTTAATTCAAACGTGCAATGGAAAATTGTTCTGGGGTAACTGAGCTCTAACTTCACGCTCTAACACTTGCAGCTACTTTCTCCTAACTCATACAGAGTGGAATCGCCAAATACAGAGTAGAATTCTGTTGCGGTACGCTGTGTTCTTGTGTGCTTGGCGATGTATTGCCGACGGCCTGCGGGACCTGCTTGTCTTCTGTGTTGTGTGTTGTCCGTGCTGTGTGTATCTTGTATGTAGTATGTGCGGTATGTGTTCCTCACTGCTTGCTGAGTGCACAGTTCTGTGTATTTTTCACTGTGCTGTGTGTTATGTGAGATGTTGGTATTTGTGAGTGGTGTGTGTTGAGTGGTTCTTCGTGCATTGTACATTTCGCCTTTTTTGATGAGTTCTCTGTTGGCGGTTGCATATGTTGTGCGTTTGGTGTGTGGCTTCCCGTCTAATGTGTAGTGTGAAATGTGTGTCTGGTCTTTCTGTTGTCTGCTGTGTTGTGTACTGTGTTCTGGGTTGTGCGAGTGCTGTCTTTCGGCTTTCCGTGTGTTGCATACTGGGTCGATGTTGGGTGGGCTGTGTAATTTGAGCACTGTGTGCAAAGTTGAGTTTGCCTTGTGTCGGACGTGTTGTGTGCATGTGCATGTTGTGTGTGTGTGTTTGTGCGTTTTCGTTCGTGCTGTCTGCGTGTGGGTCTGCGTGTGCGCAGTATTGTATGCTTGTGGTTGTGCGTGTTGTGTGTAGTGCGTTCTATGTGTGTTGCATGTGTTTTCGTCAGTTGCGTGTGTGCACTTGTAGGTGCTGTGTCAGTTTTGTGTGTGTGAGATTGTGATTTGTGTGCTGTTGTGTTAGAGAGGCTGTGTGTGTGTGTTTGGCTGTTTGAGTTATGCACATGATGTGAGATGTGTTGACTGTGTGTGGTTGTGCTTGTTTTGTACGTCTCTTGTGCGCAGTCTGCGGTCTGTGCAGTGTTTATCGCGCGTATTGTGAGCAGTAGCTATGTGCCTGCCTTTCAAGGGTGTGGTGTGTTTATGGTGTCTGTTGTGTGGCGTGTTTCTGTGTTGTGTGTGTGTGCACTGCGTTGTGCTCCTGTGTGAGGATGTATGTGTGGTGTGTCTGTGCGTGATTGTGTGTGTAGTGCGTAGTGTGTGAAATGGGTGCTACTTGTCTTCTTGGTTGGTTATATGTGTTTTGCCCATGGATTTGGGAGTGTCGTGTGTGTTAGGAGTTGTGGTACTTTCTGTGTGTGTCGTGTGCTGTGTTGTTCTGTGATTTGTGTTTGTGCTGTGTGTGTCCTACTCTGTGTGTTCTGTGGTCTGTGTGTTTTGCAAGTTGAGTGAGATATTGCGTGTTATGACCGATATCTTGTGTATATGTTGCGTGTTTGGCATTGTGCATTCTGCGAGGCTCTGTGTGCTGTATGTTTTATGTGTGTTTGGAGTGATGTGTGCACTGTGTGAAATGTGTGTTGCATAAATTCGGTGTTCTTTCTGTGGTGGTTTGTGTGTGTTTTGCATGGGGGTTGCTATGTGTGTGGTTGTGTTTGACAGGTTGTGTGCGTGGTTGGCTCCTTGAGCAATGAGTGTACTTTGTGATGCGTGTACTGTGTATGGTCAAGCTTGGTCAGTGGGCCTCACTGTGGGTGTTGTGTTCACTCTGAGAACCGTGGTTCACGTGTATAGCGTGCAGTTATGTTCTCGGTGTGATGTGCTGTGCGTTGAGGGACTTCTGCATTCAAGTGCACAGAAGGTAGCCTCTCATGCTTGTCCGTTTTCGCCACAGGTTTGTAATCCTCCAGGAGGGCGTTGTTTCCTGAGGGTGCAAAGAGCCACGTCATCCCTTTAATAGCAAGGCCCTGACGATGCCTTTGTAGTAATCTGTCAGAAACTGCTGCGGGAGAGCCTTGTGCCAAACTCTGCTGGGGAAACAATCCACCGTGCACTGAGGAGACCCTCCCTGAGAGAATACTAGGCTGCTTTCGCCTTGCATGCAACTGGCTCCTACGTGATAAGGAAAACAGTAAACATTGCAGTAGAAGGCGGTCTTCTCTGTACGCCCTCTGTCTCAGAGACCTAAGTGAGCCGCGAATAGGCCTTCGCACTAGCCACACAGGAAGCTGCAGAACAAGATGCTTTGAAATGACAGCAGTGGAGGCAAGCCAGCTATGGATTCAGCTTATGTGAGTGAAAGAAACCAGTGCGGGATGGCCCATCCAAGGAATCATTGAAGCCGTGGCGGTGGAAGTTGAAACTGAGCTTGCAATGTGCTTTCCGTGTCTGTCGTGTGCGCGTGCACTCTAAGCGCCTGAGTGACGTCTGCTGCGCAGAGCTCTGTGTGTGCCGAGCGGCGTGCGCTCGCTTGGGTGGCCATTCGCGTGAGGCCTTGCTGAGGCAGCCTGGCTGTCAGAAAGTTGCCCGCATACAACGAATTCCGCTTGCAAAGTGCTTCCCGTGTCTGCCCTGTGTGCCTGCACTCTAAGCACCTGAGTGGAGTCTGCTGCGCAGAGCTCTGTGTGTGCCGAGCGGCGTGCGCTCGCTTGGGTGGCCATTCGCGTGAGGCCTTGCTGAGGCAGCCTGGCTGTCAGAAAGTTGCCCGCATACAACGAATTCCGCTTGCAATGTGCTTCCCGTGTCTGCCGTGTGTGCCTGCACTCTAAGCGCCTGAGTGGAGTCTGCTGCGCAGAGCTCTGTGTGTGCTGAGCGGCGTGCGCTCGCTTGGGTGGCCATTCGCGCGAGGCCTTGCTGAGGAAGCCTGGCTGTCAGGAAAACGCCCGCATACAACGAATTTAGCTTGGCAGTGCAAAAAGTCGCTTTCGTCTGCTACTACGTGGCCGCTCCAGAGAGGCCCAGGTTGGTCTGTGTGGTATGTAAGCCGGTTTCCCATGCCACAGTCTGAGCTTTGAAAACTAAGTGCCCATTGGCTTCAGTCCCCAACCATCATGTCAGCGAGAGGTGTGTGCAAGCTTCTGCAAAGCCTGGTGGCGGATGGGCCCTAAGCGTCAGGGCCGTTGTCCTGCAGAGAAGGATCTGAGGCTGTCTCAGTTCAAGGGATTTCCTGCTCAGCCATATCCAGACTGGCAGCTAAACACTGCTGTGTCAAGGCGAGCTTCTTATACACACTTCTACTCCCAGACACAGGGATACTGTGAAGAGGTCTTCCGCCCAGCCTCAGGGGAAGAGGCGGGGCAAGTTGCTTTCTGTACAGCATTCATTGGAAGCAGGACGTTTGGAGGTTCTGTTCCACAGGCGAAAAGCAGGCAGCACTAGGAGAATCTGTCAAGGAAGCTCCTCTTTATGGCTAGCGAGGCTTAATTCAAACGTGCAATGGAAAATTGTTCTGGGGTAACTGAGCTCTAACTTCACGCTCTAACACTTGCAGCTACTTTCTCCTAACTCATACAGAGTGGAATCGCCAAATACAGAGTAGAATTCTGTTGCGGTACGCTGTGTTCTTGTGTGCTTGGCGATGTATTGCCGACGGCCTGCGGGACCTGCTTGTCTTCTGTGTTGTGTGTTGTCCGTGCTGTGTGTATCTTGTATGTAGTATGTGCGGTATGTGTTCCTCACTGCTTGCTGAGTGCACAGTTCTGTGTATTTTTCACTGTGCTGTGTGTTATGTGAGATGTTGGTATTTGTGAGTGGTGTGTGTTGAGTGGTTCTTCGTGCATTGTACATTTCGCCTTTTTTGATGAGTTCTCTGTTGGCGGTTGCATATGTTGTGCGTTTGGTGTGTGGCTTCCCGTCTAATGTGTAGTGTGAAATGTGTGTCTGGTCTTTCTGTTGTCTGCTGTGTTGTGTACTGTGTTCTGGGTTGTGCGAGTGCTGTCTTTCGGCTTTCCGTGTGTTGCATACTGGGTCGATGTTGGGTGGGCTGTGTAATTTGAGCACTGTGTGCAAAGTTGAGTTTGCCTTGTGTCGGACGTGTTGTGTGCATGTGCATGTTGTGTGTGTGTGTTTGTGCGTTTTCGTTCGTGCTGTCTGCGTGTGGGTCTGCGTGTGCGCAGTATTGTATGCTTGTGGTTGTGCGTGTTGTGTGTAGTGCGTTCTATGTGTGTTGCATGTGTTTTCGTCAGTTGCGTGTGTGCACTTGTAGGTGCTGTGTCAGTTTTGTGTGTGTGAGATTGTGATTTGTGTGCTGTTGTGTTAGAGAGGCTGTGTGTGTGTGTTTGGCTGTTTGAGTTATGCACATGATGTGAGATGTGTTGACTGTGTGTGGTTGTGCTTGTTTTGTACGTCTCTTGTGCGCAGTCTGCGGTCTGTGCAGTGTTTATCGCGCGTATTGTGAGCAGTAGCTATGTGCCTGCCTTTCAAGGGTGTGGTGTGTTTATGGTGTCTGTTGTGTGGCGTGTTTCTGTGTTGTGTGTGTGTGCACTGCGTTGTGCTCCTGTGTGAGGATGTATGTGTGGTGTGTCTGTGCGTGATTGTGTGTGTAGTGCGTAGTGTGTGAAATGGGTGCTACTTGTCTTCTTGGTTGGTTATATGTGTTTTGCCCATGGATTTGGGAGTGTCGTGTGTGTTAGGAGTTGTGGTACTTTCTGTGTGTGTCGTGTGCTGTGTTGTTCTGTGATTTGTGTTTGTGCTGTGTGTGTCCTACTCTGTGTGTTCTGTGGTCTGTGTGTTTTGCAAGTTGAGTGAGATATTGCGTGTTATGACCGATATCTTGTGTATATGTTGCGTGTTTGGCATTGTGCATTCTGCGAGGCTCTGTGTGCTGTATGTTTTATGTGTGTTTGGAGTGATGTGTGCACTGTGTGAAATGTGTGTTGCATAAATTCGGTGTTCTTTCTGTGGTGGTTTGTGTGTGTTTTGCATGGGGGTTGCTATGTGTGTGGTTGTGTTTGACAGGTTGTGTGCGTGGTTGGCTCCTTGAGCAATGAGTGTACTTTGTGATGCGTGTACTGTGTATGGTCAAGCTTGGTCAGTGGGCCTCACTGTGGGTGTTGTGTTCACTCTGAGAACCGTGGTTCACGTGTATAGCGTGCAGTTATGTTCTCGGTGTGATGTGCTGTGCGTTGAGGGACTTCTGCATTCAAGTGCACAGAAGGTAGCCTCTCATGCTTGTCCGTTTTCGCCACAGGTTTGTAATCCTCCAGGAGGGCGTTGTTTCCTGAGGGTGCAAAGAGCCACGTCATCCCTTTAATAGCAAGGCCCTGACGATGCCTTTGTAGTAATCTGTCAGAAACTGCTGCGGGAGAGCCTTGTGCCAAACTCTGCTGGGGAAACAATCCACCGTGCACTGAGGAGACCCTCCCTGAGAGAATACTAGGCTGCTTTCGCCTTGCATGCAACTGGCTCCTACGTGATAAGGAAAACAGTAAACATTGCAGTAGAAGGCGGTCTTCTCTGTACGCCCTCTGTCTCAGAGACCTAAGTGAGCCGCGAATAGGCCTTCGCACTAGCCACACAGGAAGCTGCAGAACAAGATGCTTTGAAATGACAGCAGTGGAGGCAAGCCAGCTATGGATTCAGCTTATGTGAGTGAAAGAAACCAGTGCGGGATGGCCCATCCAAGGAATCATTGAAGCCGTGGCGGTGGAAGTTGAAACTGAGCTTGCAATGTGCTTTCCGTGTCTGTCGTGTGCGCGTGCACTCTAAGCGCCTGAGTGACGTCTGCTGCGCAGAGCTCTGTGTGTGCCGAGCGGCGTGCGCTCGCTTGGGTGGCCATTCGCGTGAGGCCTTGCTGAGGCAGCCTGGCTGTCAGAAAGTTGCCCGCATACAACGAATTCCGCTTGCAAAGTGCTTCCCGTGTCTGCCCTGTGTGCCTGCACTCTAAGCACCTGAGTGGAGTCTGCTGCGCAGAGCTCTGTGTGTGCCGAGCGGCGTGCGCTCGCTTGGGTGGCCATTCGCGTGAGGCCTTGCTGAGGCAGCCTGGCTGTCAGAAAGTTGCCCGCATACAACGAATTCCGCTTGCAATGTGCTTCCCGTGTCTGCCGTGTGTGCCTGCACTCTAAGCGCCTGAGTGGAGTCTGCTGCGCAGAGCTCTGTGTGTGCTGAGCGGCGTGCGCTCGCTTGGGTGGCCATTCGCGCGAGGCCTTGCTGAGGAAGCCTGGCTGTCAGGAAAACGCCCGCATACAACGAATTTAGCTTGGCAGTGCAAAAAGTCGCTTTCGTCTGCTACTACGTGGCCGCTCCAGAGAGGCCCAGGTTGGTCTGTGTGGTATGTAAGCCGGTTTCCCATGCCACAGTCTGAGCTTTGAAAACTAAGTGCCCATTGGCTTCAGTCCCCAACCATCATGTCAGCGAGAGGTGTGTGCAAGCTTCTGCAAAGCCTGGTGGCGGATGGGCCCTAAGCGTCAGGGCCGTTGTCCTGCAGAGAAGGATCTGAGGCTGTCTCAGTTCAAGGGATTTCCTGCTCAGCCATATCCAGACTGGCAGCTAAACACTGCTGTGTCAAGGCGAGCTTCTTATACACACTTCTACTCCCAGACACAGGGATACTGTGAAGAGGTCTTCCGCCCAGCCTCAGGGGAAGAGGCGGGGCAAGTTGCTTTCTGTACAGCATTCATTGGAAGCAGGACGTTTGGAGGTTCTGTTCCACAGGCGAAAAGCAGGCAGCACTAGGAGAATCTGTCAAGGAAGCTCCTCTTTATGGCTAGCGAGGCTTAATTCAAACGTGCAATGGAAAATTGTTCTGGGGTAACTGAGCTCTAACTTCACGCTCTAACACTTGCAGCTACTTTCTCCTAACTCATACAGAGTGGAATCGCCAAATACAGAGTAGAATTCTGTTGCGGTACGCTGTGTTCTTGTGTGCTTGGCGATGTATTGCCGACGGCCTGCGGGACCTGCTTGTCTTCTGTGTTGTGTGTTGTCCGTGCTGTGTGTATCTTGTATGTAGTATGTGCGGTATGTGTTCCTCACTGCTTGCTGAGTGCACAGTTCTGTGTATTTTTCACTGTGCTGTGTGTTATGTGAGATGTTGGTATTTGTGAGTGGTGTGTGTTGAGTGGTTCTTCGTGCATTGTACATTTCGCCTTTTTTGATGAGTTCTCTGTTGGCGGTTGCATATGTTGTGCGTTTGGTGTGTGGCTTCCCGTCTAATGTGTAGTGTGAAATGTGTGTCTGGTCTTTCTGTTGTCTGCTGTGTTGTGTACTGTGTTCTGGGTTGTGCGAGTGCTGTCTTTCGGCTTTCCGTGTGTTGCATACTGGGTCGATGTTGGGTGGGCTGTGTAATTTGAGCACTGTGTGCAAAGTTGAGTTTGCCTTGTGTCGGACGTGTTGTGTGCATGTGCATGTTGTGTGTGTGTGTTTGTGCGTTTTCGTTCGTGCTGTCTGCGTGTGGGTCTGCGTGTGCGCAGTATTGTATGCTTGTGGTTGTGCGTGTTGTGTGTAGTGCGTTCTATGTGTGTTGCATGTGTTTTCGTCAGTTGCGTGTGTGCACTTGTAGGTGCTGTGTCAGTTTTGTGTGTGTGAGATTGTGATTTGTGTGCTGTTGTGTTAGAGAGGCTGTGTGTGTGTGTTTGGCTGTTTGAGTTATGCACATGATGTGAGATGTGTTGACTGTGTGTGGTTGTGCTTGTTTTGTACGTCTCTTGTGCGCAGTCTGCGGTCTGTGCACTGTTTATCGCGCGTATTGTGAGCAGTAGCTATGTGCCTGCCTTTCAAGGGTGTGGTGTGTTTATGGTGTCTGTTGTGTGGCGTGTTTCTGTGTTGTGTGTGTGTGCACTGCGTTGTGCTCCTGTGTGAGGATGTATGTGTGGTGTGTCTGTGCGTGATTGTGTGTGTAGTGCGTAGTGTGTGAAATGGGTGCTACTTGTCTTCTTGGTTGGTTATATGTGTTTTGCCCATGGATTTGGGAGTGTCGTGTGTGTTAGGAGTTGTGGTACTTTCTGTGTGTGTCGTGTGCTGTGTTGTTCTGTGATTTGTGTTTGTGCTGTGTGTGTCCTACTCTGTGTGTTCTGTGGTCTGTGTGTTTTGCAAGTTGAGTGAGATATTGCGTGTTATGACCGATATCTTGTGTATATGTTGCGTGTTTGGCATTGTGCATTCTGCGAGGCTCTGTGTGCTGTATGTTTTATGTGTGTTTGGAGTGATGTGTGCACTGTGTGAAATGTGTGTTGCATAAATTCGGTGTTCTTTCTGTGGTGGTTTGTGTGTGTTTTGCATGGGGGTTGCTATGTGTGTGGTTGTGTTTGACAGGTTGTGTGCGTGGTTGGCTCCTTGAGCAATGAGTGTACTTTGTGATGCGTGTACTGTGTATGGTCAAGCTTGGTCAGTGGGCCTCACTGTGGGTGTTGTGTTCACTCTGAGAACCGTGGTTCACGTGTATAGCGTGCAGTTATGTTCTCGGTGTGATGTGCTGTGCGTTGAGGGACTTCTGCATTCAAGTGCACAGAAGGTAGCCTCTCATGCTTGTCCGTTTTCGCCACAGGTTTGTAATCCTCCAGGAGGGCGTTGTTTCCTGAGGGTGCAAAGAGCCACGTCATCCCTTTAATAGCAAGGCCCTGACGATGCCTTTGTAGTAATCTGTCAGAAACTGCTGCGGGAGAGCCTTGTGCCAAACTCTGCTGGGGAAACAATCCACCGTGCACTGAGGAGACCCTCCCTGAGAGAATACTAGGCTGCTTTCGCCTTGCATGCAACTGGCTCCTACGTGATAAGGAAAACAGTAAACATTGCAGTAGAAGGCGGTCTTCTCTGTACGCCCTCTGTCTCAGAGACCTAAGTGAGCCGCGAATAGGCCTTCGCACTAGCCACACAGGAAGCTGCAGAACAAGATGCTTTGAAATGACAGCAGTGGAGGCAAGCCAGCTATGGATTCAGCTTATGTGAGTGAAAGAAACCAGTGCGGGATGGCCCATCCAAGGAATCATTGAAGCCGTGGCGGTGGAAGTTGAAACTGAGCTTGCAATGTGCTTTCCGTGTCTGTCGTGTGCGCGTGCACTCTAAGCGCCTGAGTGACGTCTGCTGCGCAGAGCTCTGTGTGTGCCGAGCGGCGTGCGCTCGCTTGGGTGGCCATTCGCGTGAGGCCTTGCTGAGGCAGCCTGGCTGTCAGAAAGTTGCCCGCATACAACGAATTCCGCTTGCAAAGTGCTTCCCGTGTCTGCCCTGTGTGCCTGCACTCTAAGCACCTGAGTGGAGTCTGCTGCGCAGAGCTCTGTGTGTGCCGAGCGGCGTGCGCTCGCTTGGGTGGCCATTCGCGTGAGGCCTTGCTGAGGCAGCCTGGCTGTCAGAAAGTTGCCCGCATACAACGAATTCCGCTTGCAATGTGCTTCCCGTGTCTGCCGTGTGTGCCTGCACTCTAAGCGCCTGAGTGGAGTCTGCTGCGCAGAGCTCTGTGTGTGCTGAGCGGCGTGCGCTCGCTTGGGTGGCCATTCGCGCGAGGCCTTGCTGAGGAAGCCTGGCTGTCAGGAAAACGCCCGCATACAACGAATTTAGCTTGGCAGTGCAAAAAGTCGCTTTCGTCTGCTACTACGTGGCCGCTCCAGAGAGGCCCAGGTTGGTCTGTGTGGTATGTAAGCCGGTTTCCCATGCAACAGTCTGAGCTTTGAAAACTAAGTGCCCATTGGCTTCAGTCCCCAACCATCATGTCAGCGAGAGGTGTGTGCAAGCTTCTGCAAAGCCTGGTGGCGGATGGGCCCTAAGCGTCAGGGCCGTTGTCCTGCAGAGAAGGATCTGAGGCTGTCTCAGTTCAAGGGATTTCCTGCTCAGCCATATCCAGACTGGCAGCTAAACACTGCTGTGTCAAGGCGAGCTTCTTATACACACTTCTACTCCCAGACACAGGGATACTGTGAAGAGGTCTTCCGCCCAGCCTCAGGGGAAGAGGCGGGGCAAGTTGCTTTCTGTACAGCATTCATTGGAAGCAGGACGTTTGGAGGTTCTGTTCCACAGGCGAAAAGCAGGCAGCACTAGGAGAATCTGTCAAGGAAGCTCCTCTTTATGGCTAGCGAGGCTTAATTCAAACGTGCAATGGAAAATTGTTCTGGGGTAACTGACCTCTAACTTCACGCTCTAACACTTGCAGCTACATTCTCCTAACTCATACAGAGTGGAATCGCCAAATACAGAGTAGAATTCTGTTGCGGTACGCTGTGTTCTTGTGTGCTTGGCGATGTATTGCCGACGGCCTGCGGGACCTGCTTGTCTTCTGTGTTGTGTGTTGTCCGTGCTGTGTGTATCTTGTATGTAGTATGTGCGGTATGTGTTCCTCACTGCTTGCTGAGTGCACAGTTCTGTGTATTTTTCACTGTGCTGTGTGTTATGTGAGATGTTGGTATTTGTGAGTGGTGTGTGTTGAGTGGTTCTTCGTGCATTGTACATTTCGCCTTTTTTGATGAGTTCTCTGTTGGCGGTTGCATATGTTGTGCGTTTGGTGTGTGGCTTCCCGTCTAATGTGTAGTGTGAAATGTGTGTCTGGTCTTTCTGTTGTCTGCTGTGTTGTGTACTGTGTTCTGGGTTGTGCGAGTGCTGTCTTTCGGCTTTCCGTGTGTTGCATACTGGGTCGATGTTGGGTGGGCTGTGTAATTTGAGCACTGTGTGCAAAGTTGAGTTTGCCTTGTGTCGGACGTGTTGTGTGCATGTGCATGTTGTGTGTGTGTGTTTGTGCGTTTTCGTTCGTGCTGTCTGCGTGTGGGTCTGGGTGTGCGCAGTATTGTATGCTTGTGGTTGTGCGTGTTGTGTGTAGTGCGTTTTTTGTGTGTTGCATGTGTTTTCGTCAGTTGCGTGTGTGCACTTGTAGGTGCTGTGTCAGTTTTGTGTGTGTGAGATTGTGATTTGTGTGCTGTTGTGTTAGAGAGGCTGTGTGTGTGTGTTTGGCTGTTTGAGTTATGCACATGATGTGAGATGTGTTGACTGTGTGTGGTTGTGCTTGTTTTGTACGTCTCTTGTGCGCAGTCTGCGGTCTGTGCAGTGTTTATCGCGCGTATTGTGAGCAGTAGCTATGTGCCTGCCTTTCAAGGGTGTGGTGTGTTTATGGTGTCTGTTGTGTGGCGTGTTTCTGTGTTGTGTGTGTGTGCACTGCGTTGTGCTCCTGTGTGAGGATGTATGTGTGGTGTGTCTGTGCGTGATTGTGTGTGTAGTGCGTAGTGTGTGAAATGGGTGCTACTTGTCTTCTTGGTTGGTTATATGTGTTTTGCCCATGGATTTGGGAGTGTCGTGTGTGTTAGGAGTTGTGGTACTTTCTGTGTGTGTCGTGTGCTGTGTTGTTCTGTGATTTGTGTTTGTGCTGTGTGTGTCCTACTCTGTGTGTTCTGTGGTCTGTGTGTTTTGCAAGTTGAGTGAGATATTGCGTGTTATGACCGATATCTTGTGTATATGTTGCGTGTTTGGCATTGTGCATTCTGCGAGGCTCTGTGTGCTGTATGTTTTATGTGTGTTTGGAGTGATGTGTGCACTGTGTGAAATGTGTGTTGCATAAATTCGGTGTTCTTTCTGTGGTGGTTTGTGTGTGTTTTGCATGGGGGTTGCTATGTGTGTGGTTGTGTTTGACAGGTTGTGTGCGTGGTTGGCTCCTTGAGCAATGAGTGTACTTTGTGATGCGTGTACTGTGTATGGTCAAGCTTGGTCAGTGGGCCTCACTGTGGGTGTTGTGTTCACTCTGAGAACCGTGGTTCACGTGTATAGCGTGCAGTTATGTTCTCGGTGTGATGTGCTGTGCGTTGAGGGACTTCTGCATTCAAGTGCACAGAAGGTAGCCTCTCATGCTTGTCCGTTTTCGCCACAGGTTTGTAATCCTCCAGGAGGGCGTTGTTTCCTGAGGGTGCAAAGAGCCACGTCATCCCTTTAATAGCAAGGCCCTGACGATGCCTTTGTAGTAATCTGTCAGAAACTGCTGCGGGAGAGCCTTGTGCCAAACTCTGCTGGGGAAACAATCCACCGTGCACTGAGGAGACCCTCCCTGAGAGAATACTAGGCTGCTTTCGCCTTGCATGCAACTGGCTCCTACGTGATAAGGAAAACAGTAAACATTGCAGTAGAAGGCGGTCTTCTCTGTACGCCCTCTGTCTCAGAGACCTAAGTGAGCCGCGAATAGGCCTTCGCACTAGCCACACAGGAAGCTGCAGAACAAGATGCTTTGAAATGACAGCAGTGGAGGCAAGCCAGCTATGGATTCAGCTTATGTGAGTGAAAGAAACCAGTGCGGGATGGCCCATCCAAGGAATCATTGAAGCCGTGGCGGTGGAAGTTGAAACTGAGCTTGCAATGTGCTTTCCGTGTCTGTCGTGTGCGCGTGCACTCTAAGCGCCTGAGTGACGTCTGCTGCGCAGAGCTCTGTGTGTGCCGAGCGGCGTGCGCTCGCTTGGGTGGCCATTCGCGTGAGGCCTTGCTGAGGCAGCCTGGCTGTCAGAAAGTTGCCCGCATACAACGAATTCCGCTTGCAAAGTGCTTCCCGTGTCTGCCCTGTGTGCCTGCACTCTAAGCACCTGAGTGGAGTCTGCTGCGCAGAGCTCTGTGTGTGCCGAGCGGCGTGCGCTCGCTTGGGTGGCCATTCGCGTGAGGCCTTGCTGAGGCAGCCTGGCTGTCAGAAAGTTGCCCGCATACAACGAATTCCGCTTGCAATGTGCTTCCCGTGTCTGCCGTGTGTGCCTGCACTCTAAGCGCCTGAGTGGAGTCTGCTGCGCAGAGCTCTGTGTGTGCTGAGCGGCGTGCGCTCGCTTGGGTGGCCATTCGCGCGAGGCCTTGCTGAGGAAGCCTGGCTGTCAGGAAAACGCCCGCATACAACGAATTTAGCTTGGCAGTGCAAAAAGTCGCTTTCGTCTGCTACTACGTGGCCGCTCCAGAGAGGCCCAGGTTGGTCTGTGTGGTATGTAAGCCGGTTTCCCATGCCACAGTCTGAGCTTTGAAAACTAAGTGCCCATTGGCTTCAGTCCCCAACCATCATGTCAGCGAGAGGTGTGTGCAAGCTTCTGCAAAGCCTGGTGGCGGATGGGCCCTAAGCGTCAGGGCCGTTGTCCTGCAGAGAAGGATCTGAGGCTGTCTCAGTTCAAGGGATTTCCTGCTCAGCCATATCCAGACTGGCAGCTAAACACTGCTGTGTCAAGGCGAGCTTCTTATACACACTTCTACTCCCAGACACAGGGATACTGTGAAGAGGTCTTCCGCCCAGCCTCAGGGGAAGAGGCGGGGCAAGTTGCTTTCTGTACAGCATTCATTGGAAGCAGGACGTTTGGAGGTTCTGTTCCACAGGCGAAAAGCAGGCAGCACTAGGAGAATCTGTCAAGGAAGCTCCTCTTTATGGCTAGCGAGGCTTAATTCAAACGTGCAATGGAAAATTGTTCTGGGGTAACTGAGCTCTAACTTCACGCTCTAACACTTGCAGCTACTTTCTCCTAACTCATACAGAGTGGAATCGCCAAATACAGAGTAGAATTCTGTTGCGGTACGCTGTGTTCTTGTGTGCTTGGCGATGTATTGCCGACGGCCTGCGGGACCTGCTTGTCTTCTGTGTTGTGTGTTGTCCGTGCTGTGTGTATCTTGTATGTAGTATGTGCGGTATGTGTTCCTCACTGCTTGCTGAGTGCACAGTTCTGTGTATTTTTCACTGTGCTGTGTGTTATGTGAGATGTTGGTATTTGTGAGTGGTGTGTGTTGAGTGGTTCTTCGTGCATTGTACATTTCGCCTTTTTTGATGAGTTCTCTGTTGGCGGTTGCATATGTTGTGCGTTTGGTGTGTGGCTTCCCGTCTAATGTGTAGTGTGAAATGTGTGTCTGGTCTTTCTGTTGTCTGCTGTGTTGTGTACTGTGTTCTGGGTTGTGCGAGTGCTGTCTTTCGGCTTTCCGTGTGTTGCATACTGGGTCGATGTTGGGTGGGCTGTGTAATTTGAGCACTGTGTGCAAAGTTGAGTTTGCCTTGTGTCGGACGTGTTGTGTGCATGTGCATGTTGTGTGTGTGTGTTTGTGCGTTTTCGTTCGTGCTGTCTGCGTGTGGGTCTGCGTGTGCGCAGTATTGTATGCTTGTGGTTGTGCGTGTTGTGTGTAGTGCGTTCTATGTGTGTTGCATGTGTTTTCGTCAGTTGCGTGTGTGCACTTGTAGGTGCTGTGTCAGTTTTGTGTGTGTGAGATTGTGATTTGTGTGCTGTTGTGTTAGAGAGGCTGTGTGTGTGTGTTTGGCTGTTTGAGTTATGCACATGATGTGAGATGTGTTGACTGTGTGTGGTTGTGCTTGTTTTGTACGTCTCTTGTGCGCAGTCTGCGGTCTGTGCAGTGTTTATCGCGCGTATTGTGAGCAGTAGCTATGTGCCTGCCTTTCAAGGGTGTGGTGTGTTTATGGTGTCTGTTGTGTGGCGTGTTTCTGTGTTGTGTGTGTGTGCACTGCGTTGTGCTCCTGTGTGAGGATGTATGTGTGGTGTGTCTGTGCGTGATTGTGTGTGTAGTGCGTAGTGTGTGAAATGGGTGCTACTTGTCTTCTTGGTTGGTTATATGTGTTTTGCCCATGGATTTGGGAGTGTCGTGTGTGTTAGGAGTTGTGGTACTTTCTGTGTGTGTCGTGTGCTGTGTTGTTCTGTGATTTGTGTTTGTGCTGTGTGTGTCCTACTCTGTGTGTTCTGTGGTCTGTGTGTTTTGCAAGTTGAGTGAGATATTGCGTGTTATGACCGATATCTTGTGTATATGTTGCGTGTTTGGCATTGTGCATTCTGCGAGGCTCTGTGTGCTGTATGTTTTATGTGTGTTTGGAGTGATGTGTGCACTGTGTGAAATGTGTGTTGCATAAATTCGGTGTTCTTTCTGTGGTGGTTTGTGTGTGTTTTGCATGGGGGTTGCTATGTGTGTGGTTGTGTTTGACAGGTTGTGTGCGTGGTTGGCTCCTTGAGCAATGAGTGTACTTTGTGATGCGTGTACTGTGTATGGTCAAGCTTGGTCAGTGGGCCTCACTGTGGGTGTTGTGTTCACTCTGAGAACCGTGGTTCACGTGTATAGCGTGCAGTTATGTTCTCGGTGTGATGTGCTGTGCGTTGAGGGACTTCTGCATTCAAGTGCACAGAAGGTAGCCTCTCATGCTTGTCCGTTTTCGCCACAGGTTTGTAATCCTCCAGGAGGGCGTTGTTTCCTGAGGGTGCAAAGAGCCACGTCATCCCTTTAATAGCAAGGCCCTGACGATGCCTTTGTAGTAATCTGTCAGAAACTGCTGCGGGAGAGCCTTGTGCCAAACTCTGCTGGGGAAACAATCCACCGTGCACTGAGGAGACCCTCCCTGAGAGAATACTAGGCTGCTTTCGCCTTGCATGCAACTGGCTCCTACGTGATAAGGAAAACAGTAAACATTGCAGTAGAAGGCGGTCTTCTCTGTACGCCCTCTGTCTCAGAGACCTAAGTGAGCCGCGAATAGGCCTTCGCACTAGCCACACAGGAAGCTGCAGAACAAGATGCTTTGAAATGACAGCAGTGGAGGCAAGCCAGCTATGGATTCAGCTTATGTGAGTGAAAGAAACCAGTGCGGGATGGCCCATCCAAGGAATCATTGAAGCCGTGGCGGTGGAAGTTGAAACTGAGCTTGCAATGTGCTTTCCGTGTCTGTCGTGTGCGCGTGCACTCTAAGCGCCTGAGTGACGTCTGCTGCGCAGAGCTCTGTGTGTGCCGAGCGGCGTGCGCTCGCTTGGGTGGCCATTCGCGTGAGGCCTTGCTGAGGCAGCCTGGCTGTCAGAAAGTTGCCCGCATACAACGAATTCCGCTTGCAAAGTGCTTCCCGTGTCTGCCCTGTGTGCCTGCACTCTAAGCACCTGAGTGGAGTCTGCTGCGCAGAGCTCTGTGTGTGCCGAGCGGCGTGCGCTCGCTTGGGTGGCCATTCGCGTGAGGCCTTGCTGAGGCAGCCTGGCTGTCAGAAAGTTGCCCGCATACAACGAATTCCGCTTGCAATGTGCTTCCCGTGTCTGCCGTGTGTGCCTGCACTCTAAGCGCCTGAGTGGAGTCTGCTGCGCAGAGCTCTGTGTGTGCTGAGCGGCGTGCGCTCGCTTGGGTGGCCATTCGCGCGAGGCCTTGCTGAGGAAGCCTGGCTGTCAGGAAAACGCCCGCATACAACGAATTTAGCTTGGCAGTGCAAAAAGTCGCTTTCGTCTGCTACTACGTGGCCGCTCCAGAGAGGCCCAGGTTGGTCTGTGTGGTATGTAAGCCGGTTTCCCATGCCACAGTCTGAGCTTTGAAAACTAAGTGCCCATTGGCTTCAGTCCCCAACCATCATGTCAGCGAGAGGTGTGTGCAAGCTTCTGCAAAGCCTGGTGGCGGATGGGCCCTAAGCGTCAGGGCCGTTGTCCTGCAGAGAAGGATCTGAGGCTGTCTCAGTTCAAGGGATTTCCTGCTCAGCCATATCCAGACTGGCAGCTAAACACTGCTGTGTCAAGGCGAGCTTCTTATACACACTTCTACTCCCAGACACAGGGATACTGTGAAGAGGTCTTCCGCCCAGCCTCAGGGGAAGAGGCGGGGCAAGTTGCTTTCTGTACAGCATTCATTGGAAGCAGGACGTTTGGAGGTTCTGTTCCACAGGCGAAAAGCAGGCAGCACTAGGAGAATCTGTCAAGGAAGCTCCTCTTTATGGCTAGCGAGGCTTAATTCAAACGTGCAATGGAAAATTGTTCTGGGGTAACTGAGCTCTAACTTCACGCTCTAACACTTGCAGCTACTTTCTCCTAACTCATACAGAGTGGAATCGCCAAATACAGAGTAGAATTCTGTTGCGGTACGCTGTGTTCTTGTGTGCTTGGCGATGTATTGCCGACGGCCTGCGGGACCTGCTTGTCTTCTGTGTTGTGTGTTGTCCGTGCTGTGTGTATCTTGTATGTAGTATGTGCGGTATGTGTTCCTCACTGCTTGCTGAGTGCACAGTTCTGTGTATTTTTCACTGTGCTGTGTGTTATGTGAGATGTTGGTATTTGTGAGTGGTGTGTGTTGAGTGGTTCTTCGTGCATTGTACATTTCGCCTTTTTTGATGAGTTCTCTGTTGGCGGTTGCATATGTTGTGCGTTTGGTGTGTGGCTTCCCGTCTAATGTGTAGTGTGAAATGTGTGTCTGGTCTTTCTGTTGTCTGCTGTGTTGTGTACTGTGTTCTGGGTTGTGCGAGTGCTGTCTTTCGGCTTTCCGTGTGTTGCATACTGGGTCGATGTTGGGTGGGCTGTGTAATTTGAGCACTGTGTGCAAAGTTGAGTTTGCCTTGTGTCGGACGTGTTGTGTGCATGTGCATGTTGTGTGTGTGTGTTTGTGCGTTTTCGTTCGTGCTGTCTGCGTGTGGGTCTGCGTGTGCGCAGTATTGTATGCTTGTGGTTGTGCGTGTTGTGTGTAGTGCGTTCTATGTGTGTTGCATGTGTTTTCGTCAGTTGCGTGTGTGCACTTGTAGGTGCTGTGTCAGTTTTGTGTGTGTGAGATTGTGATTTGTGTGCTGTTGTGTTAGAGAGGCTGTGTGTGTGTGTTTGGCTGTTTGAGTTATGCACATGATGTGAGATGTGTTGACTGTGTGTGGTTGTGCTTGTTTTGTACGTCTCTTGTGCGCAGTCTGCGGTCTGTGCAGTGTTTATCGCGCGTATTGTGAGCAGTAGCTATGTGCCTGCCTTTCAAGGGTGTGGTGTGTTTATGGTGTCTGTTGTGTGGCGTGTTTCTGTGTTGTGTGTGTGTGCACTGCGTTGTGCTCCTGTGTGAGGATGTATGTGTGGTGTGTCTGTGCGTGATTGTGTGTGTAGTGCGTAGTGTGTGAAATGGGTGCTACTTGTCTTCTTGGTTGGTTATATGTGTTTTGCCCATGGATTTGGGAGTGTCGTGTGTGTTAGGAGTTGTGGTACTTTCTGTGTGTGTCGTGTGCTGTGTTGTTCTGTGATTTGTGTTTGTGCTGTGTGTGTCCTACTCTGTGTGTTCTGTGGTCTGTGTGTTTTGCAAGTTGAGTGAGATATTGCGTGTTATGACCGATATCTTGTGTATATGTTGCGTGTTTGGCATTGTGCATTCTGCGAGGCTCTGTGTGCTGTATGTTTTATGTGTGTTTGGAGTGATGTGTGCACTGTGTGAAATGTGTGTTGCATAAATTCGGTGTTCTTTCTGTGGTGGTTTGTGTGTGTTTTGCATGGGGGTTGCTATGTGTGTGGTTGTGTTTGACAGGTTGTGTGCGTGGTTGGCTCCTTGAGCAATGAGTGTACTTTGTGATGCGTGTACTGTGTATGGTCAAGCTTGGTCAGTGGGCCTCACTGTGGGTGTTGTGTTCACTCTGAGAACCGTGGTTCACGTGTATAGCGTGCAGTTATGTTCTCGGTGTGATGTGCTGTGCGTTGAGGGACTTCTGCATTCAAGTGCACAGAAGGTAGCCTCTCATGCTTGTCCGTTTTCGCCACAGGTTTGTAATCCTCCAGGAGGGCGTTGTTTCCTGAGGGTGCAAAGAGCCACGTCATCCCTTTAATAGCAAGGCCCTGACGATGCCTTTGTAGTAATCTGTCAGAAACTGCTGCGGGAGAGCCTTGTGCCAAACTCTGCTGGGGAAACAATCCACCGTGCACTGAGGAGACCCTCCCTGAGAGAATACTAGGCTGCTTTCGCCTTGCATGCAACTGGCTCCTACGTGATAAGGAAAACAGTAAACATTGCAGTAGAAGGCGGTCTTCTCTGTACGCCCTCTGTCTCAGAGACCTAAGTGAGCCGCGAATAGGCCTTCGCACTAGCCACACAGGAAGCTGCAGAACAAGATGCTTTGAAATGACAGCAGTGGAGGCAAGCCAGCTATGGATTCAGCTTATGTGAGTGAAAGAAACCAGTGCGGGATGGCCCATCCAAGGAATCATTGAAGCCGTGGCGGTGGAAGTTGAAACTGAGCTTGCAATGTGCTTTCCGTGTCTGTCGTGTGCGCGTGCACTCTAAGCGCCTGAGTGACGTCTGCTGCGCAGAGCTCTGTGTGTGCCGAGCGGCGTGCGCTCGCTTGGGTGGCCATTCGCGTGAGGCCTTGCTGAGGCAGCCTGGCTGTCAGAAAGTTGCCCGCATACAACGAATTCCGCTTGCAAAGTGCTTCCCGTGTCTGCCCTGTGTGCCTGCACTCTAAGCACCTGAGTGGAGTCTGCTGCGCAGAGCTCTGTGTGTGCCGAGCGGCGTGCGCTCGCTTGGGTGGCCATTCGCGTGAGGCCTTGCTGAGGCAGCCTGGCTGTCAGAAAGTTGCCCGCATACAACGAATTCCGCTTGCAATGTGCTTCCCGTGTCTGCCGTGTGTGCCTGCACTCTAAGCGCCTGAGTGGAGTCTGCTGCGCAGAGCTCTGTGTGTGCTGAGCGGCGTGCGCTCGCTTGGGTGGCCATTCGCGCGAGGCCTTGCTGAGGAAGCCTGGCTGTCAGGAAAACGCCCGCATACAACGAATTTAGCTTGGCAGTGCAAAAAGTCGCTTTCGTCTGCTACTACGTGGCCGCTCCAGAGAGGCCCAGGTTGGTCTGTGTGGTATGTAAGCCGGTTTCCCATGCCACAGTCTGAGCTTTGAAAACTAAGTGCCCATTGGCTTCAGTCCCCAACCATCATGTCAGCGAGAGGTGTGTGCAAGCTTCTGCAAAGCCTGGTGGCGGATGGGCCCTAAGCGTCAGGGCCGTTGTCCTGCAGAGAAGGATCTGAGGCTGTCTCAGTTCAAGGGATTTCCTGCTCAGCCATATCCAGACTGGCAGCTAAACACTGCTGTGTCAAGGCGAGCTTCTTATACACACTTCTACTCCCAGACACAGGGATACTGTGAAGAGGTCTTCCGCCCAGCCTCAGGGGAAGAGGCGGGGCAAGTTGCTTTCTGTACAGCATTCATTGGAAGCAGGACGTTTGGAGGTTCTGTTCCACAGGCGAAAAGCAGGCAGCACTAGGAGAATCTGTCAAGGAAGCTCCTCTTTATGGCTAGCGAGGCTTAATTCAAACGTGCAATGGAAAATTGTTCTGGGGTAACTGAGCTCTAACTTCACGCTCTAACACTTGCAGCTACTTTCTCCTAACTCATACAGAGTGGAATCGCCAAATACAGAGTAGAATTCTGTTGCGGTACGCTGTGTTCTTGTGTGCTTGGCGATGTATTGCCGACGGCCTGCGGGACCTGCTTGTCTTCTGTGTTGTGTGTTGTCCGTGCTGTGTGTATCTTGTATGTAGTATGTGCGGTATGTGTTCCTCACTGCTTGCTGAGTGCACAGTTCTGTGTATTTTTCACTGTGCTGTGTGTTATGTGAGATGTTGGTATTTGTGAGTGGTGTGTGTTGAGTGGTTCTTCGTGCATTGTACATTTCGCCTTTTTTGATGAGTTCTCTGTTGGCGGTTGCATATGTTGTGCGTTTGGTGTGTGGCTTCCCGTCTAATGTGTAGTGTGAAATGTGTGTCTGGTCTTTCTGTTGTCTGCTGTGTTGTGTACTGTGTTCTGGGTTGTGCGAGTGCTGTCTTTCGGCTTTCCGTGTGTTGCATACTGGGTCGATGTTGGGTGGGCTGTGTAATTTGAGCACTGTGTGCAAAGTTGAGTTTGCCTTGTGTCGGACGTGTTGTGTGCATGTGCATGTTGTGTGTGTGTGTTTGTGCGTTTTCGTTCGTGCTGTCTGCGTGTGGGTCTGCGTGTGCGCAGTATTGTACGCTTGTGGTTGTGCGTGTTGTGTGTAGTGCGTTCTATGTGTGTTGCATGTGTTTTCGTCAGTTGCGTGTGTGCACTTGTAGGTGCTGTGTCAGTTTTGTGTGTGTGAGATTGTGATTTGTGTGCTGTTGTGTTAGAGAGGCTGTGTGTGTGTGTTTGGCTGTTTGAGTTATGCACATGATGTGAGATGTGTTGACTGTGTGTGGTTGTGCTTGTTTTGTACGTCTCTTGTGCGCAGTCTGCGGTCTGTGCAGTGTTTATCGCGCGTATTGTGAGCAGTAGCTATGTGCCTGCCTTTCAAGGGTGTGGTGTGTTTATGGTGTCTGTTGTGTGGCGTGTTTCTGTGTTGTGTGTGTGTGCACTGCGTTGTGCTCCTGTGTGAGGATGTATGTGTGGTGTGTCTGTGCGTGATTGTGTGTGTAGTGCGTAGTGTGTGAAATGGGTGCTACTTGTCTTCTTGGTTGGTTATATGTGTTTTGCCCATGGTTTTGGGAGTGTCGTGTGTGTTAGGAGTTGTGGTACTTTCTGTGTGTGTCGTGTGCTGTGTTGTTCTGTGATTTGTGTTTGTGCTGTGTGTGTCCTACTCTGTGTGTTCTGTGGTCTGTGTGTTTTGCAAGTTGAGTGAGATATTGCGTGTTATGACCGATATCTTGTGTATATGTTGCGTGTTTGGCATTGTGCATTCTGCGAGGCTCTGTGTGCTGTATGTTTTATGTGTGTTTGGAGTGATGTGTGCACTGTGTGAAATGTGTGTTGCATAAATTCGGTGTTCTTTCTGTGGTGGTTTGTGTGTGTTTTGCATGGGGGTTGCTATGTGTGTGGTTGTGTTTGACAGGTTGTGTGCGTGGTTGGCTCCTTGAGCAATGAGTGTACTTTGTGATGCGTGTACTGTGTATGGTCAAGCTTGGTCAGTGGGCCTCACTGTGGGTGTTGTGTTCACTCTGAGAACCGTGGTTCACGTGTATAGCGTGCAGTTATGTTCTCGGTGTGATGTGCTGTGCGTTGAGGGACTTCTGCATTCAAGTGCACAGAAGGTAGCCTCTCATGCTTGTCCGTTTTCGCCACAGGTTTGTAATCCTCCAGGAGGGCGTTGTTTCCTGAGGGTGCAAAGAGCCACGTCATCCCTTTAATAGCAAGGCCCTGACGATGCCTTTGTAGTAATCTGTCAGAAACTGCTGCGGGAGAGCCTTGTGCCAAACTCTGCTGGGGAAACAATCCACCGTGCACTGAGGAGACCCTCCCTGAGAGAATACTAGGCTGCTTTCGCCTTGCATGCAACTGGCTCCTACGTGATAAGGAAAACAGTAAACATTGCAGTAGAAGGCGGTCTTCTCTGTACGCCCTCTGTCTCAGAGACCTAAGTGAGCCGCGAATAGGCCTTCGCACTAGCCACACAGGAAGCTGCAGAACAAGATGCTTTGAAATGACAGCAGTGGAGGCAAGCCAGCTATGGATTCAGCTTATGTGAGTGAAAGAAACCAGTGCGGGATGGCCCATCCAAGGAATCATTGAAGCCGTGGCGGTGGAAGTTGAAACTGAGCTTGCAATGTGCTTTCCGTGTCTGTCGTGTGCGCGTGCACTCTAAGCGCCTGAGTGACGTCTGCTGCGCAGAGCTCTGTGTGTGCCGAGCGGCGTGCGCTCGCTTGGGTGGCCATTCGCGTGAGGCCTTGCTGAGGCAGCCTGGCTGTCAGAAAGTTGCCCGCATACAACGAATTCCGCTTGCAAAGTGCTTCCCGTGTCTGCCCTGTGTGCCTGCACTCTAAGCACCTGAGTGGAGTCTGCTGCGCAGAGCTCTGTGTGTGCCGAGCGGCGTGCGCTCGCTTGGGTGGCCATTCGCGTGAGGCCTTGCTGAGGCAGCCTGGCTGTCAGAAAGTTGCCCGCATACAACGAATTCCGCTTGCAATGTGCTTCCCGTGTCTGCCGTGTGTGCCTGCACTCTAAGCGCCTGAGTGGAGTCTGCTGCGCAGAGCTCTGTGTGTGCTGAGCGGCGTGCGCTCGCTTGGGTGGCCATTCGCGCGAGGCCTTGCTGAGGAAGCCTGGCTGTCAGGAAAACGCCCGCATACAACGAATTTAGCTTGGCAGTGCAAAAAGTCGCTTTCGTCTGCTACTACGTGGCCGCTCCAGAGAGGCCCAGGTTGGTCTGTGTGGTATGTAAGCCGGTTTCCCATGCCACAGTCTGAGCTTTGAAAACTAAGTGCCCATTGGCTTCAGTCCCCAACCATCATGTCAGCGAGAGGTGTGTGCAAGCTTCTGCAAAGCCTGGTGGCGGATGGGCCCTAAGCGTCAGGGCCGTTGTCCTGCAGAGAAGGATCTGAGGCTGTCTCAGTTCAAGGGATTTCCTGCTCAGCCATATCCAGACTGGCAGCTAAACACTGCTGTGTCAAGGCGAGCTTCTTATACACACTTCTACTCCCAGACACAGGGATACTGTGAAGAGGTCTTCCGCCCAGCCTCAGGGGAAGAGGCGGGGCAAGTTGCTTTCTGTACAGCATTCATTGGAAGCAGGACGTTTGGAGGTTCTGTTCCACAGGCGAAAAGCAGGCAGCACTAGGAGAATCTGTCAAGGAAGCTCCTCTTTATGGCTAGCGAGGCTTAATTCAAACGTGCAATGGAAAATTGTTCTGGGGTAACTGAGCTCTAACTTCACGCTCTAACACTTGCAGCTACTTTCTCCTAACTCATACAGAGTGGAATCGCCAAATACAGAGTAGAATTCTGTTGCGGTACGCTGTGTTCTTGTGTGCTTGGCGATGTATTGCCGACGGCCTGCGGGACCTGCTTGTCTTCTGTGTTGTGTGTTGTCCGTGCTGTGTGTATCTTGTATGTAGTATGTGCGGTATGTGTTCCTCACTGCTTGCTGAGTGCACAGTTCTGTGTATTTTTCACTGTGCTGTGTGTTATGTGAGATGTTGGTATTTGTGAGTGGTGTGTGTTGAGTGGTTCTTCGTGCATTGTACATTTCGCCTTTTTTGATGAGTTCTCTGTTGGCGGTTGCATATGTTGTGCGTTTGGTGTGTGGCTTCCCGTCTAATGTGTAGTGTGAAATGTGTGTCTGGTCTTTCTGTTGTCTGCTGTGTTGTGTACTGTGTTCTGGGTTGTGCGAGTGCTGTCTTTCGGCTTTCCGTGTGTTGCATACTGGGTCGATGTTGGGTGGGCTGTGTAATTTGAGCACTGTGTGCAAAGTTGAGTTTGCCTTGTGTCGGACGTGTTGTGTGCATGTGCATGTTGTGTGTGTGTGTTTGTGCGTTTTCGTTCGTGCTGTCTGCGTGTGGGTCTGCGTGTGCGCAGTATTGTACGCTTGTGGTTGTGCGTGTTGTGTGTAGTGCGTTCTATGTGTGTTGCATGTGTTTTCGTCAGTTGCGTGTGTGCACTTGTAGGTGCTGTGTCAGTTTTGTGTGTGTGAGATTGTGATTTGTGTGCTGTTGTGTTAGAGAGGCTGTGTGTGTGTGTTTGGCTGTTTGAGTTATGCACATGATGTGAGATGTGTTGACTGTGTGTGGTTGTGCTTGTTTTGTACGTCTCTTGTGCGCAGTCTGCGGTCTGTGCAGTGTTTATCGCGCGTATTGTGAGCAGTAGCTATGTGCCTGCCTTTCAAGGGTGTGGTGTGTTTATGGTGTCTGTTGTGTGGCGTGTTTCTGTGTTGTGTGTGTGTGCACTGCGTTGTGCTCCTGTGTGAGGATGTATGTGTGGTGTGTCTGTGCGTGATTGTGTGTGTAGTGCGTAGTGTGTGAAATGGGTGCTACTTGTCTTCTTGGTTGGTTATATGTGTTTTGCCCATGGATTTGGGAGTGTCGTGTGTGTTAGGAGTTGTGGTACTTTCTGTGTGTGTCGTGTGCTGTGTTGTTCTGTGATTTGTGTTTGTGCTGTGTGTGTCCTACTCTGTGTGTTCTGTGGTCTGTGTGTTTTGCAAGTTGAGTGAGATATTGCGTGTTATGACCGATATCTTGTGTATATGTTGCGTGTTTGGCATTGTGCATTCTGCGAGGCTCTGTGTGCTGTATGTTTTATGTGTGTTTGGAGTGATGTGTGCACTGTGTGAAATGTGTGTTGCATAAATTCGGTGTTCTTTCTGTGGTGGTTTGTGTGTGTTTTGCATGGGGGTTGCTATGTGTGTGGTTGTGTTTGACAGGTTGTGTGCGTGGTTGGCTCCTTGAGCAATGAGTGTACTTTGTGATGCGTGTACTGTGTATGGTCAAGCTTGGTCAGTGGGCCTCACTGTGGGTGTTGTGTTCACTCTGAGAACCGTGGTTCACGTGTATAGCGTGCAGTTATGTTCTCGGTGTGATGTGCTGTGCGTTGAGGGACTTCTGCATTCAAGTGCACAGAAGGTAGCCTCTCATGCTTGTCCGTTTTCGCCACAGGTTTGTAATCCTCCAGGAGGGCGTTGTTTCCTGAGGGTGCAAAGAGCCACGTCATCCCTTTAATAGCAAGGCCCTGACGATGCCTTTGTAGTAATCTGTCAGAAACTGCTGCGGGAGAGCCTTGTGCCAAACTCTGCTGGGGAAACAATCCACCGTGCACTGAGGAGACCCTCCCTGAGAGAATACTAGGCTGCTTTCGCCTTGCATGCAACTGGCTCCTACGTGATAAGGAAAACAGTAAACATTGCAGTAGAAGGCGGTCTTCTCTGTACGCCCTCTGTCTCAGAGACCTAAGTGAGCCGCGAATAGGCCTTCGCACTAGCCACACAGGAAGCTGCAGAACAAGATGCTTTGAAATGACAGCAGTGGAGGCAAGCCAGCTATGGATTCAGCTTATGTGAGTGAAAGAAACCAGTGCGGGATGGCCCATCCAAGGAATCATTGAAGCCGTGGCGGTGGAAGTTGAAACTGAGCTTGCAATGTGCTTTCCGTGTCTGTCGTGTGCGCGTGCACTCTAAGCGCCTGAGTGACGTCTGCTGCGCAGAGCTCTGTGTGTGCCGAGCGGCGTGCGCTCGCTTGGGTGGCCATTCGCGTGAGGCCTTGCTGAGGCAGCCTGGCTGTCAGAAAGTTGCCCGCATACAACGAATTCCGCTTGCAAAGTGCTTCCCGTGTCTGCCCTGTGTGCCTGCACTCTAAGCACCTGAGTGGAGTCTGCTGCGCAGAGCTCTGTGTGTGCCGAGCGGCGTGCGCTCGCTTGGGTGGCCATTCGCGTGAGGCCTTGCTGAGGCAGCCTGGCTGTCAGAAAGTTGCCCGCATACAACGAATTCCGCTTGCAATGTGCTTCCCGTGTCTGCCGTGTGTGCCTGCACTCTAAGCGCCTGAGTGGAGTCTGCTGCGCAGAGCTCTGTGTGTGCTGAGCGGCGTGCGCTCGCTTGGGTGGCCATTCGCGCGAGGCCTTGCTGAGGAAGCCTGGCTGTCAGGAAAACGCCCGCATACAACGAATTTAGCTTGGCAGTGCAAAAAGTCGCTTTCGTCTGCTACTACGTGGCCGCTCCAGAGAGGCCCAGGTTGGTCTGTGTGGTATGTAAGCCGGTTTCCCATGCCACAGTCTGAGCTTTGAAAACTAAGTGCCCATTGGCTTCAGTCCCCAACCATCATGTCAGCGAGAGGTGTGTGCAAGCTTCTGCAAAGCCTGGTGGCGGATGGGCCCTAAGCGTCAGGGCCGTTGTCCTGCAGAGAAGGATCTGAGGCTGTCTCAGTTCAAGGGATTTCCTGCTCAGCCATATCCAGACTGGCAGCTAAACACTGCTGTGTCAAGGCGAGCTTCTTATACACACTTCTACTCCCAGACACAGGGATACTGTGAAGAGGTCTTCCGCCCAGCCTCAGGGGAAGAGGCGGGGCAAGTTGCTTTCTGTACAGCATTCATTGGAAGCAGGACGTTTGGAGGTTCTGTTCCACAGGCGAAAAGCAGGCAGCACTAGGAGAATCTGTCAAGGAAGCTCCTCTTTATGGCTAGCGAGGCTTAATTCAAACGTGCAATGGAAAATTGTTCTGGGGTAACTGAGCTCTAACTTCACGCTCTAACACTTGCAGCTACTTTCTCCTAACTCATACAGAGTGGAATCGCCAAATACAGAGTAGAATTCTGTTGCGGTACGCTGTGTTCTTGTGTGCTTGGCGATGTATTGCCGACGGCCTGCGGGACCTGCTTGTCTTCTGTGTTGTGTGTTGTCCGTGCTGTGTGTATCTTGTATGTAGTATGTGCGGTATGTGTTCCTCACTGCTTGCTGAGTGCACAGTTCTGTGTATTTTTCACTGTGCTGTGTGTTATGTGAGATGTTGGTATTTGTGAGTGGTGTGTGTTGAGTGGTTCTTCGTGCATTGTACATTTCGCCTTTTTTGATGAGTTCTCTGTTGGCGGTTGCATATGTTGTGCGTTTGGTGTGTGGCTTCCCGTCTAATGTGTAGTGTGAAATGTGTGTCTGGTCTTTCTGTTGTCTGCTGTGTTGTGTACTGTGTTCTGGGTTGTGCGAGTGCTGTCTTTCGGCTTTCCGTGTGTTGCATACTGGGTCGATGTTGGGTGGGCTGTGTAATTTGAGCACTGTGTGCAAAGTTGAGTTTGCCTTGTGTCGGACGTGTTGTGTGCATGTGCATGTTGTGTGTGTGTGTTTGTGCGTTTTCGTTCGTGCTGTCTGCGTGTGGGTCTGCGTGTGCGCAGTATTGTACGCTTGTGGTTGTGCGTGTTGTGTGTAGTGCGTTCTATGTGTGTTGCATGTGTTTTCGTCAGTTGCGTGTGTGCACTTGTAGGTGCTGTGTCAGTTTTGTGTGTGTGAGATTGTGATTTGTGTGCTGTTGTGTTAGAGAGGCTGTGTGTGTGTGTTTGGCTGTTTGAGTTATGCACATGATGTGAGATGTGTTGACTGTGTGTGGTTGTGCTTGTTTTGTACGTCTCTTGTGCGCAGTCTGCGGTCTGTGCAGTGTTTATCGCGCGTATTGTGAGCAGTAGCTATGTGCCTGCCTTTCAAGGGTGTGGTGTGTTTATGGTGTCTGTTGTGTGGCGTGTTTCTGTGTTGTGTGTGTGTGCACTGCGTTGTGCTCCTGTGTGAGGATGTATGTGTGGTGTGTCTGTGCGTGATTGTGTGTGTAGTGCGTATTGTGTGAAATGAGTGCTACTTGTCTTCTTGCTTGGTTATATGTGTTTTGCCCATGGATTTGGGAGTGTCGTGTGTGTTAGGAGTTGTGGTACTTTCTGTGTGTGTCGTGTGCTGTGTTGTTCTGTGATTTGTGTTTGTGCTGTGTGTGTCCTACTCTGTGTGTTCTGTGGTCTGTGTGTTTTGCAAGTTGAGTGAGATATTGCGTGTTATGACCGATATCTTGTGTATATGTTGCGTGTTTGGCATTGTGCATTCTGCGAGGCTCTGTGTGCTGTATGTTTTATGTGTGTTTGGAGTGATGTGTGCACTGTGTGAAATGTGTGTTGCATAAATTCGGTGTTCTTTCTGTGGTGGTTTGTGTGTGTTTTGCATGGGGGTTGCTATGTGTGTGGTTGTGTTTGACAGGTTGTGTGCGTGGTTGGCTCCTTGAGCAATGAGTGTACTTTGTGATGCGTGTACTGTGTATGGTCAAGCTTGGTCAGTGGGCCTCACTGTGGGTGTTGTGTTCACTCTGAGAACCGTGGTTCACGTGTATAGCGTGCAGTTATGTTCTCGGTGTGATGTGCTGTGCGTTGAGGGACTTCTGCATTCAAGTGCACAGAAGGTAGCCTCTCATGCTTGTCCGTTTTCGCCACAGGTTTGTAATCCTCCAGGAGGGCGTTGTTTCCTGAGGGTGCAAAGAGCCACGTCATCCCTTTAATAGCAAGGCCCTGACGATGCCTTTGTAGTAATCTGTCAGAAACTGCTGCGGGAGAGCCTTGTGCCAAACTCTGCTGGGGAAACAATCCACCGTGCACTGAGGAGACCCTCCCTGAGAGAATACTAGGCTGCTTTCGCCTTGCATGCAACTGGCTCCTACGTGATAAGGAAAACAGTAAACATTGCAGTAGAAGGCGGTCTTCTCTGTACGCCCTCTGTCTCAGAGACCTAAGTGAGCCGCGAATAGGCCTTCGCACTAGCCACACAGGAAGCTGCAGAACAAGATGCTTTGAAATGACAGCAGTGGAGGCAAGCCAGCTATGGATTCAGCTTATGTGAGTGAAAGAAACCAGTGCGGGATGGCCCATCCAAGGAATCATTGAAGCCGTGGCGGTGGAAGTTGAAACTGAGCTTGCAATGTGCTTTCCGTGTCTGTCGTGTGCGCGTGCACTCTAAGCGCCTGAGTGACGTCTGCTGCGCAGAGCTCTGTGTGTGCCGAGCGGCGTGCGCTCGCTTGGGTGGCCATTCGCGTGAGGCCTTGCTGAGGCAGCCTGGCTGTCAGAAAGTTGCCCGCATACAACGAATTCCGCTTGCAAAGTGCTTCCCGTGTCTGCCCTGTGTGCCTGCACTCTAAGCACCTGAGTGGAGTCTGCTGCGCAGAGCTCTGTGTGTGCCGAGCGGCGTGCGCTCGCTTGGGTGGCCATTCGCGTGAGGCCTTGCTGAGGCAGCCTGGCTGTCAGAAAGTTGCCCGCATACAACGAATTCCGCTTGCAATGTGCTTCCCGTGTCTGCCGTGTGTGCCTGCACTCTAAGCGCCTGAGTGGAGTCTGCTGCGCAGAGCTCTGTGTGTGCTGAGCGGCGTGCGCTCGCTTGGGTGGCCATTCGCGCGAGGCCTTGCTGAGGAAGCCTGGCTGTCAGGAAAACGCCCGCATACAACGAATTTAGCTTGGCAGTGCAAAAAGTCGCTTTCGTCTGCTACTACGTGGCCGCTCCAGAGAGGCCCAGGTTGGTCTGTGTGGTATGTAAGCCGGTTTCCCATGCCACAGTCTGAGCTTTGAAAACTAAGTGCCCATTGGCTTCAGTCCCCAACCATCATGTCAGCGAGAGGTGTGTGCAAGCTTCTGCAAAGCCTGGTGGCGGATGGGCCCTAAGCGTCAGGGCCGTTGTCCTGCAGAGAAGGATCTGAGGCTGTCTCAGTTCAAGGGATTTCCTGCTCAGCCATATCCAGACTGGCAGCTAAACACTGCTGTGTCAAGGCGAGCTTCTTATACACACTTCTACTCCCAGACACAGGGATACTGTGAAGAGGTCTTCCGCCCAGCCTCAGGGGAAGAGGCGGGGCAAGTTGCTTTCTGTACAGCATTCATTGGAAGCAGGACGTTTGGAGGTTCTGTTCCACAGGCGAAAAGCAGGCAGCACTAGGAGAATCTGTCAAGGAAGCTCCTCTTTATGGCTAGCGAGGCTTAATTCAAACGTGCAATGGAAAATTGTTCTGGGGTAACTGAGCTCTAACTTCACGCTCTAACACTTGCAGCTACTTTCTCCTAACTCATACAGAGTGGAATCGCCAAATACAGAGTAGAATTCTGTTGCGGTACGCTGTGTTCTTGTGTGCTTGGCGATGTATTGCCGACGGCCTGCGGGACCTGCTTGTCTTCTGTGTTGTGTGTTGTCCGTGCTGTGTGTATCTTGTATGTAGTATGTGCGGTATGTGTTCCTCACTGCTTGCTGAGTGCACAGTTCTGTGTATTTTTCACTGTGCTGTGTGTTATGTGAGATGTTGGTATTTGTGAGTGGTGTGTGTTGAGTGGTTCTTCGTGCATTGTACATTTCGCCTTTTTTGATGAGTTCTCTGTTGGCGGTTGCATATGTTGTGCGTTTGGTGTGTGGCTTCCCGTCTAATGTGTAGTGTGAAATGTGTGTCTGGTCTTTCTGTTGTCTGCTGTGTTGTGTACTGTGTTCTGGGTTGTGCGAGTGCTGTCTTTCGGCTTTCCGTGTGTTGCATACTGGGTCGATGTTGGGTGGGCTGTGTAATTTGAGCACTGTGTGCAAAGTTGAGTTTGCCTTGTGTCGGACGTGTTGTGTGCATGTGCATGTTGTGTGTGTGTGTTTGTGCGTTTTCGTTCGTGCTGTCTGCGTGTGGGTCTGCGTGTGCGCAGTATTGTACGCTTGTGGTTGTGCGTGTTGTGTGTAGTGCGTTCTATGTGTGTTGCATGTGTTTTCGTCAGTTGCGTGTGTGCACTTGTAGGTGCTGTGTCAGTTTTGTGTGTGTGAGATTGTGATTTGTGTGCTGTTGTGTTAGAGAGGCTGTGTGTGTGTGTTTGGCTGTTTGAGTTATGCACATGATGTGAGATGTGTTGACTGTGTGTGGTTGTGCTTGTTTTGTACGTCTCTTGTGCGCAGTCTGCGGTCTGTGCAGTGTTTATCGCGCGTATTGTGAGCAGTAGCTATGTGCCTGCCTTTCAAGGGTGTGGTGTGTTTATGGTGTCTGTTGTGTGGCGTGTTTCTGTGTTGTGTGTGTGTGCCCTGCGTTGTGCTCCTGTGTGAGGATGTATGTGTGGTGTGCCTATGCGTGATTGTGTGTGTAGTGCGTAGTGTGTGAAATGGGTCCTACTTGTCTTCTTGGTTGGTTATATGTGTTTTGCCCATGGATTTGGGAGTGTCGTGTGTGTTAGGAGTTGTGGTACTTTCTGTGTGTGTCGTGTGCTGTGTTGTTCTGTGATTTGTGTTTGTGCTGTGTGTGTCCTACTCTGTGTGTTCTGTGGTCTGTGTGTTTTGCAAGTTGAGTGAGATATTGCGTGTTATGACCGATATCTTGTGTATATGTTGCGTGTTTGGCATTGTGCATTCTGCGAGGCTCTGTGTGCTGTATGTTTTATGTGTGTTTGGAGTGATGTGTGCACTGTGTGAAATGTGTGTTGCATAAATTCGGTGTTCTTTCTGTGGTGGTTTGTGTGTGTTTTGCATGGGGGTTGCTATGTGTGTGGTTGTGTTTGACAGGTTGTGTGCGTGGTTGGCTCCTTGAGCAATGAGTGTACTTTGTGATGCGTGTACTGTGTATGGTCAAGCTTGGTCAGTGGGCCTCACTGTGGGTGTTGTGTTCACTCTGAGAACCGTGGTTCACGTGTATAGCGTGCAGTTATGTTCTCGGTGTGATGTGCTGTGCGTTGAGGGACTTCTGCATTCAAGTGCACAGAAGGTAGCCTCTCATGCTTGTCCGTTTTCGCCACAGGTTTGTAATCCTCCAGGAGGGCGTTGTTTCCTGAGGGTGCAAAGAGCCACGTCATCCCTTTAATAGCAAGGCCCTGACGATGCCTTTGTAGTAATCTGTCAGAAACTGCTGCGGGAGAGCCTTGTGCCAAACTCTGCTGGGGAAACAATCCACCGTGCACTGAGGAGACCCTCCCTGAGAGAATACTAGGCTGCTTTCGCCTTGCATGCAACTGGCTCCTACGTGATAAGGAAAACAGTAAACATTGCAGTAGAAGGCGGTCTTCTCTGTACGCCCTCTGTCTCAGAGACCTAAGTGAGCCGCGAATAGGCCTTCGCACTAGCCACACAGGAAGCTGCAGAACAAGATGCTTTGAAATGACAGCAGTGGAGGCAAGCCAGCTATGGATTCAGCTTATGTGAGTGAAAGAAACCAGTGCGGGATGGCCCATCCAAGGAATCATTGAAGCCGTGGCGGTGGAAGTTGAAACTGAGCTTGCAATGTGCTTTCCGTGTCTGTCGTGTGCGCGTGCACTCTAAGCGCCTGAGTGACGTCTGCTGCGCAGAGCTCTGTGTGTGCCGAGCGGCGTGCGCTCGCTTGGGTGGCCATTCGCGTGAGGCCTTGCTGAGGCAGCCTGGCTGTCAGAAAGTTGCCCGCATACAACGAATTCCGCTTGCAAAGTGCTTCCCGTGTCTGCCCTGTGTGCCTGCACTCTAAGCACCTGAGTGGAGTCTGCTGCGCAGAGCTCTGTGTGTGCCGAGCGGCGTGCGCTCGCTTGGGTGGCCATTCGCGTGAGGCCTTGCTGAGGCAGCCTGGCTGTCAGAAAGTTGCCCGCATACAACGAATTCCGCTTGCAATGTGCTTCCCGTGTCTGCCGTGTGTGCCTGCACTCTAAGCGCCTGAGTGGAGTCTGCTGCGCAGAGCTCTGTGTGTGCTGAGCGGCGTGCGCTCGCTTGGGTGGCCATTCGCGCGAGGCCTTGCTGAGGAAGCCTGGCTGTCAGGAAAACGCCCGCATACAACGAATTTAGCTTGGCAGTGCAAAAAGTCGCTTTCGTCTGCTACTACGTGGCCGCTCCAGAGAGGCCCAGGTTGGTCTGTGTGGTATGTAAGCCGGTTTCCCATGCCACAGTCTGAGCTTTGAAAACTAAGTGCCCATTGGCTTCAGTCCCCAACCATCATGTCAGCGAGAGGTGTGTGCAAGCTTCTGCAAAGCCTGGTGGCGGATGGGCCCTAAGCGTCAGGGCCGTTGTCCTGCAGAGAAGGATCTGAGGCTGTCTCAGTTCAAGGGATTTCCTGCTCAGCCATATCCAGACTGGCAGCTAAACACTGCTGTGTCAAGGCGAGCTTCTTATACACACTTCTACTCCCAGACACAGGGATACTGTGAAGAGGTCTTCCGCCCAGCCTCAGGGGAAGAGGCGGGGCAAGTTGCTTTCTGTACAGCATTCATTGGAAGCAGGACGTTTGGAGGTTCTGTTCCACAGGCGAAAAGCAGGCAGCACTAGGAGAATCTGTCAAGGAAGCTCCTCTTTATGGCTAGCGAGGCTTAATTCAAACGTGCAATGGAAAATTGTTCTGGGGTAACTGAGCTCTAACTTCACGCTCTAACACTTGCAGCTACTTTCTCCTAACTCATACAGAGTGGAATCGCCAAATACAGAGTAGAATTCTGTTGCGGTACGCTGTGTTCTTGTGTGCTTGGCGATGTATTGCCGACGGCCTGCGGGACCTGCTTGTCTTCTGTGTTGTGTGTTGTCCGTGCTGTGTGTATCTTGTATGTAGTATGTGCGGTATGTGTTCCTCACTGCTTGCTGAGTGCACAGTTCTGTGTATTTTTCACTGTGCTGTGTGTTATGTGAGATGTTGGTATTTGTGAGTGGTGTGTGTTGAGTGGTTCTTCGTGCATTGTACATTTCGCCTTTTTTGATGAGTTCTCTGTTGGCGGTTGCATATGTTGTGCGTTTGGTGTGTGGCTTCCCGTCTAATGTGTAGTGTGAAATGTGTGTCTGGTCTTTCTGTTGTCTGCTGTGTTGTGTACTGTGTTCTGGGTTGTGCGAGTGCTGTCTTTCGGCTTTCCGTGTGTTGCATACTGGGTCGATGTTGGGTGGGCTGTGTAATTTGAGCACTGTGTGCAAAGTTGAGTTTGCCTTGTGTCGGACGTGTTGTGTGCATGTGCATGTTGTGTGTGTGTGTTTGTGCGTTTTCGTTCGTGCTGTCTGCGTGTGGGTCTGCGTGTGCGCAGTATTGTATGCTTGTGGTTGTGCGTGTTGTGTGTAGTGCGTTCTATGTGTGTTGCATGTGTTTTCGTCAGTTGCGTGTGTGCACTTGTAGGTGCTGTGTCAGTTTTGTGTGTGTGAGATTGTGATTTGTGTGCTGTTGTGTTAGAGAGGCTGTGTGTGTGTGTTTGGCTGTTTGAGTTATGCACATGATGTGAGATGTGTTGACTGTGTGTGGTTGTGCTTGTTTTGTACGTCTCTTGTGCGCAGTCTGCGGTCTGTGCAGTGTTTATCGCGCGTATTGTGAGCAGTAGCTATGTGCCTGCCTTTCAAGGGTGTGGTGTGTTTATGGTGTCTGTTGTGTGGCGTGTTTCTGTGTTGTGTGTGTGTGCACTGCGTTGTGCTCCTGTGTGAGGATGTATGTGTGGTGTGTCTGTGCGTGATTGTGTGTGTAGTGCGTAGTGTGTGAAATGGGTGCTACTTGTCTTCTTGGTTGGTTATATGTGTTTTGCCCATGGATTTGGGAGTGTCGTGTGTGTTAGGAGTTGTGGTACTTTCTGTGTGTGTCGTGTGCTGTGTTGTTCTGTGATTTGTGTTTGTGCTGTGTGTGTCCTACTCTGTGTGTTCTGTGGTCTGTGTGTTTTGCAAGTTGAGTGAGATATTGCGTGTTATGACCGATATCTTGTGTATATGTTGCGTGTTTGGCATTGTGCATTCTGCGAGGCTCTGTGTGCTGTATGTTTTATGTGTGTTTGGAGTGATGTGTGCACTGTGTGAAATGTGTGTTGCATAAATTCGGTGTTCTTTCTGTGGTGGTTTGTGTGTGTTTTGCATGGGGGTTGCTATGTGTGTGGTTGTGTTTGACAGGTTGTGTGCGTGGTTGGCTCCTTGAGCAATGAGTGTACTTTGTGATGCGTGTACTGTGTATGGTCAAGCTTGGTCAGTGGGCCTCACTGTGGGTGTTGTGTTCACTCTGAGAACCGTGGTTCACGTGTATAGCGTGCAGTTATGTTCTCGGTGTGATGTGCTGTGCGTTGAGGGACTTCTGCATTCAAGTGCACAGAAGGTAGCCTCTCATGCTTGTCCGTTTTCGCCACAGGTTTGTAATCCTCCAGGAGGGCGTTGTTTCCTGAGGGTGCAAAGAGCCACGTCATCCCTTTAATAGCAAGGCCCTGACGATGCCTTTGTAGTAATCTGTCAGAAACTGCTGCGGGAGAGCCTTGTGCCAAACTCTGCTGGGGAAACAATCCACCGTGCACTGAGGAGACCCTCCCTGAGAGAATACTAGGCTGCTTTCGCCTTGCATGCAACTGGCTCCTACGTGATAAGGAAAACAGTAAACATTGCAGTAGAAGGCGGTCTTCTCTGTACGCCCTCTGTCTCAGAGACCTAAGTGAGCCGCGAATAGGCCTTCGCACTAGCCACACAGGAAGCTGCAGAACAAGATGCTTTGAAATGACAGCAGTGGAGGCAAGCCAGCTATGGATTCAGCTTATGTGAGTGAAAGAAACCAGTGCGGGATGGCCCATCCAAGGAATCATTGAAGCCGTGGCGGTGGAAGTTGAAACTGAGCTTGCAATGTGCTTTCCGTGTCTGTCGTGTGCGCGTGCACTCTAAGCGCCTGAGTGACGTCTGCTGCGCAGAGCTCTGTGTGTGCCGAGCGGCGTGCGCTCGCTTGGGTGGCCATTCGCGTGAGGCCTTGCTGAGGCAGCCTGGCTGTCAGAAAGTTGCCCGCATACAACGAATTCCGCTTGCAAAGTGCTTCCCGTGTCTGCCCTGTGTGCCTGCACTCTAAGCACCTGAGTGGAGTCTGCTGCGCAGAGCTCTGTGTGTGCCGAGCGGCGTGCGCTCGCTTGGGTGGCCATTCGCGTGAGGCCTTGCTGAGGCAGCCTGGCTGTCAGAAAGTTGCCCGCATACAACGAATTCCGCTTGCAATGTGCTTCCCGTGTCTGCCGTGTGTGCCTGCACTCTAAGCGCCTGAGTGGAGTCTGCTGCGCAGAGCTCTGTGTGTGCTGAGCGGCGTGCGCTCGCTTGGGTGGCCATTCGCGCGAGGCCTTGCTGAGGAAGCCTGGCTGTCAGGAAAACGCCCGCATACAACGAATTTAGCTTGGCAGTGCAAAAAGTCGCTTTCGTCTGCTACTACGTGGCCGCTCCAGAGAGGCCCAGGTTGGTCTGTGTGGTATGTAAGCCGGTTTCCCATGCCACAGTCTGAGCTTTGAAAACTAAGTGCCCATTGGCTTCAGTCCCCAACCATCATGTCAGCGAGAGGTGTGTGCAAGCTTCTGCAAAGCCTGGTGGCGGATGGGCCCTAAGCGTCAGGGCCGTTGTCCTGCAGAGAAGGATCTGAGGCTGTCTCAGTTCAAGGGATTTCCTGCTCAGCCATATCCAGACTGGCAGCTAAACACTGCTGTGTCAAGGCGAGCTTCTTATACACACTTCTACTCCCAGACACAGGGATACTGTGAAGAGGTCTTCCGCCCAGCCTCAGGGGAAGAGGCGGGGCAAGTTGCTTTCTGTACAGCATTCATTGGAAGCAGGACGTTTGGAGGTTCTGTTCCACAGGCGAAAAGCAGGCAGCACTAGGAGAATCTGTCAAGGAAGCTCCTCTTTATGGCTAGCGAGGCTTAATTCAAACGTGCAATGGAAAATTGTTCTGGGGTAACTGAGCTCTAACTTCACGCTCTAACACTTGCAGCTACTTTCTCCTAACTCATACAGAGTGGAATCGCCAAATACAGAGTAGAATTCTGTTGCGGTACGCTGTGTTCTTGTGTGCTTGGCGATGTATTGCCGACGGCCTGCGGGACCTGCTTGTCTTCTGTGTTGTGTGTTGTCCGTGCTGTGTGTATCTTGTATGTAGTATGTGCGGTATGTGTTCCTCACTGCTTGCTGAGTGCACAGTTCTGTGTATTTTTCACTGTGCTGTGTGTTATGTGAGATGTTGGTATTTGTGAGTGGTGTGTGTTGAGTGGTTCTTCGTGCATTGTACATTTCGCCTTTTTTGATGAGTTCTCTGTTGGCGGTTGCATATGTTGTGCGTTTGGTGTGTGGCTTCCCGTCTAATGTGTAGTGTGAAATGTGTGTCTGGTCTTTCTGTTGTCTGCTGTGTTGTGTACTGTGTTCTGGGTTGTGCGAGTGCTGTCTTTCGGCTTTCCGTGTGTTGCATACTGGGTCGATGTTGGGTGGGCTGTGTAATTTGAGCACTGTGTGCAAAGTTGAGTTTGCCTTGTGTCGGACGTGTTGTGTGCATGTGCATGTTGTGTGTGTGTGTTTGTGCGTTTTCGTTCGTGCTGTCTGCGTGTGGGTCTGCGTGTGCGCAGTATTGTATGCTTGTGGTTGTGCGTGTTGTGTGTAGTGCGTTCTATGTGTGTTGCATGTGTTTTCGTCAGTTGCGTGTGTGCACTTGTAGGTGCTGTGTCAGTTTTGTGTGTGTGAGATTGTGATTTGTGTGCTGTTGTGTTAGAGAGGCTGTGTGTGTGTGTTTGGCTGTTTGAGTTATGCACATGATGTGAGATGTGTTGACTGTGTGTGGGTGTGCTTTGTTTTGTACGTCTCTTGTGCGCAGTCTGCGGTCTGTGCAGTGTTTATCGCGCGTATTGTGAGCAGTAGCTATGTGCCTGCCTTTCAAGGGTGTGGTGTGTTTATGGTGTCTGTTGTGTGGCGTGTTTCTGTGTTGTGTGTGTGTGCACTGCGTTGTGCTCCTGTGTGAGGATGTATGTGTGGTGTGTCTGTGCGTGATTGTGTGTGTAGTGCGTAGTGTGTGAAATGGGTGCTACTTGTCTTCTTGGTTGGTTATATGTGTTTTGCCCATGGATTTGGGAGTGTCGTGTGTGTTAGGAGTTGTGGTACTTTCTGTGTGTGTCGTGTGCTGTGTTGTTCTGTGATTTGTGTTTGTGCTGTGTGTGTCCTACTCTGTGTGTTCTGTGGTCTGTGTGTTTTGCAAGTTGAGTGAGATATTGCGTGTTATGACCGATATCTTGTGTATATGTTGCGTGTTTGGCATTGTGCATTCTGCGAGGCTCTGTGTGCTGTATGTTTTATGTGTGTTTGGAGTGATGTGTGCACTGTGTGAAATGTGTGTTGCATAAATTCGGTGTTCTTTCTGTGGTGGTTTGTGTGTGTTTTGCATGGGGGTTGCTATGTGTGTGGTTGTGTTTGACAGGTTGTGTGCGTGGTTGGCTCCTTGAGCAATGAGTGTACTTTGTGATGCGTGTACTGTGTATGGTCAAGCTTGGTCAGTGGGCCTCACTGTGGGTGTTGTGTTCACTCTGAGAACCGTGGTTCACGTGTATAGCGTGCAGTTATGTTCTCGGTGTGATGTGCTGTGCGTTGAGGGACTTCTGCATTCAAGTGCACAGAAGGTAGCCTCTCATGCTTGTCCGTTTTCGCCACAGGTTTGTAATCCTCCAGGAGGGCGTTGTTTCCTGAGGGTGCAAAGAGCCACGTCATCCCTTTAATAGCAAGGCCCTGACGATGCCTTTGTAGTAATCTGTCAGAAACTGCTGCGGGAGAGCCTTGTGCCAAACTCTGCTGGGGAAACAATCCACCGTGCACTGAGGAGACCCTCCCTGAGAGAATACTAGGCTGCTTTCGCCTTGCATGCAACTGGCTCCTACGTGATAAGGAAAACAGTAAACATTGCAGTAGAAGGCGGTCTTCTCTGTACGCCCTCTGTCTCAGAGACCTAAGTGAGCCGCGAATAGGCCTTCGCACTAGCCACACAGGAAGCTGCAGAACAAGATGCTTTGAAATGACAGCAGTGGAGGCAAGCCAGCTATGGATTCAGCTTATGTGAGTGAAAGAAACCAGTGCGGGATGGCCCATCCAAGGAATCATTGAAGCCGTGGCGGTGGAAGTTGAAACTGAGCTTGCAATGTGCTTTCCGTGTCTGTCGTGTGCGCGTGCACTCTAAGCGCCTGAGTGACGTCTGCTGCGCAGAGCTCTGTGTGTGCCGAGCGGCGTGCGCTCGCTTGGGTGGCCATTCGCGTGAGGCCTTGCTGAGGCAGCCTGGCTGTCAGAAAGTTGCCCGCATACAACGAATTCCGCTTGCAAAGTGCTTCCCGTGTCTGCCCTGTGTGCCTGCACTCTAAGCACCTGAGTGGAGTCTGCTGCGCAGAGCTCTGTGTGTGCCGAGCGGCGTGCGCTCGCTTGGGTGGCCATTCGCGTGAGGCCTTGCTGAGGCAGCCTGGCTGTCAGAAAGTTGCCCGCATACAACGAATTCCGCTTGCAATGTGCTTCCCGTGTCTGCCGTGTGTGCCTGCACTCTAAGCGCCTGAGTGGAGTCTGCTGCGCAGAGCTCTGTGTGTGCTGAGCGGCGTGCGCTCGCTTGGGTGGCCATTCGCGCGAGGCCTTGCTGAGGAAGCCTGGCTGTCAGGAAAACGCCCGCATACAACGAATTTAGCTTGGCAGTGCAAAAAGTCGCTTTCGTCTGCTACTACGTGGCCGCTCCAGAGAGGCCCAGGTTGGTCTGTGTGGTATGTAAGCCGGTTTCCCATGCCACAGTCTGAGCTTTGAAAACTAAGTGCCCATTGGCTTCAGTCCCCAACCATCATGTCAGCGAGAGGTGTGTGCAAGCTTCTGCAAAGCCTGGTGGCGGATGGGCCCTAAGCGTCAGGGCCGTTGTCCTGCAGAGAAGGATCTGAGGCTGTCTCAGTTCAAGGGATTTCCTGCTCAGCCATATCCAGACTGGCAGCTAAACACTGCTGTGTCAAGGCGAGCTTCTTATACACACTTCTACTCCCAGACACAGGGATACTGTGAAGAGGTCTTCCGCCCAGCCTCAGGGGAAGAGGCGGGGCAAGTTGCTTTCTGTACAGCATTCATTGGAAGCAGGACGTTTGGAGGTTCTGTTCCACAGGCGAAAAGCAGGCAGCACTAGGAGAATCTGTCAAGGAAGCTCCTCTTTATGGCTAGCGAGGCTTAATTCAAACGTGCAATGGAAAATTGTTCTGGGGTAACTGAGCTCTAACTTCACGCTCTAACACTTGCAGCTACTTTCTCCTAACTCATACAGAGTGGAATCGCCAAATACAGAGTAGAATTCTGTTGCGGTACGCTGTGTTCTTGTGTGCTTGGCGATGTATTGCCGACGGCCTGCGGGACCTGCTTGTCTTCTGTGTTGTGTGTTGTCCGTGCTGTGTGTATCTTGTATGTAGTATGTGCGGTATGTGTTCCTCACTGCTTGCTGAGTGCACAGTTCTGTGTATTTTTCACTGTGCTGTGTGTTATGTGAGATGTTGGTATTTGTGAGTGGTGTGTGTTGAGTGGTTCTTCGTGCATTGTACATTTCGCCTTTTTTGATGAGTTCTCTGTTGGCGGTTGCATATGTTGTGCGTTTGGTGTGTGGCTTCCCGTCTAATGTGTAGTGTGAAATGTGTGTCTGGTCTTTCTGTTGTCTGCTGTGTTGTGTACTGTGTTCTGGGTTGTGCGAGTGCTGTCTTTCGGCTTTCCGTGTGTTGCATACTGGGTCGATGTTGGGTGGGCTGTGTAATTTGAGCACTGTGTGCAAAGTTGAGTTTGCCTTGTGTCGGACGTGTTGTGTGCATGTGCATGTTGTGTGTGTGTGTTTGTGCGTTTTCGTTCGTGCTGTCTGCGTGTGGGTCTGCGTGTGCGCAGTATTGTATGCTTGTGGTTGTGCGTGTTGTGTGTAGTGCGTTCTATGTGTGTTGCATGTGTTTTCGTCAGTTGCGTGTGTGCACTTGTAGGTGCTGTGTCAGTTTTGTGTGTGTGAGATTGTGATTTGTGTGCTGTTGTGTTAGAGAGGCTGTGTGTGTGTGTTTGGCTGTTTGAGTTATGCACATGATGTGAGATGTGTTGACTGTGTGTGGTTGTGCTTGTTTTGTACGTCTCTTGTGCGCAGTCTGCGGTCTGTGCAGTGTTTATCGCGCGTATTGTGAGCAGTAGCTATGTGCCTGCCTTTCAAGGGTGTGGTGTGTTTATGGTGTCTGTTGTGTGGCGTGTTTCTGTGTTGTGTGTGTGTGCACTGCGTTGTGCTCCTGTGTGAGGATGTATGTGTGGTGTGTCTGTGCGTGATTGTGTGTGTAGTGCGTAGTGTGTGAAATGGGTGCTACTTGTCTTCTTGGTTGGTTATATGTGTTTTGCCCATGGATTTGGGAGTGTCGTGTGTGTTAGGAGTTGTGGTACTTTCTGTGTGTGTCGTGTGCTGTGTTGTTCTGTGATTTGTGTTTGTGCTGTGTGTGTCCTACTCTGTGTGTTCTGTGGTCTGTGTGTTTTGCAAGTTGAGTGAGATATTGCGTGTTATGACCGATATCTTGTGTATATGTTGCGTGTTTGGCATTGTGCATTCTGCGAGGCTCTGTGTGCTGTATGTTTTATGTGTGTTTGGAGTGATGTGTGCACTGTGTGAAATGTGTGTTGCATAAATTCGGTGTTCTTTCTGTGGTGGTTTGTGTGTGTTTTGCATGGGGGTTGCTATGTGTGTGGTTGTGTTTGACAGGTTGTGTGCGTGGTTGGCTCCTTGAGCAATGAGTGTACTTTGTGATGCGTGTACTGTGTATGGTCAAGCTTGGTCAGTGGGCCTCACTGTGGGTGTTGTGTTCACTCTGAGAACCGTGGTTCACGTGTATAGCGTGCAGTTATGTTCTCGGTGTGATGTGCTGTGCGTTGAGGGACTTCTGCATTCAAGTGCACAGAAGGTAGCCTCTCATGCTTGTCCGTTTTCGCCACAGGTTTGTAATCCTCCAGGAGGGCGTTGTTTCCTGAGGGTGCAAAGAGCCACGTCATCCCTTTAATAGCAAGGCCCTGACGATGCCTTTGTAGTAATCTGTCAGAAACTGCTGCGGGAGAGCCTTGTGCCAAACTCTGCTGGGGAAACAATCCACCGTGCACTGAGGAGACCCTCCCTGAGAGAATACTAGGCTGCTTTCGCCTTGCATGCAACTGGCTCCTACGTGATAAGGAAAACAGTAAACATTGCAGTAGAAGGCGGTCTTCTCTGTACGCCCTCTGTCTCAGAGACCTAAGTGAGCCGCGAATAGGCCTTCGCACTAGCCACACAGGAAGCTGCAGAACAAGATGCTTTGAAATGACAGCAGTGGAGGCAAGCCAGCTATGGATTCAGCTTATGTGAGTGAAAGAAACCAGTGCGGGATGGCCCATCCAAGGAATCATTGAAGCCGTGGCGGTGGAAGTTGAAACTGAGCTTGCAATGTGCTTTCCGTGTCTGTCGTGTGCGCGTGCACTCTAAGCGCCTGAGTGACGTCTGCTGCGCAGAGCTCTGTGTGTGCCGAGCGGCGTGCGCTCGCTTGGGTGGCCATTCGCGTGAGGCCTTGCTGAGGCAGCCTGGCTGTCAGAAAGTTGCCCGCATACAACGAATTCCGCTTGCAAAGTGCTTCCCGTGTCTGCCCTGTGTGCCTGCACTCTAAGCACCTGAGTGGAGTCTGCTGCGCAGAGCTCTGTGTGTGCCGAGCGGCGTGCGCTCGCTTGGGTGGCCATTCGCGTGAGGCCTTGCTGAGGCAGCCTGGCTGTCAGAAAGTTGCCCGCATACAACGAATTCCGCTTGCAATGTGCTTCCCGTGTCTGCCGTGTGTGCCTGCACTCTAAGCGCCTGAGTGGAGTCTGCTGCGCAGAGCTCTGTGTGTGCTGAGCGGCGTGCGCTCGCTTGGGTGGCCATTCGCGCGAGGCCTTGCTGAGGAAGCCTGGCTGTCAGGAAAACGCCCGCATACAACGAATTTAGCTTGGCAGTGCAAAAAGTCGCTTTCGTCTGCTACTACGTGGCCGCTCCAGAGAGGCCCAGGTTGGTCTGTGTGGTATGTAAGCCGGTTTCCCATGCCACAGTCTGAGCTTTGAAAACTAAGTGCCCATTGGCTTCAGTCCCCAACCATCATGTCAGCGAGAGGTGTGTGCAAGCTTCTGCAAAGCCTGGTGGCGGATGGGCCCTAAGCGTCAGGGCCGTTGTCCTGCAGAGAAGGATCTGAGGCTGTCTCAGTTCAAGGGATTTCCTGCTCAGCCATATCCAGACTGGCAGCTAAACACTGCTGTGTCAAGGCGAGCTTCTTATACACACTTCTACTCCCAGACACAGGGATACTGTGAAGAGGTCTTCCGCCCAGCCTCAGGGGAAGAGGCGGGGCAAGTTGCTTTCTGTACAGCATTCATTGGAAGCAGGACGTTTGGAGGTTCTGTTCCACAGGCGAAAAGCAGGCAGCACTAGGAGAATCTGTCAAGGAAGCTCCTCTTTATGGCTAGCGAGGCTTAATTCAAACGTGCAATGGAAAATTGTTCTGGGGTAACTGAGCTCTAACTTCACGCTCTAACACTTGCAGCTACTTTCTCCTAACTCATACAGAGTGGAATCGCCAAATACAGAGTAGAATTCTGTTGCGGTACGCTGTGTTCTTGTGTGCTTGGCGATGTATTGCCGACGGCCTGCGGGACCTGCTTGTCTTCTGTGTTGTGTGTTGTCCGTGCTGTGTGTATCTTGTATGTAGTATGTGCGGTATGTGTTCCTCACTGCTTGCTGAGTGCACAGTTCTGTGTATTTTTCACTGTGCTGTGTGTTATGTGAGATGTTGGTATTTGTGAGTGGTGTGTGTTGAGTGGTTCTTCGTGCATTGTACATTTCGCCTTTTTTGATGAGTTCTCTGTTGGCGGTTGCATATGTTGTGCGTTTGGTGTGTGGCTTCCCGTCTAATGTGTAGTGTGAAATGTGTGTCTGGTCTTTCTGTTGTCTGCTGTGTTGTGTACTGTGTTCTGGGTTGTGCGAGTGCTGTCTTTCGGCTTTCCGTGTGTTGCATACTGGGTCGATGTTGGGTGGGCTGTGTAATTTGAGCACTGTGTGCAAAGTTGAGTTTGCCTTGTGTCGGACGTGTTGTGTGCATGTGCATGTTGTGTGTGTGTGTTTGTGCGTTTTCGTTCGTGCTGTCTGCGTGTGGGTCTGCGTGTGCGCAGTATTGTATGCTTGTGGTTGTGCGTGTTGTGTGTAGTGCGTTCTATGTGTGTTGCATGTGTTTTCGTCAGTTGCGTGTGTGCACTTGTAGGTGCTGTGTCAGTTTTGTGTGTGTGAGATTGTGATTTGTGTGCTGTTGTGTTAGAGAGGCTGTGTGTGTGTGTTTGGCTGTTTGAGTTATGCACATGATGTGAGATGTGTTGACTGTGTGTGGTTGTGCTTGTTTTGTACGTCTCTTGTGCGCAGTCTGCGGTCTGTGCAGTGTTTATCGCGCGTATTGTGAGCAGTAGCTATGTGCCTGCCTTTCAAGGGTGTGGTGTGTTTATGGTGTCTGTTGTGTGGCGTGTTTCTGTGTTGTGTGTGTGTGCACTGCGTTGTGCTCCTGTGTGAGGATGTATGTGTGGTGTGTCTGTGCGTGATTGTGTGTGTAGTGCGTAGTGTGTGAAATGGGTGCTACTTGTCTTCTTGGTTGGTTATATGTGTTTTGCCCATGGATTTGGGAGTGTCGTGTGTGTTAGGAGTTGTGGTACTTTCTGTGTGTGTCGTGTGCTGTGTTGTTCTGTGATTTGTGTTTGTGCTGTGTGTGTCCTACTCTGTGTGTTCTGTGGTCTGTGTGTTTTGCAAGTTGAGTGAGATATTGCGTGTTATGACCGATATCTTGTGTATATGTTGCGTGTTTGGCATTGTGCATTCTGCGAGGCTCTGTGTGCTGTATGTTTTATGTGTGTTTGGAGTGATGTGTGCACTGTGTGAAATGTGTGTTGCATAAATTCGGTGTTCTTTCTGTGGTGGTTTGTGTGTGTTTTGCATGGGGGTTGCTATGTGTGTGGTTGTGTTTGACAGGTTGTGTGCGTGGTTGGCTCCTTGAGCAATGAGTGTACTTTGTGATGCGTGTACTGTGTATGGTCAAGCTTGGTCAGTGGGCCTCACTGTGGGTGTTGTGTTCACTCTGAGAACCGTGGTTCACGTGTATAGCGTGCAGTTATGTTCTCGGTGTGATGTGCTGTGCGTTGAGGGACTTCTGCATTCAAGTGCACAGAAGGTAGCCTCTCATGCTTGTCCGTTTTCGCCACAGGTTTGTAATCCTCCAGGAGGGCGTTGTTTCCTGAGGGTGCAAAGAGCCACGTCATCCCTTTAATAGCAAGGCCCTGACGATGCCTTTGTAGTAATCTGTCAGAAACTGCTGCGGGAGAGCCTTGTGCCAAACTCTGCTGGGGAAACAATCCACCGTGCACTGAGGAGACCCTCCCTGAGAGAATACTAGGCTGCTTTCGCCTTGCATGCAACTGGCTCCTACGTGATAAGGAAAACAGTAAACATTGCAGTAGAAGGCGGTCTTCTCTGTACGCCCTCTGTCTCAGAGACCTAAGTGAGCCGCGAATAGGCCTTCGCACTAGCCACACAGGAAGCTGCAGAACAAGATGCTTTGAAATGACAGCAGTGGAGGCAAGCCAGCTATGGATTCAGCTTATGTGAGTGAAAGAAACCAGTGCGGGATGGCCCATCCAAGGAATCATTGAAGCCGTGGCGGTGGAAGTTGAAACTGAGCTTGCAATGTGCTTTCCGTGTCTGTCGTGTGCGCGTGCACTCTAAGCGCCTGAGTGACGTCTGCTGCGCAGAGCTCTGTGTGTGCCGAGCGGCGTGCGCTCGCTTGGGTGGCCATTCGCGTGAGGCCTTGCTGAGGCAGCCTGGCTGTCAGAAAGTTGCCCGCATACAACGAATTCCGCTTGCAAAGTGCTTCCCGTGTCTGCCCTGTGTGCCTGCACTCTAAGCACCTGAGTGGAGTCTGCTGCGCAGAGCTCTGTGTGTGCCGAGCGGCGTGCGCTCGCTTGGGTGGCCATTCGCGTGAGGCCTTGCTGAGGCAGCCTGGCTGTCAGAAAGTTGCCCGCATACAACGAATTCCGCTTGCAATGTGCTTCCCGTGTCTGCCGTGTGTGCCTGCACTCTAAGCGCCTGAGTGGAGTCTGCTGCGCAGAGCTCTGTGTGTGCTGAGCGGCGTGCGCTCGCTTGGGTGGCCATTCGCGCGAGGCCTTGCTGAGGAAGCCTGGCTGTCAGGAAAACGCCCGCATACAACGAATTTAGCTTGGCAGTGCAAAAAGTCGCTTTCGTCTGCTACTACGTGGCCGCTCCAGAGAGGCCCAGGTTGGTCTGTGTGGTATGTAAGCCGGTTTCCCATGCCACAGTCTGAGCTTTGAAAACTAAGTGCCCATTGGCTTCAGTCCCCAACCATCATGTCAGCGAGAGGTGTGTGCAAGCTTCTGCAAAGCCTGGTGGCGGATGGGCCCTAAGCGTCAGGGCCGTTGTCCTGCAGAGAAGGATCTGAGGCTGTCTCAGTTCAAGGGATTTCCTGCTCAGCCATATCCAGACTGGCAGCTAAACACTGCTGTGTCAAGGCGAGCTTCTTATACACACTTCTACTCCCAGACACAGGGATACTGTGAAGAGGTCTTCCGCCCAGCCTCAGGGGAAGAGGCGGGGCAAGTTGCTTTCTGTACAGCATTCATTGGAAGCAGGACGTTTGGAGGTTCTGTTCCACAGGCGAAAAGCAGGCAGCACTAGGAGAATCTGTCAAGGAAGCTCCTCTTTATGGCTAGCGAGGCTTAATTCAAACGTGCAATGGAAAATTGTTCTGGGGTAACTGAGCTCTAACTTCACGCTCTAACACTTGCAGCTACTTTCTCCTAACTCATACAGAGTGGAATCGCCAAATACAGAGTAGAATTCTGTTGCGGTACGCTGTGTTCTTGTGTGCTTGGCGATGTATTGCCGACGGCCTGCGGGACCTGCTTGTCTTCTGTGTTGTGTGTTGTCCGTGCTGTGTGTATCTTGTATGTAGTATGTGCGGTATGTGTTCCTCACTGCTTGCTGAGTGCACAGTTCTGTGTATTTTTCACTGTGCTGTGTGTTATGTGAGATGTTGGTATTTGTGAGTGGTGTGTGTTGAGTGGTTCTTCGTGCATTGTACATTTCGCCTTTTTTGATGAGTTCTCTGTTGGCGGTTGCATATGTTGTGCGTTTGGTGTGTGGCTTCCCGTCTAATGTGTAGTGTGAAATGTGTGTCTGGTCTTTCTGTTGTCTGCTGTGTTGTGTACTGTGTTCTGGGTTGTGCGAGTGCTGTCTTTCGGCTTTCCGTGTGTTGCATACTGGGTCGATGTTGGGTGGGCTGTGTAATTTGAGCACTGTGTGCAAAGTTGAGTTTGCCTTGTGTCGGACGTGTTGTGTGCATGTGCATGTTGTGTGTGTGTGTTTGTGCGTTTTCGTTCGTGCTGTCTGCGTGTGGGTCTGCGTGTGCGCAGTATTGTATGCTTGTGGTTGTGCGTGTTGTGTGTAGTGCGTTCTATGTGTGTTGCATGTGTTTTCGTCAGTTGCGTGTGTGCACTTGTAGGTGCTGTGTCAGTTTTGTGTGTGTGAGATTGTGATTTGTGTGCTGTTGTGTTAGAGAGGCTGTGTGTGTGTGTTTGGCTGTTTGAGTTATGCACATGATGTGAGATGTGTTGACTGTGTGTGGTTGTGCTTGTTTTGTACGTCTCTTGTGCGCAGTCTGCGGTCTGTGCAGTGTTTATCGCGCGTATTGTGAGCAGTAGCTATGTGCCTGCCTTTCAAGGGTGTGGTGTGTTTATGGTGTCTGTTGTGTGGCGTGTTTCTGTGTTGTGTGTGTGTGCACTGCGTTGTGCTCCTGTGTGAGGATGTATGTGTGGTGTGTCTGTGCGTGATTGTGTGTGTAGTGCGTAGTGTGTGAAATGGGTGCTACTTGTCTTCTTGGTTGGTTATATGTGTTTTGCCCATGGATTTGGGAGTGTCGTGTGTGTTAGGAGTTGTGGTACTTTCTGTGTGTGTCGTGTGCTGTGTTGTTCTGTGATTTGTGTTTGTGCTGTGTGTGTCCTACTCTGTGTGTTCTGTGGTCTGTGTGTTTTGCAAGTTGAGTGAGATATTGCGTGTTATGACCGATATCTTGTGTATATGTTGCGTGTTTGGCATTGTGCATTCTGCGAGGCTCTGTGTGCTGTATGTTTTATGTGTGTTTGGAGTGATGTGTGCACTGTGTGAAATGTGTGTTGCATAAATTCGGTGTTCTTTCTGTGGTGGTTTGTGTGTGTTTTGCATGGGGGTTGCTATGTGTGTGGTTGTGTTTGACAGGTTGTGTGCGTGGTTGGCTCCTTGAGCAATGAGTGTACTTTGTGATGCGTGTACTGTGTATGGTCAAGCTTGGTCAGTGGGCCTCACTGTGGGTGTTGTGTTCACTCTGAGAACCGTGGTTCACGTGTATAGCGTGCAGTTATGTTCTCGGTGTGATGTGCTGTGCGTTGAGGGACTTCTGCATTCAAGTGCACAGAAGGTAGCCTCTCATGCTTGTCCGTTTTCGCCACAGGTTTGTAATCCTCCAGGAGGGCGTTGTTTCCTGAGGGTGCAAAGAGCCACGTCATCCCTTTAATAGCAAGGCCCTGACGATGCCTTTGTAGTAATCTGTCAGAAACTGCTGCGGGAGAGCCTTGTGCCAAACTCTGCTGGGGAAACAATCCACCGTGCACTGAGGAGACCCTCCCTGAGAGAATACTAGGCTGCTTTCGCCTTGCATGCAACTGGCTCCTACGTGATAAGGAAAACAGTAAACATTGCAGTAGAAGGCGGTCTTCTCTGTACGCCCTCTGTCTCAGAGACCTAAGTGAGCCGCGAATAGGCCTTCGCACTAGCCACACAGGAAGCTGCAGAACAAGATGCTTTGAAATGACAGCAGTGGAGGCAAGCCAGCTATGGATTCAGCTTATGTGAGTGAAAGAAACCAGTGCGGGATGGCCCATCCAAGGAATCATTGAAGCCGTGGCGGTGGAAGTTGAAACTGAGCTTGCAATGTGCTTTCCGTGTCTGTCGTGTGCGCGTGCACTCTAAGCGCCTGAGTGACGTCTGCTGCGCAGAGCTCTGTGTGTGCCGAGCGGCGTGCGCTCGCTTGGGTGGCCATTCGCGTGAGGCCTTGCTGAGGCAGCCTGGCTGTCAGAAAGTTGCCCGCATACAACGAATTCCGCTTGCAAAGTGCTTCCCGTGTCTGCCCTGTGTGCCTGCACTCTAAGCACCTGAGTGGAGTCTGCTGCGCAGAGCTCTGTGTGTGCCGAGCGGCGTGCGCTCGCTTGGGTGGCCATTCGCGTGAGGCCTTGCTGAGGCAGCCTGGCTGTCAGAAAGTTGCCCGCATACAACGAATTCCGCTTGCAATGTGCTTCCCGTGTCTGCCGTGTGTGCCTGCACTCTAAGCGCCTGAGTGGAGTCTGCTGCGCAGAGCTCTGTGTGTGCTGAGCGGCGTGCGCTCGCTTGGGTGGCCATTCGCGCGAGGCCTTGCTGAGGAAGCCTGGCTGTCAGGAAAACGCCCGCATACAACGAATTTAGCTTGGCAGTGCAAAAAGTCGCTTTCGTCTGCTACTACGTGGCCGCTCCAGAGAGGCCCAGGTTGGTCTGTGTGGTATGTAAGCCGGTTTCCCATGCCACAGTCTGAGCTTTGAAAACTAAGTGCCCATTGGCTTCAGTCCCCAACCATCATGTCAGCGAGAGGTGTGTGCAAGCTTCTGCAAAGCCTGGTGGCGGATGGGCCCTAAGCGTCAGGGCCGTTGTCCTGCAGAGAAGGATCTGAGGCTGTCTCAGTTCAAGGGATTTCCTGCTCAGCCATATCCAGACTGGCAGCTAAACACTGCTGTGTCAAGGCGAGCTTCTTATACACACTTCTACTCCCAGACACAGGGATACTGTGAAGAGGTCTTCCGCCCAGCCTCAGGGGAAGAGGCGGGGCAAGTTGCTTTCTGTACAGCATTCATTGGAAGCAGGACGTTTGGAGGTTCTGTTCCACAGGCGAAAAGCAGGCAGCACTAGGAGAATCTGTCAAGGAAGCTCCTCTTTATGGCTAGCGAGGCTTAATTCAAACGTGCAATGGAAAATTGTTCTGGGGTAACTGAGCTCTAACTTCACGCTCTAACACTTGCAGCTACTTTCTCCTAACTCATACAGAGTGGAATCGCCAAATACAGAGTAGAATTCTGTTGCGGTACGCTGTGTTCTTGTGTGCTTGGCGATGTATTGCCGACGGCCTGCGGGACCTGCTTGTCTTCTGTGTTGTGTGTTGTCCGTGCTGTGTGTATCTTGTATGTAGTATGTGCGGTATGTGTTCCTCACTGCTTGCTGAGTGCACAGTTCTGTGTATTTTTCACTGTGCTGTGTGTTATGTGAGATGTTGGTATTTGTGAGTGGTGTGTGTTGAGTGGTTCTTCGTGCATTGTACATTTCGCCTTTTTTGATGAGTTCTCTGTTGGCGGTTGCATATGTTGTGCGTTTGGTGTGTGGCTTCCCGTCTAATGTGTAGTGTGAAATGTGTGTCTGGTCTTTCTGTTGTCTGCTGTGTTGTGTACTGTGTTCTGGGTTGTGCGAGTGCTGTCTTTCGGCTTTCCGTGTGTTGCATACTGGGTCGATGTTGGGTGGGCTGTGTAATTTGAGCACTGTGTGCAAAGTTGAGTTTGCCTTGTGTCGGACGTGTTGTGTGCATGTGCATGTTGTGTGTGTGTGTTTGTGCGTTTTCGTTCGTGCTGTCTGCGTGTGGGTCTGCGTGTGCGCAGTATTGTATGCTTGTGGTTGTGCGTGTTGTGTGTAGTGCGTTCTATGTGTGTTGCATGTGTTTTCGTCAGTTGCGTGTGTGCACTTGTAGGTGCTGTGTCAGTTTTGTGTGTGTGAGATTGTGATTTGTGTGCTGTTGTGTTAGAGAGGCTGTGTGTGTGTGTTTGGCTGTTTGAGTTATGCACATGATGTGAGATGTGTTGACTGTGTGTGGTTGTGCTTGTTTTGTACGTCTCTTGTGCGCAGTCTGCGGTCTGTGCAGTGTTTATCGCGCGTATTGTGAGCAGTAGCTATGTGCCTGCCTTTCAAGGGTGTGGTGTGTTTATGGTGTCTGTTGTGTGGCGTGTTTCTGTGTTGTGTGTGTGTGCACTGCGTTGTGCTCCTGTGTGAGGATGTATGTGTGGTGTGTCTGTGCGTGATTGTGTGTGTAGTGCGTAGTGTGTGAAATGGGTGCTACTTGTCTTCTTGGTTGGTTATATGTGTTTTGCCCATGGATTTGGGAGTGTCGTGTGTGTTAGGAGTTGTGGTACTTTCTGTGTGTGTCGTGTGCTGTGTTGTTCTGTGATTTGTGTTTGTGCTGTGTGTGTCCTACTCTGTGTGTTCTGTGGTCTGTGTGTTTTGCAAGTTGAGTGAGATATTGCGTGTTATGACCGATATCTTGTGTATATGTTGCGTGTTTGGCATTGTGCATTCTGCGAGGCTCTGTGTGCTGTATGTTTTATGTGTGTTTGGAGTGATGTGTGCACTGTGTGAAATGTGTGTTGCATAAATTCGGTGTTCTTTCTGTGGTGGTTTGTGTGTGTTTTGCATGGGGGTTGCTATGTGTGTGGTTGTGTTTGACAGGTTGTGTGCGTGGTTGGCTCCTTGAGCAATGAGTGTACTTTGTGATGCGTGTACTGTGTATGGTCAAGCTTGGTCAGTGGGCCTCACTGTGGGTGTTGTGTTCACTCTGAGAACCGTGGTTCACGTGTATAGCGTGCAGTTATGTTCTCGGTGTGATGTGCTGTGCGTTGAGGGACTTCTGCATTCAAGTGCACAGAAGGTAGCCTCTCATGCTTGTCCGTTTTCGCCACAGGTTTGTAATCCTCCAGGAGGGCGTTGTTTCCTGAGGGTGCAAAGAGCCACGTCATCCCTTTAATAGCAAGGCCCTGACGATGCCTTTGTAGTAATCTGTCAGAAACTGCTGCGGGAGAGCCTTGTGCCAAACTCTGCTGGGGAAACAATCCACCGTGCACTGAGGAGACCCTCCCTGAGAGAATACTAGGCTGCTTTCGCCTTGCATGCAACTGGCTCCTACGTGATAAGGAAAACAGTAAACATTGCAGTAGAAGGCGGTCTTCTCTGTACGCCCTCTGTCTCAGAGACCTAAGTGAGCCGCGAATAGGCCTTCGCACTAGCCACACAGGAAGCTGCAGAACAAGATGCTTTGAAATGACAGCAGTGGAGGCAAGCCAGCTATGGATTCAGCTTATGTGAGTGAAAGAAACCAGTGCGGGATGGCCCATCCAAGGAATCATTGAAGCCGTGGCGGTGGAAGTTGAAACTGAGCTTGCAATGTGCTTTCCGTGTCTGTCGTGTGCGCGTGCACTCTAAGCGCCTGAGTGACGTCTGCTGCGCAGAGCTCTGTGTGTGCCGAGCGGCGTGCGCTCGCTTGGGTGGCCATTCGCGTGAGGCCTTGCTGAGGCAGCCTGGCTGTCAGAAAGTTGCCCGCATACAACGAATTCCGCTTGCAAAGTGCTTCCCGTGTCTGCCCTGTGTGCCTGCACTCTAAGCACCTGAGTGGAGTCTGCTGCGCAGAGCTCTGTGTGTGCCGAGCGGCGTGCGCTCGCTTGGGTGGCCATTCGCGTGAGGCCTTGCTGAGGCAGCCTGGCTGTCAGAAAGTTGCCCGCATACAACGAATTCCGCTTGCAATGTGCTTCCCGTGTCTGCCGTGTGTGCCTGCACTCTAAGCGCCTGAGTGGAGTCTGCTGCGCAGAGCTCTGTGTGTGCTGAGCGGCGTGCGCTCGCTTGGGTGGCCATTCGCGCGAGGCCTTGCTGAGGAAGCCTGGCTGTCAGGAAAACGCCCGCATACAACGAATTTAGCTTGGCAGTGCAAAAAGTCGCTTTCGTCTGCTACTACGTGGCCGCTCCAGAGAGGCCCAGGTTGGTCTGTGTGGTATGTAAGCCGGTTTCCCATGCCACAGTCTGAGCTTTGAAAACTAAGTGCCCATTGGCTTCAGTCCCCAACCATCATGTCAGCGAGAGGTGTGTGCAAGCTTCTGCAAAGCCTGGTGGCGGATGGGCCCTAAGCGTCAGGGCCGTTGTCCTGCAGAGAAGGATCTGAGGCTGTCTCAGTTCAAGGGATTTCCTGCTCAGCCATATCCAGACTGGCAGCTAAACACTGCTGTGTCAAGGCGAGCTTCTTATACACACTTCTACTCCCAGACACAGGGATACTGTGAAGAGGTCTTCCGCCCAGCCTCAGGGGAAGAGGCGGGGCAAGTTGCTTTCTGTACAGCATTCATTGGAAGCAGGACGTTTGGAGGTTCTGTTCCACAGGCGAAAAGCAGGCAGCACTAGGAGAATCTGTCAAGGAAGCTCCTCTTTATGGCTAGCGAGGCTTAATTCAAACGTGCAATGGAAAATTGTTCTGGGGTAACTGAGCTCTAACTTCACGCTCTAACACTTGCAGCTACTTTCTCCTAACTCATACAGAGTGGAATCGCCAAATACAGAGTAGAATTCTGTTGCGGTACGCTGTGTTCTTGTGTGCTTGGCGATGTATTGCCGACGGCCTGCGGGACCTGCTTGTCTTCTGTGTTGTGTGTTGTCCGTGCTGTGTGTATCTTGTATGTAGTATGTGCGGTATGTGTTCCTCACTGCTTGCTGAGTGCACAGTTCTGTGTATTTTTCACTGTGCTGTGTGTTATGTGAGATGTTGGTATTTGTGAGTGGTGTGTGTTGAGTGGTTCTTCGTGCATTGTACATTTCGCCTTTTTTGATGAGTTCTCTGTTGGCGGTTGCATATGTTGTGCGTTTGGTGTGTGGCTTCCCGTCTAATGTGTAGTGTGAAATGTGTGTCTGGTCTTTCTGTTGTCTGCTGTGTTGTGTACTGTGTTCTGGGTTGTGCGAGTGCTGTCTTTCGGCTTTCCGTGTGTTGCATACTGGGTCGATGTTGGGTGGGCTGTGTAATTTGAGCACTGTGTGCAAAGTTGAGTTTGCCTTGTGTCGGACGTGTTGTGTGCATGTGCATGTTGTGTGTGTGTGTTTGTGCGTTTTCGTTCGTGCTGTCTGCGTGTGGGTCTGCGTGTGCGCAGTATTGTATGCTTGTGGTTGTGCGTGTTGTGTGTAGTGCGTTCTATGTGTGTTGCATGTGTTTTCGTCAGTTGCGTGTGTGCACTTGTAGGTGCTGTGTCAGTTTTGTGTGTGTGAGATTGTGATTTGTGTGCTGTTGTGTTAGAGAGGCTGTGTGTGTGTGTTTGGCTGTTTGAGTTATGCACATGATGTGAGATGTGTTGACTGTGTGTGGTTGTCCTTGTTTTGTACGTCTCTTGTGCGCAGTCTGCGGTCTGTGCAGTGTTTATCGCGCGTATTGTGAGCAGTAGCTATGTGCCTGCCTTTCAAGGGTGTGGTGTGTTTATGGTGTCTGTTGTGTGGCGTGTTTCTGTGTTGTGTGTGTGTGCACTGCGTTGTGCTCCTGTGTGAGGATGTATGTGTGGTGTGTCTGTGCGTGATTGTGTGTGTAGTGCGTAGTGTGTGAAATGGGTGCTACTTGTCTTCTTGGTTGGTTATATGTGTTTTGCCCATGGATTTGGGAGTGTCGTGTGTGTTAGGAGTTGTGGTACTTTCTGTGTGTGTCGTGTGCTGTGTTGTTCTGTGATTTGTGTTTGTGCTGTGTGTGTCCTACTCTGTGTGTTCTGTGGTCTGTGTGTTTTGCAAGTTGAGTGAGATATTGCGTGTTATGACCGATATCTTGTGTATATGTTGCGTGTTTGGCATTGTGCATTCTGCGAGGCTCTGTGTGCTGTATGTTTTATGTGTGTTTGGAGTGATGTGTGCACTGTGTGAAATGTGTGTTGCATAAATTCGGTGTTCTTTCTGTGGTGGTTTGTGTGTGTTTTGCATGGGGGTTGCTATGTGTGTGGTTGTGTTTGACAGGTTGTGTGCGTGGTTGGCTCCTTGAGCAATGAGTGTACTTTGTGATGCGTGTACTGTGTATGGTCAAGCTTGGTCAGTGGGCCTCACTGTGGGTGTTGTGTTCACTCTGAGAACCGTGGTTCACGTGTATAGCGTGCAGTTATGTTCTCGGTGTGATGTGCTGTGCGTTGAGGGACTTCTGCATTCAAGTGCACAGAAGGTAGCCTCTCATGCTTGTCCGTTTTCGCCACAGGTTTGTAATCCTCCAGGAGGGCGTTGTTTCCTGAGGGTGCAAAGAGCCACGTCATCCCTTTAATAGCAAGGCCCTGACGATGCCTTTGTAGTAATCTGTCAGAAACTGCTGCGGGAGAGCCTTGTGCCAAACTCTGCTGGGGAAACAATCCACCGTGCACTGAGGAGACCCTCCCTGAGAGAATACTAGGCTGCTTTCGCCTTGCATGCAACTGGCTCCTACGTGATAAGGAAAACAGTAAACATTGCAGTAGAAGGCGGTCTTCTCTGTACGCCCTCTGTCTCAGAGACCTAAGTGAGCCGCGAATAGGCCTTCGCACTAGCCACACAGGAAGCTGCAGAACAAGATGCTTTGAAATGACAGCAGTGGAGGCAAGCCAGCTATGGATTCAGCTTATGTGAGTGAAAGAAACCAGTGCGGGATGGCCCATCCAAGGAATCATTGAAGCCGTGGCGGTGGAAGTTGAAACTGAGCTTGCAATGTGCTTTCCGTGTCTGTCGTGTGCGCGTGCACTCTAAGCGCCTGAGTGACGTCTGCTGCGCAGAGCTCTGTGTGTGCCGAGCGGCGTGCGCTCGCTTGGGTGGCCATTCGCGTGAGGCCTTGCTGAGGCAGCCTGGCTGTCAGAAAGTTGCCCGCATACAACGAATTCCGCTTGCAAAGTGCTTCCCGTGTCTGCCCTGTGTGCCTGCACTCTAAGCACCTGAGTGGAGTCTGCTGCGCAGAGCTCTGTGTGTGCCGAGCGGCGTGCGCTCGCTTGGGTGGCCATTCGCGTGAGGCCTTGCTGAGGCAGCCTGGCTGTCAGAAAGTTGCCCGCATACAACGAATTCCGCTTGCAATGTGCTTCCCGTGTCTGCCGTGTGTGCCTGCACTCTAAGCGCCTGAGTGGAGTCTGCTGCGCAGAGCTCTGTGTGTGCTGAGCGGCGTGCGCTCGCTTGGGTGGCCATTCGCGCGAGGCCTTGCTGAGGAAGCCTGGCTGTCAGGAAAACGCCCGCATACAACGAATTTAGCTTGGCAGTGCAAAAAGTCGCTTTCGTCTGCTACTACGTGGCCGCTCCAGAGAGGCCCAGGTTGGTCTGTGTGGTATGTAAGCCGGTTTCCCATGCCACAGTCTGAGCTTTGAAAACTAAGTGCCCATTGGCTTCAGTCCCCAACCATCATGTCAGCGAGAGGTGTGTGCAAGCTTCTGCAAAGCCTGGTGGCGGATGGGCCCTAAGCGTCAGGGCCGTTGTCCTGCAGAGAAGGATCTGAGGCTGTCTCAGTTCAAGGGATTTCCTGCTCAGCCATATCCAGACTGGCAGCTAAACACTGCTGTGTCAAGGCGAGCTTCTTATACACACTTCTACTCCCAGACACAGGGATACTGTGAAGAGGTCTTCCGCCCAGCCTCAGGGGAAGAGGCGGGGCAAGTTGCTTTCTGTACAGCATTCATTGGAAGCAGGACGTTTGGAGGTTCTGTTCCACAGGCGAAAAGCAGGCAGCACTAGGAGAATCTGTCAAGGAAGCTCCTCTTTATGGCTAGCGAGGCTTAATTCAAACGTGCAATGGAAAATTGTTCTGGGGTAACTGAGCTCTAACTTCACGCTCTAACACTTGCAGCTACTTTCTCCTAACTCATACAGAGTGGAATCGCCAAATACAGAGTAGAATTCTGTTGCGGTACGCTGTGTTCTTGTGTGCTTGGCGATGTATTGCCGACGGCCTGCGGGACCTGCTTGTCTTCTGTGTTGTGTGTTGTCCGTGCTGTGTGTATCTTGTATGTAGTATGTGCGGTATGTGTTCCTCACTGCTTGCTGAGTGCACAGTTCTGTGTATTTTTCACTGTGCTGTGTGTTATGTGAGATGTTGGTATTTGTGAGTGGTGTGTGTTGAGTGGTTCTTCGTGCATTGTACATTTCGCCTTTTTTGATGAGTTCTCTGTTGGCGGTTGCATATGTTGTGCGTTTGGTGTGTGGCTTCCCGTCTAATGTGTAGTGTGAAATGTGTGTCTGGTCTTTCTGTTGTCTGCTGTGTTGTGTACTGTGTTCTGGGTTGTGCGAGTGCTGTCTTTCGGCTTTCCGTGTGTTGCATACTGGGTCGATGTTGGGTGGGCTGTGTAATTTGAGCACTGTGTGCAAAGTTGAGTTTGCCTTGTGTCGGACGTGTTGTGTGCATGTGCATGTTGTGTGTGTGTGTTTGTGCGTTTTCGTTCGTGCTGTCTGCGTGTGGGTCTGCGTGTGCGCAGTATTGTATGCTTGTGGTTGTGCGTGTTGTGTGTAGTGCGTTCTATGTGTGTTGCATGTGTTTTCGTCAGTTGCGTGTGTGCACTTGTAGGTGCTGTGTCAGTTTTGTGTGTGTGAGATTGTGATTTGTGTGCTGTTGTGTTAGAGAGGCTGTGTGTGTGTGTTTGGCTGTTTGAGTTATGCACATGATGTGAGATGTGTTGACTGTGTGTGGTTGTGCTTGTTTTGTACGTCTCTTGTGCGCAGTCTGCGGTCTGTGCAGTGTTTATCGCGCGTATTGTGAGCAGTAGCTATGTGCCTGCCTTTCAAGGGTGTGGTGTGTTTATGGTGTCTGTTGTGTGGCGTGTTTCTGTGTTGTGTGTGTGTGCACTGCGTTGTGCTCCTGTGTGAGGATGTATGTGTGGTGTGTCTGTGCGTGATTGTGTGTGTAGTGCGTAGTGTGTGAAATGGGTGCTACTTGTCTTCTTGGTTGGTTATATGTGTTTTGCCCATGGATTTGGGAGTGTCGTGTGTGTTAGGAGTTGTGGTACTTTCTGTGTGTGTCGTGTGCTGTGTTGTTCTGTGATTTGTGTTTGTGCTGTGTGTGTCCTACTCTGTGTGTTCTGTGGTCTGTGTGTTTTGCAAGTTGAGTGAGATATTGCGTGTTATGACCGATATCTTGTGTATATGTTGCGTGTTTGGCATTGTGCATTCTGCGAGGCTCTGTGTGCTGTATGTTTTATGTGTGTTTGGAGTGATGTGTGCACTGTGTGAAATGTGTGTTGCATAAATTCGGTGTTCTTTCTGTGGTGGTTTGTGTGTGTTTTGCATGGGGGTTGCTATGTGTGTGGTTGTGTTTGACAGGTTGTGTGCGTGGTTGGCTCCTTGAGCAATGAGTGTACTTTGTGATGCGTGTACTGTGTATGGTCAAGCTTGGTCAGTGGGCCTCACTGTGGGTGTTGTGTTCACTCTGAGAACCGTGGTTCACGTGTATAGCGTGCAGTTATGTTCTCGGTGTGATGTGCTGTGCGTTGAGGGACTTCTGCATTCAAGTGCACAGAAGGTAGCCTCTCATGCTTGTCCGTTTTCGCCACAGGTTTGTAATCCTCCAGGAGGGCGTTGTTTCCTGAGGGTGCAAAGAGCCACGTCATCCCTTTAATAGCAAGGCCCTGACGATGCCTTTGTAGTAATCTGTCAGAAACTGCTGCGGGAGAGCCTTGTGCCAAACTCTGCTGGGGAAACAATCCACCGTGCACTGAGGAGACCCTCCCTGAGAGAATACTAGGCTGCTTTCGCCTTGCATGCAACTGGCTCCTACGTGATAAGGAAAACAGTAAACATTGCAGTAGAAGGCGGTCTTCTCTGTACGCCCTCTGTCTCAGAGACCTAAGTGAGCCGCGAATAGGCCTTCGCACTAGCCACACAGGAAGCTGCAGAACAAGATGCTTTGAAATGACAGCAGTGGAGGCAAGCCAGCTATGGATTCAGCTTATGTGAGTGAAAGAAACCAGTGCGGGATGGCCCATCCAAGGAATCATTGAAGCCGTGGCGGTGGAAGTTGAAACTGAGCTTGCAATGTGCTTTCCGTGTCTGTCGTGTGCGCGTGCACTCTAAGCGCCTGAGTGACGTCTGCTGCGCAGAGCTCTGTGTGTGCCGAGCGGCGTGCGCTCGCTTGGGTGGCCATTCGCGTGAGGCCTTGCTGAGGCAGCCTGGCTGTCAGAAAGTTGCCCGCATACAACGAATTCCGCTTGCAAAGTGCTTCCCGTGTCTGCCCTGTGTGCCTGCACTCTAAGCACCTGAGTGGAGTCTGCTGCGCAGAGCTCTGTGTGTGCCGAGCGGCGTGCGCTCGCTTGGGTGGCCATTCGCGTGAGGCCTTGCTGAGGCAGCCTGGCTGTCAGAAAGTTGCCCGCATACAACGAATTCCGCTTGCAATGTGCTTCCCGTGTCTGCCGTGTGTGCCTGCACTCTAAGCGCCTGAGTGGAGTCTGCTGCGCAGAGCTCTGTGTGTGCTGAGCGGCGTGCGCTCGCTTGGGTGGCCATTCGCGCGAGGCCTTGCTGAGGAAGCCTGGCTGTCAGGAAAACGCCCGCATACAACGAATTTAGCTTGGCAGTGCAAAAAGTCGCTTTCGTCTGCTACTACGTGGCCGCTCCAGAGAGGCCCAGGTTGGTCTGTGTGGTATGTAAGCCGGTTTCCCATGCCACAGTCTGAGCTTTGAAAACTAAGTGCCCATTGGCTTCAGTCCCCAACCATCATGTCAGCGAGAGGTGTGTGCAAGCTTCTGCAAAGCCTGGTGGCGGATGGGCCCTAAGCGTCAGGGCCGTTGTCCTGCAGAGAAGGATCTGAGGCTGTCTCAGTTCAAGGGATTTCCTGCTCAGCCATATCCAGACTGGCAGCTAAACACTGCTGTGTCAAGGCGAGCTTCTTATACACACTTCTACTCCCAGACACAGGGATACTGTGAAGAGGTCTTCCGCCCAGCCTCAGGGGAAGAGGCGGGGCAAGTTGCTTTCTGTACAGCATTCATTGGAAGCAGGACGTTTGGAGGTTCTGTTCCACAGGCGAAAAGCAGGCAGCACTAGGAGAATCTGTCAAGGAAGCTCCTCTTTATGGCTAGCGAGGCTTAATTCAAACGTGCAATGGAAAATTGTTCTGGGGTAACTGAGCTCTAACTTCACGCTCTAACACTTGCAGCTACTTTCTCCTAACTCATACAGAGTGGAATCGCCAAATACAGAGTAGAATTCTGTTGCGGTACGCTGTGTTCTTGTGTGCTTGGCGATGTATTGCCGACGGCCTGCGGGACCTGCTTGTCTTCTGTGTTGTGTGTTGTCCGTGCTGTGTGTATCTTGTATGTAGTATGTGCGGTATGTGTTCCTCACTGCTTGCTGAGTGCACAGTTCTGTGTATTTTTCACTGTGCTGTGTGTTATGTGAGATGTTGGTATTTGTGAGTGGTGTGTGTTGAGTGGTTCTTCGTGCATTGTACATTTCGCCTTTTTTGATGAGTTCTCTGTTGGCGGTTGCATATGTTGTGCGTTTGGTGTGTGGCTTCCCGTCTAATGTGTAGTGTGAAATGTGTGTCTGGTCTTTCTGTTGTCTGCTGTGTTGTGTACTGTGTTCTGGGTTGTGCGAGTGCTGTCTTTCGGCTTTCCGTGTGTTGCATACTGGGTCGATGTTGGGTGGGCTGTGTAATTTGAGCACTGTGTGCAAAGTTGAGTTTGCCTTGTGTCGGACGTGTTGTGTGCATGTGCATGTTGTGTGTGTGTGTTTGTGCGTTTTCGTTCGTGCTGTCTGCGTGTGGGTCTGCGTGTGCGCAGTATTGTATGCTTGTGGTTGTGCGTGTTGTGTGTAGTGCGTTCTATGTGTGTTGCATGTGTTTTCGTCAGTTGCGTGTGTGCACTTGTAGGTGCTGTGTCAGTTTTGTGTGTGTGAGATTGTGATTTGTGTGCTGTTGTGTTAGAGAGGCTGTGTGTGTGTGTTTGGCTGTTTGAGTTATGCACATGATGTGAGATGTGTTGACTGTGTGTGGTTGTGCTTGTTTTGTACGTCTCTTGTGCGCAGTCTGCGGTCTGTGCAGTGTTTATCGCGCGTATTGTGAGCAGTAGCTATGTGCCTGCCTTTCAAGGGTGTGGTGTGTTTATGGTGTCTGTTGTGTGGCGTGTTTCTGTGTTGTGTGTGTGTGCACTGCGTTGTGCTCCTGTGTGAGGATGTATGTGTGGTGTGTCTGTGCGTGATTGTGTGTGTAGTGCGTAGTGTGTGAAATGGGTGCTACTTGTCTTCTTGGTTGGTTATATGTGTTTTGCCCATGGATTTGGGAGTGTCGTGTGTGTTAGGAGTTGTGGTACTTTCTGTGTGTGTCGTGTGCTGTGTTGTTCTGTGATTTGTGTTTGTGCTGTGTGTGTCCTACTCTGTGTGTTCTGTGGTCTGTGTGTTTTGCAAGTTGAGTGAGATATTGCGTGTTATGACCGATATCTTGTGTATATGTTGCGTGTTTGGCATTGTGCATTCTGCGAGGCTCTGTGTGCTGTATGTTTTATGTGTGTTTGGAGTGATGTGTGCACTGTGTGAAATGTGTGTTGCATAAATTCGGTGTTCTTTCTGTGGTGGTTTGTGTGTGTTTTGCATGGGGGTTGCTATGTGTGTGGTTGTGTTTGACAGGTTGTGTGCGTGGTTGGCTCCTTGAGCAATGAGTGTACTTTGTGATGCGTGTACTGTGTATGGTCAAGCTTGGTCAGTGGGCCTCACTGTGGGTGTTGTGTTCACTCTGAGAACCGTGGTTCACGTGTATAGCGTGCAGTTATGTTCTCGGTGTGATGTGCTGTGCGTTGAGGGACTTCTGCATTCAAGTGCACAGAAGGTAGCCTCTCATGCTTGTCCGTTTTCGCCACAGGTTTGTAATCCTCCAGGAGGGCGTTGTTTCCTGAGGGTGCAAAGAGCCACGTCATCCCTTTAATAGCAAGGCCCTGACGATGCCTTTGTAGTAATCTGTCAGAAACTGCTGCGGGAGAGCCTTGTGCCAAACTCTGCTGGGGAAACAATCCACCGTGCACTGAGGAGACCCTCCCTGAGAGAATACTAGGCTGCTTTCGCCTTGCATGCAACTGGCTCCTACGTGATAAGGAAAACAGTAAACATTGCAGTAGAAGGCGGTCTTCTCTGTACGCCCTCTGTCTCAGAGACCTAAGTGAGCCGCGAATAGGCCTTCGCACTAGCCACACAGGAAGCTGCAGAACAAGATGCTTTGAAATGACAGCAGTGGAGGCAAGCCAGCTATGGATTCAGCTTATGTGAGTGAAAGAAACCAGTGCGGGATGGCCCATCCAAGGAATCATTGAAGCCGTGGCGGTGGAAGTTGAAACTGAGCTTGCAATGTGCTTTCCGTGTCTGTCGTGTGCGCGTGCACTCTAAGCGCCTGAGTGACGTCTGCTGCGCAGAGCTCTGTGTGTGCCGAGCGGCGTGCGCTCGCTTGGGTGGCCATTCGCGTGAGGCCTTGCTGAGGCAGCCTGGCTGTCAGAAAGTTGCCCGCATACAACGAATTCCGCTTGCAAAGTGCTTCCCGTGTCTGCCCTGTGTGCCTGCACTCTAAGCACCTGAGTGGAGTCTGCTGCGCAGAGCTCTGTGTGTGCCGAGCGGCGTGCGCTCGCTTGGGTGGCCATTCGCGTGAGGCCTTGCTGAGGCAGCCTGGCTGTCAGAAAGTTGCCCGCATACAACGAATTCCGCTTGCAATGTGCTTCCCGTGTCTGCCGTGTGTGCCTGCACTCTAAGCGCCTGAGTGGAGTCTGCTGCGCAGAGCTCTGTGTGTGCTGAGCGGCGTGCGCTCGCTTGGGTGGCCATTCGCGCGAGGCCTTGCTGAGGAAGCCTGGCTGTCAGGAAAACGCCCGCATACAACGAATTTAGCTTGGCAGTGCAAAAAGTCGCTTTCGTCTGCTACTACGTGGCCGCTCCAGAGAGGCCCAGGTTGGTCTGTGTGGTATGTAAGCCGGTTTCCCATGCCACAGTCTGAGCTTTGAAAACTAAGTGCCCATTGGCTTCAGTCCCCAACCATCATGTCAGCGAGAGGTGTGTGCAAGCTTCTGCAAAGCCTGGTGGCGGATGGGCCCTAAGCGTCAGGGCCGTTGTCCTGCAGAGAAGGATCTGAGGCTGTCTCAGTTCAAGGGATTTCCTGCTCAGCCATATCCAGACTGGCAGCTAAACACTGCTGTGTCAAGGCGAGCTTCTTATACACACTTCTACTCCCAGACACAGGGATACTGTGAAGAGGTCTTCCGCCCAGCCTCAGGGGAAGAGGCGGGGCAAGTTGCTTTCTGTACAGCATTCATTGGAAGCAGGACGTTTGGAGGTTCTGTTCCACAGGCGAAAAGCAGGCAGCACTAGGAGAATCTGTCAAGGAAGCTCCTCTTTATGGCTAGCGAGGCTTAATTCAAACGTGCAATGGAAAATTGTTCTGGGGTAACTGAGCTCTAACTTCACGCTCTAACACTTGCAGCTACTTTCTCCTAACTCATACAGAGTGGAATCGCCAAATACAGAGTAGAATTCTGTTGCGGTACGCTGTGTTCTTGTGTGCTTGGCGATGTATTGCCGACGGCCTGCGGGACCTGCTTGTCTTCTGTGTTGTGTGTTGTCCGTGCTGTGTGTATCTTGTATGTAGTATGTGCGGTATGTGTTCCTCACTGCTTGCTGAGTGCACAGTTCTGTGTATTTTTCACTGTGCTGTGTGTTATGTGAGATGTTGGTATTTGTGAGTGGTGTGTGTTGAGTGGTTCTTCGTGCATTGTACATTTCGCCTTTTTTGATGAGTTCTCTGTTGGCGGTTGCATATGTTGTGCGTTTGGTGTGTGGCTTCCCGTCTAATGTGTAGTGTGAAATGTGTGTCTGGTCTTTCTGTTGTCTGCTGTGTTGTGTACTGTGTTCTGGGTTGTGCGAGTGCTGTCTTTCGGCTTTCCGTGTGTTGCATACTGGGTCGATGTTGGGTGGGCTGTGTAATTTGAGCACTGTGTGCAAAGTTGAGTTTGCCTTGTGTCGGACGTGTTGTGTGCATGTGCATGTTGTGTGTGTGTGTTTGTGCGTTTTCATTCGTGCTGTCTGCGTGTGGGTCTGCGTGTGCGCAGTATTGTATGCTTGTGGTTGTGCGTGTTGTGTGTAGTGCGTTCTATGTGTGTTGCATGTGTTTTCGTCAGTTGCGTGTGTGCACTTGTAGGTGCTGTGTCAGTTTTGTGTGTGTGAGATTGTGATTTGTGTGCTGTTGTGTTAGAGAGGCTGTGTGTGTGTGTTTGGCTGTTTGAGTTATGCACATGATGTGAGATGTGTTGACTGTGTGTGGTTGTGCTTGTTTTGTACGTCTCTTGTGCGCAGTCTGCGGTCTGTGCAGTGTTTATCGGGCGTATTGTGAGCAGTAGCTATGTGCCTGCCTTTCAAGGGTGTGGTGTGTTTATGGTGTCTGTTGTGTGGCGTGTTTCTGTGTTGTGTGTGTGTGCACTGCGTTGTGCTCCTGTGTGAGGATGTATGTGTGGTGTGTCTGTGCGTGATTGTGTGTGTAGTGCGTAGTGTGTGAAATGGGTGCTACTTGTCTTCTTGGTTGGTTATATGTGTTTTGCCCATGGATTTGGGAGTGTCGTGTGTGTTAGGAGTTGTGGTACTTTCTGTGTGTGTCGTGTGCTGTGTTGTTCTGTGATTTGTGTTTGTGCTGTGTGTGTCCTACTCTGTGTGTTCTGTGGTCTGTGTGTTTTGCAAGTTGAGTGAGATATTGCGTGTTATGACCGATATCTTGTGTATATGTTGCGTGTTTGGCATTGTGCATTCTGCGAGGCTCTGTGTGCTGTATGTTTTATGTGTGTTTGGAGTGATGTGTGCACTGTGTGAAATGTGTGTTGCATAAATTCGGTGTTCTTTCTGTGGTGGTTTGTGTGTGTTTTGCATGGGGGTTGCTATGTGTGTGGTTGTGTTTGACAGGTTGTGTGCGTGGTTGGCTCCTTGAGCAATGAGTGTACTTTGTGATGCGTGTACTGTGTATGGTCAAGCTTGGTCAGTGGGCCTCACTGTGGGTGTTGTGTTCACTCTGAGAACCGTGGTTCACGTGTATAGCGTGCAGTTATGTTCTCGGTGTGATGTGCTGTGCGTTGAGGGACTTCTGCATTCAAGTGCACAGAAGGTAGCCTCTCATGCTTGTCCGTTTTCGCCACAGGTTTGTAATCCTCCAGGAGGGCGTTGTTTCCTGAGGGTGCAAAGAGCCACGTCATCCCTTTAATAGCAAGGCCCTGACGATGCCTTTGTAGTAATCTGTCAGAAACTGCTGCGGGAGAGCCTTGTGCCAAACTCTGCTGGGGAAACAATCCACCGTGCACTGAGGAGACCCTCCCTGAGAGAATACTAGGCTGCTTTCGCCTTGCATGCAACTGGCTCCTACGTGATAAGGAAAACAGTAAACATTGCAGTAGAAGGCGGTCTTCTCTGTACGCCCTCTGTCTCAGAGACCTAAGTGAGCCGCGAATAGGCCTTCGCACTAGCCACACAGGAAGCTGCAGAACAAGATGCTTTGAAATGACAGCAGTGGAGGCAAGCCAGCTATGGATTCAGCTTATGTGAGTGAAAGAAACCAGTGCGGGATGGCCCATCCAAGGAATCATTGAAGCCGTGGCGGTGGAAGTTGAAACTGAGCTTGCAATGTGCTTTCCGTGTCTGTCGTGTGCGCGTGCACTCTAAGCGCCTGAGTGACGTCTGCTGCGCAGAGCTCTGTGTGTGCCGAGCGGCGTGCGCTCGCTTGGGTGGCCATTCGCGTGAGGCCTTGCTGAGGCAGCCTGGCTGTCAGAAAGTTGCCCGCATACAACGAATTCCGCTTGCAAAGTGCTTCCCGTGTCTGCCCTGTGTGCCTGCACTCTAAGCACCTGAGTGGAGTCTGCTGCGCAGAGCTCTGTGTGTGCCGAGCGGCGTGCGCTCGCTTGGGTGGCCATTCGCGTGAGGCCTTGCTGAGGCAGCCTGGCTGTCAGAAAGTTGCCCGCATACAACGAATTCCGCTTGCAATGTGCTTCCCGTGTCTGCCGTGTGTGCCTGCACTCTAAGCGCCTGAGTGGAGTCTGCTGCGCAGAGCTCTGTGTGTGCTGAGCGGCGTGCGCTCGCTTGGGTGGCCATTCGCGCGAGGCCTTGCTGAGGAAGCCTGGCTGTCAGGAAAACGCCCGCATACAACGAATTTAGCTTGGCAGTGCAAAAAGTCGCTTTCGTCTGCTACTACGTGGCCGCTCCAGAGAGGCCCAGGTTGGTCTGTGTGGTATGTAAGCCGGTTTCCCATGCCACAGTCTGAGCTTTGAAAACTAAGTGCCCATTGGCTTCAGTCCCCAACCATCATGTCAGCGAGAGGTGTGTGCAAGCTTCTGCAAAGCCTGGTGGCGGATGGGCCCTAAGCGTCAGGGCCGTTGTCCTGCAGAGAAGGATCTGAGGCTGTCTCAGTTCAAGGGATTTCCTGCTCAGCCATATCCAGACTGGCAGCTAAACACTGCTGTGTCAAGGCGAGCTTCTTATACACACTTCTACTCCCAGACACAGGGATACTGTGAAGAGGTCTTCCGCCCAGCCTCAGGGGAAGAGGCGGGGCAAGTTGCTTTCTGTACAGCATTCATTGGAAGCAGGACGTTTGGAGGTTCTGTTCCACAGGCGAAAAGCAGGCAGCACTAGGAGAATCTGTCAAGGAAGCTCCTCTTTATGGCTAGCGAGGCTTAATTCAAACGTGCAATGGAAAATTGTTCTGGGGTAACTGAGCTCTAACTTCACGCTCTAACACTTGCAGCTACTTTCTCCTAACTCATACAGAGTGGAATCGCCAAATACAGAGTAGAATTCTGTTGCGGTACGCTGTGTTCTTGTGTGCTTGGCGATGTATTGCCGACGGCCTGCGGGACCTGCTTGTCTTCTGTGTTGTGTGTTGTCCGTGCTGTGTGTATCTTGTATGTAGTATGTGCGGTATGTGTTCCTCACTGCTTGCTGAGTGCACAGTTCTGTGTATTTTTCACTGTGCTGTGTGTTATGTGAGATGTTGGTATTTGTGAGTGGTGTGTGTTGAGTGGTTCTTCGTGCATTGTACATTTCGCCTTTTTTGATGAGTTCTCTGTTGGCGGTTGCATATGTTGTGCGTTTGGTGTGTGGCTTCCCGTCTAATGTGTAGTGTGAAATGTGTGTCTGGTCTTTCTGTTGTCTGCTGTGTTGTGTACTGTGTTCTGGGTTGTGCGAGTGCTGTCTTTCGGCTTTCCGTGTGTTGCATACTGGGTCGATGTTGGGTGGGCTGTGTAATTTGAGCACTGTGTGCAAAGTTGAGTTTGCCTTGTGTCGGACGTGTTGTGTGCATGTGCATGTTGTGTGTGTGTGTTTGTGCGTTTTCGTTCGTGCTGTCTGCGTGTGGGTCTGCGTGTGCGCAGTATTGTATGCTTGTGGTTGTGCGTGTTGTGTGTAGTGCGTTCTATGTGTGTTGCATGTGTTTTCGTCAGTTGCGTGTGTGCACTTGTAGGTGCTGTGTCAGTTTTGTGTGTGTGAGATTGTGATTTGTGTGCTGTTGTGTTAGAGAGGCTGTGTGTGTGTGTTTGGCTGTTTGAGTTATGCACATGATGTGAGATGTGTTGACTGTGTGTGGTTGTGCTTGTTTTGTACGTCTCTTGTGCGCAGTCTGCGGTCTGTGCAGTGTTTATCGCGCGTATTGTGAGCAGTAGCTATGTGCCTGCCTTTCAAGGGTGTGGTGTGTTTATGGTGTCTGTTGTGTGGCGTGTTTCTGTGTTGTGTGTGTGTGCACTGCGTTGTGCTCCTGTGTGAGGATGTATGTGTGGTGTGTCTGTGCGTGATTGTGTGTGTAGTGCGTAGTGTGTGAAATGGGTGCTACTTGTCTTCTTGGTTGGTTATATGTGTTTTGCCCATGGATTTGGGAGTGTCGTGTGTGTTAGGAGTTGTGGTACTTTCTGTGTGTGTCGTGTGCTGTGTTGTTCTGTGATTTGTGTTTGTGCTGTGTGTGTCCTACTCTGTGTGTTCTGTGGTCTGTGTGTTTTGCAAGTTGAGTGAGATATTGCGTGTTATGACCGATATCTTGTGTATATGTTGCGTGTTTGGCATTGTGCATTCTGCGAGGCTCTGTGTGCTGTATGTTTTATGTGTGTTTGGAGTGATGTGTGCACTGTGTGAAATGTGTGTTGCATAAATTCGGTGTTCTTTCTGTGGTGGTTTGTGTGTGTTTTGCATGGGGGTTGCTATGTGTGTGGTTGTGTTTGACAGGTTGTGTGCGTGGTTGGCTCCTTGAGCAATGAGTGTACTTTGTGATGCGTGTACTGTGTATGGTCAAGCTTGGTCAGTGGGCCTCACTGTGGGTGTTGTGTTCACTCTGAGAACCGTGGTTCACGTGTATAGCGTGCAGTTATGTTCTCGGTGTGATGTGCTGTGCGTTGAGGGACTTCTGCATTCAAGTGCACAGAAGGTAGCCTCTCATGCTTGTCCGTTTTCGCCACAGGTTTGTAATCCTCCAGGAGGGCGTTGTTTCCTGAGGGTGCAAAGAGCCACGTCATCCCTTTAATAGCAAGGCCCTGACGATGCCTTTGTAGTAATCTGTCAGAAACTGCTGCGGGAGAGCCTTGTGCCAAACTCTGCTGGGGAAACAATCCACCGTGCACTGAGGAGACCCTCCCTGAGAGAATACTAGGCTGCTTTCGCCTTGCATGCAACTGGCTCCTACGTGATAAGGAAAACAGTAAACATTGCAGTAGAAGGCGGTCTTCTCTGTACGCCCTCTGTCTCAGAGACCTAAGTGAGCCGCGAATAGGCCTTCGCACTAGCCACACAGGAAGCTGCAGAACAAGATGCTTTGAAATGACAGCAGTGGAGGCAAGCCAGCTATGGATTCAGCTTATGTGAGTGAAAGAAACCAGTGCGGGATGGCCCATCCAAGGAATCATTGAAGCCGTGGCGGTGGAAGTTGAAACTGAGCTTGCAATGTGCTTTCCGTGTCTGTCGTGTGCGCGTGCACTCTAAGCGCCTGAGTGACGTCTGCTGCGCAGAGCTCTGTGTGTGCCGAGCGGCGTGCGCTCGCTTGGGTGGCCATTCGCGTGAGGCCTTGCTGAGGCAGCCTGGCTGTCAGAAAGTTGCCCGCATACAACGAATTCCGCTTGCAAAGTGCTTCCCGTGTCTGCCCTGTGTGCCTGCACTCTAAGCACCTGAGTGGAGTCTGCTGCGCAGAGCTCTGTGTGTGCCGAGCGGCGTGCGCTCGCTTGGGTGGCCATTCGCGTGAGGCCTTGCTGAGGCAGCCTGGCTGTCAGAAAGTTGCCCGCATACAACGAATTCCGCTTGCAATGTGCTTCCCGTGTCTGCCGTGTGTGCCTGCACTCTAAGCGCCTGAGTGGAGTCTGCTGCGCAGAGCTCTGTGTGTGCTGAGCGGCGTGCGCTCGCTTGGGTGGCCATTCGCGCGAGGCCTTGCTGAGGAAGCCTGGCTGTCAGGAAAACGCCCGCATACAACGAATTTAGCTTGGCAGTGCAAAAAGTCGCTTTCGTCTGCTACTACGTGGCCGCTCCAGAGAGGCCCAGGTTGGTCTGTGTGGTATGTAAGCCGGTTTCCCATGCCACAGTCTGAGCTTTGAAAACTAAGTGCCCATTGGCTTCAGTCCCCAACCATCATGTCAGCGAGAGGTGTGTGCAAGCTTCTGCAAAGCCTGGTGGCGGATGGGCCCTAAGCGTCAGGGCCGTTGTCCTGCAGAGAAGGATCTGAGGCTGTCTCAGTTCAAGGGATTTCCTGCTCAGCCATATCCAGACTGGCAGCTAAACACTGCTGTGTCAAGGCGAGCTTCTTATACACACTTCTACTCCCAGACACAGGGATACTGTGAAGAGGTCTTCCGCCCAGCCTCAGGGGAAGAGGCGGGGCAAGTTGCTTTCTGTACAGCATTCATTGGAAGCAGGACGTTTGGAGGTTCTGTTCCACAGGCGAAAAGCAGGCAGCACTAGGAGAATCTGTCAAGGAAGCTCCTCTTTATGGCTAGCGAGGCTTAATTCAAACGTGCAATGGAAAATTGTTCTGGGGTAACTGAGCTCTAACTTCACGCTCTAACACTTGCAGCTACTTTCTCCTAACTCATACAGAGTGGAATCGCCAAATACAGAGTAGAATTCTGTTGCGGTACGCTGTGTTCTTGTGTGCTTGGCGATGTATTGCCGACGGCCTGCGGGACCTGCTTGTCTTCTGTGTTGTGTGTTGTCCGTGCTGTGTGTATCTTGTATGTAGTATGTGCGGTATGTGTTCCTCACTGCTTGCTGAGTGCACAGTTCTGTGTATTTTTCACTGTGCTGTGTGTTATGTGAGATGTTGGTATTTGTGAGTGGTGTGTGTTGAGTGGTTCTTCGTGCATTGTACATTTCGCCTTTTTTGATGAGTTCTCTGTTGGCGGTTGCATATGTTGTGCGTTTGGTGTGTGGCTTCCCGTCTAATGTGTAGTGTGAAATGTGTGTCTGGTCTTTCTGTTGTCTGCTGTGTTGTGTACTGTGTTCTGGGTTGTGCGAGTGCTGTCTTTCGGCTTTCCGTGTGTTGCATACTGGGTCGATGTTGGGTGGGCTGTGTAATTTGAGCACTGTGTGCAAAGTTGAGTTTGCCTTGTGTCGGACGTGTTGTGTGCATGTGCATGTTGTGTGTGTGTGTTTGTGCGTTTTCGTTCGTGCTGTCTGCGTGTGGGTCTGCGTGTGCGCAGTATTGTATGCTTGTGGTTGTGCGTGTTGTGTGTAGTGCGTTCTATGTGTGTTGCATGTGTTTTCGTCAGTTGCGTGTGTGCACTTGTAGGTGCTGTGTCAGTTTTGTGTGTGTGAGATTGTGATTTGTGTGCTGTTGTGTTAGAGAGGCTGTGTGTGTGTGTTTGGCTGTTTGAGTTATGCACATGATGTGAGATGTGTTGACTGTGTGTGGTTGTGCTTGTTTTGTACGTCTCTTGTGCGCAGTCTGCGGTCTGTGCAGTGTTTATCGCGCGTATTGTGAGCAGTAGCTATGTGCCTGCCTTTCAAGGGTGTGGTGTGTTTATGGTGTCTGTTGTGTGGCGTGTTTCTGTGTTGTGTGTGTGTGCACTGCGTTGTGCTCCTGTGTGAGGATGTATGTGTGGTGTGTCTGTGCGTGATTGTGTGTGTAGTGCGTAGTGTGTGAAATGGGTGCTACTTGTCTTCTTGGTTGGTTATATGTGTTTTGCCCATGGATTTGGGAGTGTCGTGTGTGTTAGGAGTTGTGGTACTTTCTGTGTGTGTCGTGTGCTGTGTTGTTCTGTGATTTGTGTTTGTGCTGTGTGTGTCCTACTCTGTGTGTTCTGTGGTCTGTGTGTTTTGCAAGTTGAGTGAGATATTGCGTGTTATGACCGATATCTTGTGTATATGTTGCATGTTTGGCATTGTGCATTCTGCGAGGCTCTGTGTGCTGTATGTTTTATGTGTGTTTGGAGTGATGTGTGCACTGTGTGAAATGTGTGTTGCATAAATTCGGTGTTCTTTCTGTGGTGGTTTGTGTGTGTTTTGCATGGGGGTTGCTATGTGTGTGGTTGTGTTTGACAGGTTGTGTGCGTGGTTGGCTCCTTGAGCAATGAGTGTACTTTGTGATGCGTGTACTGTGTATGGTCAAGCTTGGTCAGTGGGCCTCACTGTGGGTGTTGTGTTCACTCTGAGAACCGTGGTTCACGTGTATAGCGTGCAGTTATGTTCTCGGTGTGATGTGCTGTGCGTTGAGGGACTTCTGCATTCAAGTGCACAGAAGGTAGCCTCTCATGCTTGTCCGTTTTCGCCACAGGTTTGTAATCCTCCAGGAGGGCGTTGTTTCCTGAGGGTGCAAAGAGCCACGTCATCCCTTTAATAGCAAGGCCCTGACGATGCCTTTGTAGTAATCTGTCAGAAACTGCTGCGGGAGAGCCTTGTGCCAAACTCTGCTGGGGAAACAATCCACCGTGCACTGAGGAGACCCTCCCTGAGAGAATACTAGGCTGCTTTCGCCTTGCATGCAACTGGCTCCTACGTGATAAGGAAAACAGTAAACATTGCAGTAGAAGGCGGTCTTCTCTGTACGCCCTCTGTCTCAGAGACCTAAGTGAGCCGCGAATAGGCCTTCGCACTAGCCACACAGGAAGCTGCAGAACAAGATGCTTTGAAATGACAGCAGTGGAGGCAAGCCAGCTATGGATTCAGCTTATGTGAGTGAAAGAAACCAGTGCGGGATGGCCCATCCAAGGAATCATTGAAGCCGTGGCGGTGGAAGTTGAAACTGAGCTTGCAATGTGCTTTCCGTGTCTGTCGTGTGCGCGTGCACTCTAAGCGCCTGAGTGACGTCTGCTGCGCAGAGCTCTGTGTGTGCCGAGCGGCGTGCGCTCGCTTGGGTGGCCATTCGCGTGAGGCCTTGCTGAGGCAGCCTGGCTGTCAGAAAGTTGCCCGCATACAACGAATTCCGCTTGCAAAGTGCTTCCCGTGTCTGCCCTGTGTGCCTGCACTCTAAGCACCTGAGTGGAGTCTGCTGCGCAGAGCTCTGTGTGTGCCGAGCGGCGTGCGCTCGCTTGGGTGGCCATTCGCGTGAGGCCTTGCTGAGGCAGCCTGGCTGTCAGAAAGTTGCCCGCATACAACGAATTCCGCTTGCAATGTGCTTCCCGTGTCTGCCGTGTGTGCCTGCACTCTAAGCGCCTGAGTGGAGTCTGCTGCGCAGAGCTCTGTGTGTGCTGAGCGGCGTGCGCTCGCTTGGGTGGCCATTCGCGCGAGGCCTTGCTGAGGAAGCCTGGCTGTCAGGAAAACGCCCGCATACAACGAATTTAGCTTGGCAGGGCAAAAAGTCGCTTTCGTCTGCTACTACAGGGCCGCTCCAGAGAGGCCCAGGTTGGTCTGTGTGGTATGTAAGCCGGATTCCCATGCCACAGCCTGAACTTTGAAAACTAAGTCCCCATTGGCTCCAGTCCCCAAGCATCATGTCAGCGAGAGGTGTGTGCAAGCTTCTGCAAAGCCTGGTGGCGGATGGGCCCTAAGCGTCAGGGCCGTTGTCCTGCAGAGAAGGATCTGAGGCTGTCTCAGTTCAAGGGATTTCCTGCTCAGCCATATCCAGACTGGCAGCTAAACACTGCTGTGTCAAGGCGAGCTTCTTATACACACTTCTACTCCCAGACACAGGGATACTGTGAAGAGGTCTTCCGCCCAGCCTCAGGGGAAGAGGCGGGGCAAGTTGCTTTCTGTACAGCATTCATTGGAAGCAGGACGTTTGGAGGTTCTGTTCCACAGGCGAAAAGCAGGCAGCACTAGGAGAATCTGTCAAGGAAGCTCCTCTTTATGGCTAGCGAGGCTTAATTCAAACGTGCAATGGAAAATTGTTCTGGGGTAACTGAGCTCTAACTTCACGCTCTAACACTTGCAGCTACTTTCTCCTAACTCATACAGAGTGGAATCGCCAAGTACAGAGTAGAATTCTGTTGCGGTACGCTGTGTTCTTGTGTGCTTGGCGATGTATTGCCGACGGCCTGCGGGACCTGCTTGTCTTCTGTGTTGTGTGTTGTCCGTGCTGTGTGTATCTTGTATGTAGTATGTGCGGTATGTGTTCCTCACTGCTTGCTGAGTGCACAGTTCTGTGTATTTTTCACTGTGCTGTGTGTTATGTGAGATGTTGGTATTTGTGAGTGGTGTGTGTTGAGTGGTTCTTCGTGCATTGTACATTTCGCCTTTTTTGATGAGTTCTCTGTTGGCGGTTGCATATGTTGTGCGTTTGGTGTGTGGCTTCCCGTCTAATGTGTAGTGTGAAATGTGTGTCTGGTCTTTCTGTTGTCTGCTGTGTTGTGTACTGTGTTCTGGGTTGTGCGAGTGCTGTCTTTCGGCTTTCCGTGTGTTGCATACTGGGTCGATGTTGGGTGGGCTGTGTAATTTGAGCACTGTGTGCAAAGTTGAGTTTGCCTTGTGTCGGACGTGTTGTGTGCATGTGCATGTTGTGTGTGTGTGTTTGTGCGTTTTCGTTCGTGCTGTCTGCGTGTGGGTCTGCGTGTGCGCAGTATTGTATGCTTGTGGTTGTGCGTGTTGTGTGTAGTGCGTTCTATGTGTGTTGCATGTGTTTTCGTCAGTTGCGTGTGTGCACTTGTAGGTGCTGTGTCAGTTTTGTGTGTGTGAGATTGTGATTTGTGTGCTGTTGTGTTAGAGAGGCTGTGTGTGTGTGTTTGGCTGTTTGAGTTATGCACATGATGTGAGATGTGTTGACTGTGTGTGGTTGTGCTTGTTTTGTACGTCTCTTGTGCGCAGTCTGCGGTCTGTGCAGTGTTTATCGCGCGTATTGTGAGCAGTAGCTATGTGCCTGCCTTTCAAGGGTGTGGTGTGTTTATGGTGTCTGTTGTGTGGCGTGTTTCTGTGTTGTGTGTGTGTGCACTGCGTTGTGCTCCTGTGTGAGGATGTATGTGTGGTGTGTCTGTGCGTGATTGTGTGTGTAGTGCGTAGTGTGTGAAATGGGTGCTACTTGTCTTCTTGGTTGGTTATATGTGTTTTGCCCATGGATTTGGGAGTGTCGTGTGTGTTAGGAGTTGTGGTACTTTCTGTGTGTGTCGTGTGCTGTGTTGTTCTGTGATTTGTGTTTGTGCTGTGTGTGTCCTACTCTGTGTGTTCTGTGGTCTGTGTGTTTTGCAAGTTGAGTGAGATATTGCGTGTTATGACCGATATCTTGTGTATATGTTGCGTGTTTGGCATTGTGCATTCTGCGAGGCTCTGTGTGCTGTATGTTTTATGTGTGTTTGGAGTGATGTGTGCACTGTGTGAAATGTGTGTTGCATAAATTCGGTGTTCTTTCTGTGGTGGTTTGTGTGTGTTTTGCATGGGGGTTGCTATGTGTGTGGTTGTGTTTGACAGGTTGTGTGCGTGGTTGGCTCCTTGAGCAATGAGTGTACTTTGTGATGCGTGTACTGTGTATGGTCAAGCTTGGTCAGTGGGCCTCACTGTGGGTGTTGTGTTCACTCTGAGAACCGTGGTTCACGTGTATAGCGTGCAGTTATGTTCTCGGTGTGATGTGCTGTGCGTTGAGGGACTTCTGCATTCAAGTGCACAGAAGGTAGCCTCTCATGCTTGTCCGTTTTCGCCACAGGTTTGTAATCCTCCAGGAGGGCGTTGTTTCCTGAGGGTGCAAAGAGCCACGTCATCCCTTTAATAGCAAGGCCCTGACGATGCCTTTGTAGTAATCTGTCAGAAACTGCTGCGGGAGAGCCTTGTGCCAAACTCTGCTGGGGAAACAATCCACCGTGCACTGAGGAGACCCTCCCTGAGAGAATACTAGGCTGCTTTCGCCTTGCATGCAACTGGCTCCTACGTGATAAGGAAAACAGTAAACATTGCAGTAGAAGGCGGTCTTCTCTGTACGCCCTCTGTCTCAGAGACCTAAGTGAGCCGCGAATAGGCCTTCGCACTAGCCACACAGGAAGCTGCAGAACAAGATGCTTTGAAATGACAGCAGTGGAGGCAAGCCAGCTATGGATTCAGCTTATGTGAGTGAAAGAAACCAGTGCGGGATGGCCCATCCAAGGAATCATTGAAGCCGTGGCGGTGGAAGTTGAAACTGAGCTTGCAATGTGCTTTCCGTGTCTGTCGTGTGCGCGTGCACTCTAAGCGCCTGAGTGACGTCTGCTGCGCAGAGCTCTGTGTGTGCCGAGCGGCGTGCGCTCGCTTGGGTGGCCATTCGCGTGAGGCCTTGCTGAGGCAGCCTGGCTGTCAGAAAGTTGCCCGCATACAACGAATTCCGCTTGCAAAGTGCTTCCCGTGTCTGCCCTGTGTGCCTGCACTCTAAGCACCTGAGTGGAGTCTGCTGCGCAGAGCTCTGTGTGTGCCGAGCGGCGTGCGCTCGCTTGGGTGGCCATTCGCGTGAGGCCTTGCTGAGGCAGCCTGGCTGTCAGAAAGTTGCCCGCATACAACGAATTCCGCTTGCAATGTGCTTCCCGTGTCTGCCGTGTGTGCCTGCACTCTAAGCGCCTGAGTGGAGTCTGCTGCGCAGAGCTCTGTGTGTGCTGAGCGGCGTGCGCTCGCTTGGGTGGCCATTCGCGCGAGGCCTTGCTGAGGAAGCCTGGCTGTCAGGAAAACGCCCGCATACAACGAATTTAGCTTGGCAGTGCAAAAAGTCGCTTTCGTCTGCTACTACGTGGCCGCTCCAGAGAGGCCCAGGTTGGTCTGTGTGGTATGTAAGCCGGTTTCCCATGCCACAGTCTGAGCTTTGAAAACTAAGTGCCCATTGGCTTCAGTCCCCAACCATCATGTCAGCGAGAGGTGTGTGCAAGCTTCTGCAAAGCCTGGTGGCGGATGGGCCCTAAGCGTCAGGGCCGTTGTCCTGCAGAGAAGGATCTGAGGCTGTCTCAGTTCAAGGGATTTCCTGCTCAGCCATATCCAGACTGGCAGCTAAACACTGCTGTGTCAAGGCGAGCTTCTTATACACACTTCTACTCCCAGACACAGGGATACTGTGAAGAGGTCTTCCGCCCAGCCTCAGGGGAAGAGGCGGGGCAAGTTGCTTTCTGTACAGCATTCATTGGAAGCAGGACGTTTGGAGGTTCTGTTCCACAGGCGAAAAGCAGGCAGCACTAGGAGAATCTGTCAAGGAAGCTCCTCTTTATGGCTAGCGAGGCTTAATTCAAACGTGCAATGGAAAATTGTTCTGGGGTAACTGAGCTCTAACTTCACGCTCTAACACTTGCAGCTACTTTCTCCTAACTCATACAGAGTGGAATCGCCAAATACAGAGTAGAATTCTGTTGCGGTACGCTGTGTTCTTGTGTGCTTGGCGATGTATTGCCGACGGCCTGCGGGACCTGCTTGTCTTCTGTGTTGTGTGTTGTCCGTGCTGTGTGTATCTTGTATGTAGTATGTGCGGTATGTGTTCCTCACTGCTTGCTGAGTGCACAGTTCTGTGTATTTTTCACTGTGCTGTGTGTTATGTGAGATGTTGGTATTTGTGAGTGGTGTGTGTTGAGTGGTTCTTCGTGCATTGTACATTTCGCCTTTTTTGATGAGTTCTCTGTTGGCGGTTGCATATGTTGTGCGTTTGGTGTGTGGCTTCCCGTCTAATGTGTAGTGTGAAATGTGTGTCTGGTCTTTCTGTTGTCTGCTGTGTTGTGTACTGTGTTCTGGGTTGTGCGAGTGCTGTCTTTCGGCTTTCCGTGTGTTGCATACTGGGTCGATGTTGGGTGGGCTGTGTAATTTGAGCACTGTGTGCAAAGTTGAGTTTGCCTTGTGTCGGACGTGTTGTGTGCATGTGCATGTTGTGTGTGTGTGTTTGTGCGTTTTCGTTCGTGCTGTCTGCGTGTGGGTCTGCGTGTGCGCAGTATTGTATGCTTGTGGTTGTGCGTGTTGTGTGTAGTGCGTTCTATGTGTGTTGCATGTGTTTTCGTCAGTTGCGTGTGTGCACTTGTAGGTGCTGTGTCAGTTTTGTGTGTGTGAGATTGTGATTTGTGTGCTGTTGTGTTAGAGAGGCTGTGTGTGTGTGTTTGGCTGTTTGAGTTATGCACATGATGTGAGATGTGTTGACTGTGTGTGGTTGTGCTTGTTTTGTACGTCTCTTGTGCGCAGTCTGCGGTCTGTGCAGTGTTTATCGCGCGTATTGTGAGCAGTAGCTATGTGCCTGCCTTTCAAGGGTGTGGTGTGTTTATGGTGTCTGTTGTGTGGCGTGTTTCTGTGTTGTGTGTGTGTGCACTGCGTTGTGCTCCTGTGTGAGGATGTATGTGTGGTGTGTCTGTGCGTGATTGTGTGTGTAGTGCGTAGTGTGTGAAATGGGTGCTACTTGTCTTCTTGGTTGGTTATATGTGTTTTGCCCATGGATTTGGGAGTGTCGTGTGTGTTAGGAGTTGTGGTACTTTCTGTGTGTGTCGTGTGCTGTGTTGTTCTGTGATTTGTGTTTGTGCTGTGTGTGTCCTACTCTGTGTGTTCTGTGGTCTGTGTGTTTTGCAAGTTGAGTGAGATATTGCGTGTTATGACCGATATCTTGTGTATATGTTGCGTGTTTGGCATTGTGCATTCTGCGAGGCTCTGTGTGCTGTATGTTTTATGTGTGTTTGGAGTGATGTGTGCACTGTGTGAAATGTGTGTTGCATAAATTCGGTGTTCTTTCTGTGGTGGTTTGTGTGTGTTTTGCATGGGGGTTGCTATGTGTGTGGTTGTGTTTGACAGGTTGTGTGCGTGGTTGGCTCCTTGAGCAATGAGTGTACTTTGTGATGCGTGTACTGTGTATGGTCAAGCTTGGTCAGTGGGCCTCACTGTGGGTGTTGTGTTCACTCTGAGAACCGTGGTTCACGTGTATAGCGTGCAGTTATGTTCTCGGTGTGATGTGCTGTGCGTTGAGGGACTTCTGCATTCAAGTGCACAGAAGGTAGCCTCTCATGCTTGTCCGTTTTCGCCACAGGTTTGTAATCCTCCAGGAGGGCGTTGTTTCCTGAGGGTGCAAAGAGCCACGTCATCCCTTTAATAGCAAGGCCCTGACGATGCCTTTGTAGTAATCTGTCAGAAACTGCTGCGGGAGAGCCTTGTGCCAAACTCTGCTGGGGAAACAATCCACCGTGCACTGAGGAGACCCTCCCTGAGAGAATACTAGGCTGCTTTCGCCTTGCATGCAACTGGCTCCTACGTGATAAGGAAAACAGTAAACATTGCAGTAGAAGGCGGTCTTCTCTGTACGCCCTCTGTCTCAGAGACCTAAGTGAGCCGCGAATAGGCCTTCGCACTAGCCACACAGGAAGCTGCAGAACAAGATGCTTTGAAATGACAGCAGTGGAGGCAAGCCAGCTATGGATTCAGCTTATGTGAGTGAAAGAAACCAGTGCGGGATGGCCCATCCAAGGAATCATTGAAGCCGTGGCGGTGGAAGTTGAAACTGAGCTTGCAATGTGCTTTCCGTGTCTGTCGTGTGCGCGTGCACTCTAAGCGCCTGAGTGACGTCTGCTGCGCAGAGCTCTGTGTGTGCCGAGCGGCGTGCGCTCGCTTGGGTGGCCATTCGCGTGAGGCCTTGCTGAGGCAGCCTGGCTGTCAGAAAGTTGCCCGCATACAACGAATTCCGCTTGCAAAGTGCTTCCCGTGTCTGCCCTGTGTGCCTGCACTCTAAGCACCTGAGTGGAGTCTGCTGCGCAGAGCTCTGTGTGTGCCGAGCGGCGTGCGCTCGCTTGGGTGGCCATTCGCGTGAGGCCTTGCTGAGGCAGCCTGGCTGTCAGAAAGTTGCCCGCATACAACGAATTCCGCTTGCAATGTGCTTCCCGTGTCTGCCGTGTGTGCCTGCACTCTAAGCGCCTGAGTGGAGTCTGCTGCGCAGAGCTCTGTGTGTGCTGAGCGGCGTGCGCTCGCTTGGGTGGCCATTCGCGCGAGGCCTTGCTGAGGAAGCCTGGCTGTCAGGAAAACGCCCGCATACAACGAATTTAGCTTGGCAGTGCAAAAAGTCGCTTTCGTCTGCTACTACGTGGCCGCTCCAGAGAGGCCCAGGTTGGTCTGTGTGGTATGTAAGCCGGTTTCCCATGCCACAGTCTGAGCTTTGAAAACTAAGTGCCCATTGGCTTCAGTCCCCAACCATCATGTCAGCGAGAGGTGTGTGCAAGCTTCTGCAAAGCCTGGTGGCGGATGGGCCCTAAGCGTCAGGGCCGTTGTCCTGCAGAGAAGGATCTGAGGCTGTCTCAGTTCAAGGGATTTCCTGCTCAGCCATATCCAGACTGGCAGCTAAACACTGCTGTGTCAAGGCGAGCTTCTTATACACACTTCTACTCCCAGACACAGGGATACTGTGAAGAGGTCTTCCGCCCAGCCTCAGGGGAAGAGGCGGGGCAAGTTGCTTTCTGTACAGCATTCATTGGAAGCAGGACGTTTGGAGGTTCTGTTCCACAGGCGAAAAGCAGGCAGCACTAGGAGAATCTGTCAAGGAAGCTCCTCTTTATGGCTAGCGAGGCTTAATTCAAACGTGCAATGGAAAATTGTTCTGGGGTAACTGAGCTCTAACTTCACGCTCTAACACTTGCAGCTACTTTCTCCTAACTCATACAGAGTGGAATCGCCAAATACAGAGTAGAATTCTGTTGCGGTACGCTGTGTTCTTGTGTGCTTGGCGATGTATTGCCGACGGCCTGCGGGACCTGCTTGTCTTCTGTGTTGTGTGTTGTCCGTGCTGTGTGTATCTTGTATGTAGTATGTGCGGTATGTGTTCCTCACTGCTTGCTGAGTGCACAGTTCTGTGTATTTTTCACTGTGCTGTGTGTCATGTGAGATGTTGGTATTTGTGAGTGGTGTGTGTTGAGTGGTTCTTCGTGCATTGTACATTTCGCCTTTTTTGATGAGTTCTCTGTTGGCGGTTGCATATGTTGTGCGTTTGGTGTGTGGCTTCCCGTCTAATGTGTAGTGTGAAATGTGTGTCTGGTCTTTCTGTTGTCTGCTGTGTTGTGTACTGTGTTCTGGGTTGTGCGAGTGCTGTCTTTCGGCTTTCCGTGTGTTGCATACTGGGTCGATGTTGGGTGGGCTGTGTAATTTGAGCACTGTGTGCAAAGTTGAGTTTGCCTTGTGTCGGACGTGTTGTGTGCATGTGCATGTTGTGTGTGTGTGTTTGTGCGTTTTCGTTCGTGCTGTCTGCGTGTGGGTCTGCGTGTGCGCAGTATTGTATGCTTGTGGTTGTGCGTGTTGTGTGTAGTGCGTTCTATGTGTGTTGCATGTGTTTTCGTCAGTTGCGTGTGTGCACTTGTAGGTGCTGTGTCAGTTTTGTGTGTGTGAGATTGTGATTTGTGTGCTGTTGTGTTAGAGAGGTTGTGTGTGTGTGTTTGGCTGTTTGAGTTATGCACATGATGTGAGATGTGTTGACTGTGTGTGGTTGTGCTTGTTTTGTACGTCTCTTGTGCGCAGTCTGCGGTCTGTGCAGTGTTTATCGCGCGTATTGTGAGCAGTAGCTATGTGCCTGCCTTTCAAGGGTGTGGTGTGTTTATGGTGTCTGTTGTGTGGCGTGTTTCTGTGTTGTGTGTGTGTGCACTGCGTTGTGCTCCTGTGTGAGGATGTATGTGTGGTGTGTCTGTGCGTGATTGTGTGTGTAGTGCGTAGTGTGTGAAATGGGTGCTACTTGTCTTCTTGGTTGGTTATATGTCTTTTGCCCATGGATTTGGAAGTATCGTGTGTGTTAGGAGTTGTGGTACTTTCTGTGTGTGTCGTGTGCTGTGTTGTTCTGTGATTTGTGTTTGTGCTGTGTGTGTCCTACTCTGTGTGTTCTGTGGTCTGTGTGTTTTGCAAGTTGAGTGAGATATTGCGTGTTATGACCGATATCTTGTGTATATGTTGCGTGTTTGGCATTGTGCATTCTGCGAGGCTCTGTGTGCTGTATGTTTTATGTGTGTTTGGAGTGATGTGTGCACTGTGTGAAATGTGTGTTGCATAAATTCGGTGTTCTTTCTGTGGTGGTTTGTGTGTGTTTTGCATGGGGGTTGCTATGTGTGTGGTTGTGTTTGACAGGTTGTGTGCGTGGTTGGCTCCTTGAGCAATGAGTGTACTTTGTGATGCGTGTACTGTGTATGGTCAAGCTTGGTCAGTGGGCCTCACTGTGGGTGTTGTGTTCACTCTGAGAACCGTGGTTCACGTGTATAGCGTGCAGTTATGTTCTCGGTGTGATGTGCTGTGCGTTGAGGGACTTCTGCATTCAAGTGCACAGAAGGTAGCCTCTCATGCTTGTCCGTTTTCGCCACAGGTTTGTAATCCTCCAGGAGGGCGTTGTTTCCTGAGGGTGCAAAGAGCCACGTCATCCCTTTAATAGCAAGGCCCTGACGATGCCTTTGTAGTAATCTGTCAGAAACTGCTGCGGGAGAGCCTTGTGCCAAACTCTGCTGGGGAAACAATCCACCGTGCACTGAGTAGACCCTCCCTGAGAGAATACTAGGCTGCTTTCGCCTTGCATGCAACTGGCTCCTACGTGATAAGGAAAACAGTAAACATTGCAGTAGAAGGCGGTCTTCTCTGTACGCCCTCTGTCTCAGAGACCTAAGTGAGCCGCGAATAGGCCTTCGCACTAGCCACACAGGAAGCTGCAGAACAAGATGCTTTGAAATGACAGCAGTGGAGGCAAGCCAGCTATGGATTCAGCTTATGTGAGTGAAAGAAACCAGTGCGGGATGGCCCATCCAAGGAATCATTGAAGCCGTGGCGGTGGAAGTTGAAACTGAGCTTGCAATGTGCTTTCCGTGTCTGTCGTGTGCGCGTGCACTCTAAGCGCCTGAGTGACGTCTGCTGCGCAGAGCTCTGTGTGTGCCGAGCGGCGTGCGCTCGCTTGGGTGGCCATTCGCGTGAGGCCTTGCTGAGGCAGCCTGGCTGTCAGAAAGTTGCCCGCATACAACGAATTCCGCTTGCAAAGTGCTTCCCGTGTCTGCCCTGTGTGCCTGCACTCTAAGCACCTGAGTGGAGTCTGCTGCGCAGAGCTCTGTGTGTGCCGAGCGGCGTGCGCTCGCTTGGGTGGCCATTCGCGTGAGGCCTTGCTGAGGCAGCCTGGCTGTCAGAAAGTTGCCCGCATACAACGAATTCCGCTTGCAATGTGCTTCCCGTGTCTGCCGTGTGTGCCTGCACTCTAAGCGCCTGAGTGGAGTCTGCTGCGCAGAGCTCTGTGTGTGCTGAGCGGCGTGCGCTCGCTTGGGTGGCCATTCGCGCGAGGCCTTGCTGAGGAAGCCTGGCTGTCAGGAAAACGCCCGCATACAACGAATTTAGCTTGGCAGTGCAAAAAGTCGCTTTCGTCTGCTACTACGTGGCCGCTCCAGAGAGGCCCAGGTTGGTCTGTGTGGTATGTAAGCCGGTTTCCCATGCCACAGTCTGAGCTTTGAAAACTAAGTGCCCATTGGCTTCAGTCCCCAACCATCATGTCAGCGAGAGGTGTGTGCAAGCTTCTGCAAAGCCTGGTGGCGGATGGGCCCTAAGCGTCAGGGCCGTTGTCCTGCAGAGAAGGATCTGAGGCTGTCTCAGTTCAAGGGATTTCCTGCTCAGCCATATCCAGACTGGCAGCTAAACACTGCTGTGTCAAGGCGAGCTTCTTATACACACTTCTACTCCCAGACACAGGGATACTGTGAAGAGGTCTTCCGCCCAGCCTCAGGGGAAGAGGCGGGGCAAGTTGCTTTCTGTACAGCATTCATTGGAAGCAGGACGTTTGGAGGTTCTGTTCCACAGGCGAAAAGCAGGCAGCACTAGGAGAATCTGTCAAGGAAGCTCCTCTTTATGGCTAGCGAGGCTTAATTCAAACGTGCAATGGAAAATTGTTCTGGGGTAACTGAGCTCTAACTTCACGCTCTAACACTTGCAGCTACTTTCTCCTAACTCATACAGAGTGGAATCGCCAAATACAGAGTAGAATTCTGTTGCGGTACGCTGTGTTCTTGTGTGCTTGGCGATGTATTGCCGACGGCCTGCGGGACCTGCTTGTCTTCTGTGTTGTGTGTTGTCCGTGCTGTGTGTATCTTGTATGTAGTATGTGCGGTATGTGTTCCTCACTGCTTGCTGAGTGCACAGTTCTGTGTATTTTTCACTGTGCTGTGTGTTATGTGAGATGTTGGTATTTGTGAGTGGTGTGTGTTGAGTGGTTCTTCGTGCATTGTACATTTCGCCTTTTTTGATGAGTTCTCTGTTGGCGGTTGCATATGTTGTGCGTTTGGTGTGTGGCTTCCCGTCTAATGTGTAGTGTGAAATGTGTGTCTGGTCTTTCTGTTGTCTGCTGTGTTGTGTACTGTGTTCTGGGTTGTGCGAGTGCTGTCTTTCGGCTTTCCGTGTGTTGCATACTGGGTCGATGTTGGGTGGGCTGTGTAATTTGAGCACTGTGTGCAAAGTTGAGTTTGCCTTGTGTCGGACGTGTTGTGTGCATGTGCATGTTGTGTGTGTGTGTTTGTGCGTTTTCGTTCGTGCTGTCTGCGTGTGGGTCTGCGTGTGCGCAGTATTGTATGCTTGTGGTTGTGCGTGTTGTGTGTAGTGCGTTCTATGTGTGTTGCATGTGTTTTCGTCAGTTGCGTGTGTGCACTTGTAGGTGCTGTGTCAGTTTTGTGTGTGTGAGATTGTGATTTGTGTGCTGTTGTGTTAGAGAGGCTGTGTGTGTGTGTTTGGCTGTTTGAGTTATGCACATGATGTGAGATGTGTTGACTGTGTGTGGTTGTGCTTGTTTTGTACGTCTCTTGTGCGCAGTCTGCGGTCTGTGCAGTGTTTATCGCGCGTATTGTGAGCAGTAGCTATGTGCCTGCCTTTCAAGGGTGTGGTGTGTTTATGGTGTCTGTTGTGTGGCGTGTTTCTGTGTTGTGTGTGTGTGCACTGCGTTGTGCTCCTGTGTGAGGATGTATGTGTGGTGTGTCTGTGCGTGATTGTGTGTGTAGTGCGTAGTGTGTGAAATGGGTGCTACTTGTCTTCTTGGTTGGTTATATGTGTTTTGCCCATGGATTTGGGAGTGTCGTGTGTGTTAGGAGTTGTGGTACTTTCTGTGTGTGTCGTGTGCTGTGTTGTTCTGTGATTTGTGTTTGTGCTGTGTGTGTCCTACTCTGTGTGTTCTGTGGTCTGTGTGTTTTGCAAGTTGAGTGAGATATTGCGTGTTATGACCGATATCTTGTGTATATGTTGCGTGTTTGGCATTGTGCATTCTGCGAGGCTCTGTGTGCTGTATGTTTTATGTGTGTTTGGAGTGATGTGTGCACTGTGTGAAATGTGTGTTGCATAAATTCGGTGTTCTTTCTGTGGTGGTTTGTGTGTGTTTTGCATGGGGGTTGCTATGTGTGTGGTTGTGTTTGACAGGTTGTGTGCGTGGTTGGCTCCTTGAGCAATGAGTGTACTTTGTGATGCGTGTACTGTGTATGGTCAAGCTTGGTCAGTGGGCCTCACTGTGGGTGTTGTGTTCACTCTGAGAACCGTGGTTCACGTGTATAGCGTGCAGTTATGTTCTCGGTGTGATGTGCTGTGCGTTGAGGGACTTCTGCATTCAAGTGCACAGAAGGTAGCCTCTCATGCTTGTCCGTTTTCGCCACAGGTTTGTAATCCTCCAGGAGGGCGTTGTTTCCTGAGGGTGCAAAGAGCCACGTCATCCCTTTAATAGCAAGGCCCTGACGATGCCTTTGTAGTAATCTGTCAGAAACTGCTGCGGGAGAGCCTTGTGCCAAACTCTGCTGGGGAAACAATCCACCGTGCACTGAGGAGACCCTCCCTGAGAGAATACTAGGCTGCTTTCGCCTTGCATGCAACTGGCTCCTACGTGATAAGGAAAACAGTAAACATTGCAGTAGAAGGCGGTCTTCTCTGTACGCCCTCTGTCTCAGAGACCTAAGTGAGCCGCGAATAGGCCTTCGCACTAGCCACACAGGAAGCTGCAGAACAAGATGCTTTGAAATGACAGCAGTGGAGGCAAGCCAGCTATGGATTCAGCTTATGTGAGTGAAAGAAACCAGTGCGGGATGGCCCATCCAAGGAATCATTGAAGCCGTGGCGGTGGAAGTTGAAACTGAGCTTGCAATGTGCTTTCCGTGTCTGTCGTGTGCGCGTGCACTCTAAGCGCCTGAGTGACGTCTGCTGCGCAGAGCTCTGTGTGTGCCGAGCGGCGTGCGCTCGCTTGGGTGGCCATTCGCGTGAGCCCTTGCTGAGGCAGCCTGGCTGTCAGAAAGTTGCCCGCATACAACGAATTCCGCTTGCAAAGTGCTTCCCGTGTCTGCCCTGTGTGCCTGCACTCTAAGCACCTGAGTGGAGTCTGCTGCGCAGAGCTCTGTGTGTGCCGAGCGGCGTGCGCACGCGTGGGTGGCCATTCCCGTGAGGCCTTGCTGAGGCAGCCTGGCTGTCAGAAAGTTGCCCGCATACAACGAATTCCGCTTGCAATGTGCTTCCCGTGTCTGCCGTGTGTGCCTGCACTCTAAGCGCCTGAGTGGAGTCTGCTGCGCAGAGCTCTGTGTGTGCTGAGCGGCGTGCGCTCGCTTGGGTGGCCATTCGCGCGAGGCCTTGCTGAGGAAGCCTGGCTGTCAGGAAAACGCCCGCATACAACGAATTTAGCTTGGCAGTGCAAAAAGTCGCTTTCGTCTGCTACTACGTGGCCGCTCCAGAGAGGCCCAGGTTGGTCTGTGTGGTATGTAAGCCGGTTTCCCATGCCACAGTCTGAGCTTTGAAAACTAAGTGCCCATTGGCTTCAGTCCCCAACCATCATGTCAGCGAGAGGTGTGTGCAAGCTTCTGCAAAGCCTGGTGGCGGATGGGCCCTAAGCGTCAGGGCCGTTGTCCTGCAGAGAAGGATCTGAGGCTGTCTCAGTTCAAGGGATTTCCTGCTCAGCCATATCCAGACTGGCAGCTAAACACTGCTGTGTCAAGGCGAGCTTCTTATACACACTTCTACTCCCAGACACAGGGATACTGTGAAGAGGTCTTCCGCCCAGCCTCAGGGGAAGAGGCGGGGCAAGTTGCTTTCTGTACAGCATTCATTGGAAGCAGGACGTTTGGAGGTTCTGTTCCACAGGCGAAAAGCAGGCAGCACTAGGAGAATCTGTCAAGGAAGCTCCTCTTTATGGCTAGCGAGGCTTAATTCAAACGTGCAATGGAAAATTGTTCTGGGGTAACTGAGCTCTAACTTCACGCTCTAACACTTGCAGCTACTTTCTCCTAACTCATACAGAGTGGAATCGCCAAATACAGAGTAGAATTCTGTTGCGGTACGCTGTGTTCTTGTGTGCTTGGCGATGTATTGCCGACGGCCTGCGGGACCTGCTTGTCTTCTGTGTTGTGTGTTGTCCGTGCTGTGTGTATCTTGTATGTAGTATGTGCGGTATGTGTTCCTCACTGCTTGCTGAGTGCACAGTTCTGTGTATTTTTCACTGTGCTGTGTGTTATGTGAGATGTTGGTATTTGTGAGTGGTGTGTGTTGAGTGGTTCTTCGTGCATTGTACATTTCGCCTTTTTTGATGAGTTCTCTGTTGGCGGTTGCATATGTTGTGCGTTTGGTGTGTGGCTTCCCGTCTAATGTGTAGTGTGAAATGTGTGTCTGGTCTTTCTGTTGTCTGCTGTGTTGTGTACTGTGTTCTGGGTTGTGCGAGTGCTGTCTTTCGGCTTTCCGTGTGTTGCATACTGGGTCGATGTTGGGTGGGCTGTGTAATTTGAGCACTGTGTGCAAAGTTGAGTTTGCCTTGTGTCGGACGTGTTGTGTGCATGTGCATGTTGTGTGTGTGTGTTTGTGCGTTTTCGTTCGTGCTGTCTGCGTGTGGGTCTGCGTGTGCGCAGTATTGTATGCTTGTGGTTGTGCGTGTTGTGTGTAGTGCGTTCTATGTGTGTTGCATGTGTTTTCGTCAGTTGCGTGTGTGCACTTGTAGGTGCTGTGTCAGTTTTGTGTGTGTGAGATTGTGATTTGTGTGCTGTTGTGTTAGAGAGGCTGTGTGTGTGTGTTTGGCTGTTTGAGTTATGCACATGATGTGAGATGTGTTGACTGTGTGTGGTTGTGCTTGTTTTGTACGTCTCTTGTGCGCAGTCTGCGGTCTGTGCAGTGTTTATCGCGCGTATTGTGAGCAGTAGCTATGTGCCTGCCTTTCAAGGGTGTGGTGTGTTTATGGTGTCTGTTGTGTGGCGTGTTTCTGTGTTGTGTGTGTGTGCACTGCGTTGTGCTCCTGTGTGAGGATGTATGTGTGGTGTGTCTGTGCGTGATTGTGTGTGTAGTGCGTAGTGTGTGAAATGGGTGCTACTTGTCTTCTTGGTTGGTTATATGTGTTTTGCCCATGGATTTGGGAGTGTCGTGTGTGTTAGGAGTTGTGGTACTTTCTGTGTGTGTCGTGTGCTGTGTTGTTCTGTGATTTGTGTTTGTGCTGTGTGTGTCCTACTCTGTGTGTTCTGTGGTCTGTGTGTTTTGCAAGTTGAGTGAGATATTGCGTGTTATGACCGATATCTTGTGTATATGTTGCGTGTTTGGCATTGTGCATTCTGCGAGGCTCTGTGTGCTGTATGTTTTATGTGTGTTTGGAGTGATGTGTGCACTGTGTGAAATGTGTGTTGCATAAATTCGGTGTTCTTTCTGTGGTGGTTTGTGTGTGTTTTGCATGGGGGTTGCTATGTGTGTGGTTGTGTTTGACAGGTTGTGTGCGTGGTTGGCTCCTTGAGCAATGAGTGTACTTTGTGATGCGTGTACTGTGTATGGTCAAGCTTGGTCAGTGGGCCTCACTGTGGGTGTTGTGTTCACTCTGAGAACCGTGGTTCACGTGTATAGCGTGCAGTTATGTTCTCGGTGTGATGTGCTGTGCGTTGAGGGACTTCTGCATTCAAGTGCACAGAAGGTAGCCTCTCATGCTTGTCCGTTTTCGCCACAGGTTTGTAATCCTCCAGGAGGGCGTTGTTTCCTGAGGGTGCAAAGAGCCACGTCATCCCTTTAATAGCAAGGCCCTGACGATGCCTTTGTAGTAATCTGTCAGAAACTGCTGCGGGAGAGCCTTGTGCCAAACTCTGCTGGGGAAACAATCCACCGTGCACTGAGGAGACCCTCCCTGAGAGAATACTAGGCTGCTTTCGCCTTGCATGCAACTGGCTCCTACGTGATAAGGAAAACAGTAAACATTGCAGTAGAAGGCGGTCTTCTCTGTACGCCCTCTGTCTCAGAGACCTAAGTGAGCCGCGAATAGGCCTTCGCACTAGCCACACAGGAAGCTGCAGAACAAGATGCTTTGAAATGACAGCAGTGGAGGCAAGCCAGCTATGGATTCAGCTTATGTGAGTGAAAGAAACCAGTGCGGGATGGCCCATCCAAGGAATCATTGAAGCCGTGGCGGTGGAAGTTGAAACTGAGCTTGCAATGTGCTTTCCGTGTCTGTCGTGTGCGCGTGCACTCTAAGCGCCTGAGTGACGTCTGCTGCGCAGAGCTCTGTGTGTGCCGAGCGGCGTGCGCTCGCTTGGGTGGCCATTCGCGTGAGGCCTTGCTGAGGCAGCCTGGCTGTCAGAAAGTTGCCCGCATACAACGAATTCCGCTTGCAAAGTGCTTCCCGTGTCTGCCCTGTGTGCCTGCACTCTAAGCACCTGAGTGGAGTCTGCTGCGCAGAGCTCTGTGTGTGCCGAGCGGCGTGCGCTCGCTTGGGTGGCCATTCGCGTGAGGCCTTGCTGAGGCAGCCTGGCTGTCAGAAAGTTGCCCGCATACAACGAATTCCGCTTGCAATGTGCTTCCCGTGTCTGCCGTGTGTGCCTGCACTCTAAGCGCCTGAGTGGAGTCTGCTGCGCAGAGCTCTGTGTGTGCTGAGCGGCGTGCGCTCGCTTGGGTGGCCATTCGCGCGAGGCCTTGCTGAGGAAGCCTGGCTGTCAGGAAAACGCCCGCATACAACGAATTTAGCTTGGCAGTGCAAAAAGTCGCTTTCGTCTGCTACTACGTGGCCGCTCCAGAGAGGCCCAGGTTGGTCTGTGTGGTATGTAAGCCGGTTTCCCATGCCACAGTCTGAGCTTTGAAAACTAAGTGCCCATTGGCTTCAGTCCCCAACCATCATGTCAGCGAGAGGTGTGTGCAAGCTTCTGCAAAGCCTGGTGGCGGATGGGCCCTAAGCGTCAGGGCCGTTGTCCTGCAGAGAAGGATCTGAGGCTGTCTCAGTTCAAGGGATTTCCTGCTCAGCCATATCCAGACTGGCAGCTAAACACTGCTGTGTCAAGGCGAGCTTCTTATACACACTTCTACTCCCAGACACAGGGATACTGTGAAGAGGTCTTCCGCCCAGCCTCAGGGGAAGAGGCGGGGCAAGTTGCTTTCTGTACAGCATTCATTGGAAGCAGGACGTTTGGAGGTTCTGTTCCACAGGCGAAAAGCAGGCAGCACTAGGAGAATCTGTCAAGGAAGCTCCTCTTTATGGCTAGCGAGGCTTAATTCAAACGTGCAATGGAAAATTGTTCTGGGGTAACTGAGCTCTAACTTCACGCTCTAACACTTGCAGCTACTTTCTCCTAACTCATACAGAGTGGAATCGCCAAATACAGAGTAGAATTCTGTTGCGGTACGCTGTGTTCTTGTGTGCTTGGCGATGTATTGCCGACGGCCTGCGGGACCTGCTTGTCTTCTGTGTTGTGTGTTGTCCGTGCTGTGTGTATCTTGTATGTAGTATGTGCGGTATGTGTTCCTCACTGCTTGCTGAGTGCACAGTTCTGTGTATTTTTCACTGTGCTGTGTGTTATGTGAGATGTTGGTATTTGTGAGTGGTGTGTGTTGAGTGGTTCTTCGTGCATTGTACATTTCGCCTTTTTTGATGAGTTCTCTGTTGGCGGTTGCATATGTTGTGCGTTTGGTGTGTGGCTTCCCGTCTAATGTGTAGTGTGAAATGTGTGTCTGGTCTTTCTGTTGTCTGCTGTGTTGTGTACTGTGTTCTGGGTTGTGCGAGTGCTGTCTTTCGGCTTTCCGTGTGTTGCATACTGGGTCGATGTTGGGTGGGCTGTGTAATTTGAGCACTGTGTGCAAAGTTGAGTTTGCCTTGTGTCGGACGTGTTGTGTGCATGTGCATGTTGTGTGTGTGTGTTTGTGCGTTTTCGTTCGTGCTGTCTGCGTGTGGGTCTGCGTGTGCGCAGTATTGTATGCTTGTGGTTGTGCGTGTTGTGTGTAGTGCGTTCTATGTGTGTTGCATGTGTTTTCGTCAGTTGCGTGTGTGCACTTGTAGGTGCTGTGTCAGTTTTGTGTGTGTGAGATTGTGATTTGTGTGCTGTTGTGTTAGAGAGGCTGTGTGTGTGTGTTTGGCTGTTTGAGTTATGCACATGATGTGAGATGTGTTGACTGTGTGTGGTTGTGCTTGTTTTGTACGTCTCTTGTGCGCAGTCTGCGGTCTGTGCAGTGTTTATCGCGCGTATTGTGAGCAGTAGCTATGTGCCTGCCTTTCAAGGGTGTGGTGTGTTTATGGTGTCTGTTGTGTGGCGTGTTTCTGTGTTGTGTGTGTGTGCACTGCGTTGTGCTCCTGTGTGAGGATGTATGTGTGGTGTGTCTGTGCGTGATTGTGTGTGTAGTGCGTAGTGTGTGAAATGGGTGCTACTTGTCTTCTTGGTTGGTTATATGTGTTTTGCCCATGGATTTGGGAGTGTCGTGTGTGTTAGGAGTTGTGGTACTTTCTGTGTGTGTCGTGTGCTGTGTTGTTCTGTGATTTGTGTTTGTGCTGTGTGTGTCCTACTCTGTGTGTTCTGTGGTCTGTGTGTTTTGCAAGTTGAGTGAGATATTGCGTGTTATGACCGATATCTTGTGTATATGTTGCGTGTTTGGCATTGTGCATTCTGCGAGGCTCTGTGTGCTGTATGTTTTATGTGTGTTTGGAGTGATGTGTGCACTGTGTGAAATGTGTGTTGCATAAATTCGGTGTTCTTTCTGTGGTGGTTTGTGTGTGTTTTGCATGGGGGTTGCTATGTGTGTGGTTGTGTTTGACAGGTTGTGTGCGTGGTTGGCTCCTTGAGCAATGAGTGTACTTTGTGATGCGTGTACTGTGTATGGTCAAGCTTGGTCAGTGGGCCTCACTGTGGGTGTTGTGTTCACTCTGAGAACCGTGGTTCACGTGTATAGCGTGCAGTTATGTTCTCGGTGTGATGTGCTGTGCGTTGAGGGACTTCTGCATTCAAGTGCACAGAAGGTAGCCTCTCATGCTTGTCCGTTTTCGCCACAGGTTTGTAATCCTCCAGGAGGGCGTTGTTTCCTGAGGGTGCAAAGAGCCACGTCATCCCTTTAATAGCAAGGCCCTGACGATGCCTTTGTAGTAATCTGTCAGAAACTGCTGCGGGAGAGCCTTGTGCCAAACTCTGCTGGGGAAACAATCCACCGTGCACTGAGGAGACCCTCCCTGAGAGAATACTAGGCTGCTTTCGCCTTGCATGCAACTGGCTCCTACGTGATAAGGAAAACAGTAAACATTGCAGTAGAAGGCGGTCTTCTCTGTACGCCCTCTGTCTCAGAGACCTAAGTGAGCCGCGAATAGGCCTTCGCACTAGCCACACAGGAAGCTGCAGAACAAGATGCTTTGAAATGACAGCAGTGGAGGCAAGCCAGCTATGGATTCAGCTTATGTGAGTGAAAGAAACCAGTGCGGGATGGCCCATCCAAGGAATCATTGAAGCCGTGGCGGTGGAAGTTGAAACTGAGCTTGCAATGTGCTTTCCGTGTCTGTCGTGTGCGCGTGCACTCTAAGCGCCTGAGTGACGTCTGCTGCGCAGAGCTCTGTGTGTGCCGAGCGGCGTGCGCTCGCTTGGGTGGCCATTCGCGTGAGGCCTTGCTGAGGCAGCCTGGCTGTCAGAAAGTTGCCCGCATACAACGAATTCCGCTTGCAAAGTGCTTCCCGTGTCTGCCCTGTGTGCCTGCACTCTAAGCACCTGAGTGGAGTCTGCTGCGCAGAGCTCTGTGTGTGCCGAGCGGCGTGCGCTCGCTTGGGTGGCCATTCGCGTGAGGCCTTGCTGAGGCAGCCTGGCTGTCAGAAAGTTGCCCGCATACAACGAATTCCGCTTGCAATGTGCTTCCCGTGTCTGCCGTGTGTGCCTGCACTCTAAGCGCCTGAGTGGAGTCTGCTGCGCAGAGCTCTGTGTGTGCTGAGCGGCGTGCGCTCGCTTGGGTGGCCATTCGCGCGAGGCCTTGCTGAGGAAGCCTGGCTGTCAGGAAAACGCCCGCATACAACGAATTTAGCTTGGCAGTGCAAAAAGTCGCTTTCGTCTGCTACTACGTGGCCGCTCCAGAGAGGCCCAGGTTGGTCTGTGTGGTATGTAAGCCGGTTTCCCATGCCACAGTCTGAGCTTTGAAAACTAAGTGCCCATTGGCTTCAGTCCCCAACCATCATGTCAGCGAGAGGTGTGTGCAAGCTTCTGCAAAGCCTGGTGGCGGATGGGCCCTAAGCGTCAGGGCCGTTGTCCTGCAGAGAAGGATCTGAGGCTGTCTCAGTTCAAGGGATTTCCTGCTCAGCCATATCCAGACTGGCAGCTAAACACTGCTGTGTCAAGGCGAGCTTCTTATACACACTTCTACTCCCAGACACAGGGATACTGTGAAGAGGTCTTCCGCCCAGCCTCAGGGGAAGAGGCGGGGCAAGTTGCTTTCTGTACAGCATTCATTGGAAGCAGGACGTTTGGAGGTTCTGTTCCACAGGCGAAAAGCAGGCAGCACTAGGAGAATCTGTCAAGGAAGCTCCTCTTTATGGCTAGCGAGGCTTAATTCAAACGTGCAATGGAAAATTGTTCTGGGGTAACTGAGCTCTAACTTCACGCTCTAACACTTGCAGCTACTTTCTCCTAACTCATACAGAGTGGAATCGCCAAATACAGAGTAGAATTCTGTTGCGGTACGCTGTGTTCTTGTGTGCTTGGCGATGTATTGCCGACGGCCTGCGGGACCTGCTTGTCTTCTGTGTTGTGTGTTGTCCGTGCTGTGTGTATCTTGTATGTAGTATGTGCGGTATGTGTTCCTCACTGCTTGCTGAGTGCACAGTTCTGTGTATTTTTCACTGTGCTGTGTGTTATGTGAGATGTTGGTATTTGTGAGTGGTGTGTGTTGAGTGGTTCTTCGTGCATTGTACATTTCGCCTTTTTTGATGAGTTCTCTGTTGGCGGTTGCATATGTTGTGCGTTTGGTGTGTGGCTTCCCGTCTAATGTGTAGTGTGAAATGTGTGTCTGGTCTTTCTGTTGTCTGCTGTGTTGTGTACTGTGTTCTGGGTTGTGCGAGTGCTGTCTTTCGGCTTTCCGTGTGTTGCATACTGGGTCGATGTTGGGTGGGCTGTGTAATTTGAGCACTGTGTGCAAAGTTGAGTTTGCCTTGTGTCGGACGTGTTGTGTGCATGTGCATGTTGTGTGTGTGTGTTTGTGCGTTTTCGTTCGTGCTGTCTGCGTGTGGGTCTGCGTGTGCGCAGTATTGTATGCTTGTGGTTGTGCGTGTTGTGTGTAGTGCGTTCTATGTGTGTTGCATGTGTTTTCGTCAGTTGCGTGTGTGCACTTGTAGGTGCTGTGTCAGTTTTGTGTGTGTGAGATTGTGATTTGTGTGCTGTTGTGTTAGAGAGGCTGTGTGTGTGTGTTTGGCTGTTTGAGTTATGCACATGATGTGAGATGTGTTGACTGTGTGTGGTTGTGCTTGTTTTGTACGTCTCTTGTGCGCAGTCTGCGGTCTGTGCAGTGTTTATCGCGCGTATTGTGAGCAGTAGCTATGTGCCTGCCTTTCAAGGGTGTGGTGTGTTTATGGTGTCTGTTGTGTGGCGTGTTTCTGTGTTGTGTGTGTGTGCACTGCGTTGTGCTCCTGTGTGAGGATGTATGTGTGGTGTGTCTGTGCGTGATTGTGTGTGTAGTGCGTAGTGTGTGAAATGGGTGCTACTTGTCTTCTTGGTTGGTTATATGTGTTTTGCCCATGGATTTGGGAGTGTCGTGTGTGTTAGGAGTTGTGGTACTTTCTGTGTGTGTCGTGTGCTGTGTTGTTCTGTGATTTGTGTTTGTGCTGTGTGTGTCCTACTCTGTGTGTTCTGTGGTCTGTGTGTTTTGCAAGTTGAGTGAGATATTGCGTGTTATGACCGATATCTTGTGTATATGTTGCGTGTTTGGCATTGTGCATTCTGCGAGGCTCTGTGTGCTGTATGTTTTATGTGTGTTTGGAGTGATGTGTGCACTGTGTGAAATGTGTGTTGCATAAATTCGGTGTTCTTTCTGTGGTGGTTTGTGTGTGTTTTGCATGGGGGTTGCTATGTGTGTGGTTGTGTTTGACAGGTTGTGTGCGTGGTTGGCTCCTTGAGCAATGAGTGTACTTTGTGATGCGTGTACTGTGTATGGTCAAGCTTGGTCAGTGGGCCTCACTGTGGGTGTTGTGTTCACTCTGAGAACCGTGGTTCACGTGTATAGCGTGCAGTTATGTTCTCGGTGTGATGTGCTGTGCGTTGAGGGACTTCTGCATTCAAGTGCACAGAAGGTAGCCTCTCATGCTTGTCCGTTTTCGCCACAGGTTTGTAATCCTCCAGGAGGGCGTTGTTTCCTGAGGGTGCAAAGAGCCACGTCATCCCTTTAATAGCAAGGCCCTGACGATGCCTTTGTAGTAATCTGTCAGAAACTGCTGCGGGAGAGCCTTGTGCCAAACTCTGCTGGGGAAACAATCCACCGTGCACTGAGGAGACCCTCCCTGAGAGAATACTAGGCTGCTTTCGCCTTGCATGCAACTGGCTCCTACGTGATAAGGAAAACAGTAAACATTGCAGTAGAAGGCGGTCTTCTCTGTACGCCCTCTGTCTCAGAGACCTAAGTGAGCCGCGAATAGGCCTTCGCACTAGCCACACAGGAAGCTGCAGAACAAGATGCTTTGAAATGACAGCAGTGGAGGCAAGCCAGCTATGGATTCAGCTTATGTGAGTGAAAGAAACCAGTGCGGGATGGCCCATCCAAGGAATCATTGAAGCCGTGGCGGTGGAAGTTGAAACTGAGCTTGCAATGTGCTTTCCGTGTCTGTCGTGTGCGCGTGCACTCTAAGCGCCTGAGTGACGTCTGCTGCGCAGAGCTCTGTGTGTGCCGAGCGGCGTGCGCTCGCTTGGGTGGCCATTCGCGTGAGGCCTTGCTGAGGCAGCCTGGCTGTCAGAAAGTTGCCCGCATACAACGAATTCCGCTTGCAAAGTGCTTCCCGTGTCTGCCCTGTGTGCCTGCACTCTAAGCACCTGAGTGGAGTCTGCTGCGCAGAGCTCTGTGTGTGCCGAGCGGCGTGCGCTCGCTTGGGTGGCCATTCGCGTGAGGCCTTGCTGAGGCAGCCTGGCTGTCAGAAAGTTGCCCGCATACAACGAATTCCGCTTGCAATGTGCTTCCCGTGTCTGCCGTGTGTGCCTGCACTCTAAGCGCCTGAGTGGAGTCTGCTGCGCAGAGCTCTGTGTGTGCTGAGCGGCGTGCGCTCGCTTGGGTGGCCATTCGCGCGAGGCCTTGCTGAGGAAGCCTGGCTGTCAGGAAAACGCCCGCATACAACGAATTTAGCTTGGCAGTGCAAAAAGTCGCTTTCGTCTGCTACTACGTGGCCGCTCCAGAGAGGCCCAGGTTGGTCTGTGTGGTATGTAAGCCGGTTTCCCATGCCACAGTCTGAGCTTTGAAAACTAAGTGCCCATTGGCTTCAGTCCCCAACCATCATGTCAGCGAGAGGTGTGTGCAAGCTTCTGCAAAGCCTGGTGGCGGATGGGCCCTAAGCGTCAGGGCCGTTGTCCTGCAGAGAAGGATCTGAGGCTGTCTCAGTTCAAGGGATTTCCTGCTCAGCCATATCCAGACTGGCAGCTAAACACTGCTGTGTCAAGGCGAGCTTCTTATACACACTTCTACTCCCAGACACAGGGATACTGTGAAGAGGTCTTCCGCCCAGCCTCAGGGGAAGAGGCGGGGCAAGTTGCTTTCTGTACAGCATTCATTGGAAGCAGGACGTTTGGAGGTTCTGTTCCACAGGCGAAAAGCAGGCAGCACTAGGAGAATCTGTCAAGGAAGCTCCTCTTTATGGCTAGCGAGGCTTAATTCAAACGTGCAATGGAAAATTGTTCTGGGGTAACTGAGCTCTAACTTCACGCTCTAACACTTGCAGCTACTTTCTCCTAACTCATACAGAGTGGAATCGCCAAATACAGAGTAGAATTCTGTTGCGGTACGCTGTGTTCTTGTGTGCTTGGCGATGTATTGCCGACGGCCTGCGGGACCTGCTTGTCTTCTGTGTTGTGTGTTGTCCGTGCTGTGTGTATCTTGTATGTAGTATGTGCGGTATGTGTTCCTCACTGCTTGCTGAGTGCACAGTTCTGTGTATTTTTCACTGTGCTGTGTGTTATGTGAGATGTTGGTATTTGTGAGTGGTGTGTGTTGAGTGGTTCTTCGTGCATTGTACATTTCGCCTTTTTTGATGAGTTCTCTGTTGGCGGTTGCATATGTTGTGCGTTTGGTGTGTGGCTTCCCGTCTAATGTGTAGTGTGAAATGTGTGTCTGGTCTTTCTGTTGTCTGCTGTGTTGTGTACTGTGTTCTGGGTTGTGCGAGTGCTGTCTTTCGGCTTTCCGTGTGTTGCATACTGGGTCGATGTTGGGTGGGCTGTGTAATTTGAGCACTGTGTGCAAAGTTGAGTTTGCCTTGTGTCGGACGTGTTGTGTGCATGTGCATGTTGTGTGTGTGTGTTTGTGCGTTTTCGTTCGTGCTGTCTGCGTGTGGGTCTGCGTGTGCGCAGTATTGTATGCTTGTGGTTGTGCGTGTTGTGTGTAGTGCGTTCTATGTGTGTTGCATGTGTTTTCGTCAGTTGCGTGTGTGCACTTGTAGGTGCTGTGTCAGTTTTGTGTGTGTGAGATTGTGATTTGTGTGCTGTTGTGTTAGAGAGGCTGTGTGTGTGTGTTTGGCTGTTTGAGTTATGCACATGATGTGAGATGTGTTGACTGTGTGTGGTTGTGCTTGTTTTGTACGTCTCTTGTGCGCAGTCTGCGGTCTGTGCAGTGTTTATCGCGCGTATTGTGAGCAGTAGCTATGTGCCTGCCTTTCAAGGGTGTGGTGTGTTTATGGTGTCTGTTGTGTGGCGTGTTTCTGTGTTGTGTGTGTGTGCACTGCGTTGTGCTCCTGTGTGAGGATGTATGTGTGGTGTGTCTGTGCGTGATTGTGTGTGTAGTGCGTAGTGTGTGAAATGGGTGCTACTTGTCTTCTTGGTTGGTTATATGTGTTTTGCCCATGGATTTGGGAGTGTCGTGTGTGTTAGGAGTTGTGGTACTTTCTGTGTGTGTCGTGTGCTGTGTTGTTCTGTGATTTGTGTTTGTGCTGTGTGTGTCCTACTCTGTGTGTTCTGTGGTCTGTGTGTTTTGCAAGTTGAGTGAGATATTGCGTGTTATGACCGATATCTTGTGTATATGTTGCGTGTTTGGCATTGTGCATTCTGCGAGGCTCTGTGTGCTGTATGTTTTATGTGTGTTTGGAGTGATGTGTGCACTGTGTGAAATGTGTGTTGCATAAATTCGGTGTTCTTTCTGTGGTGGTTTGTGTGTGTTTTGCATGGGGGTTGCTATGTGTGTGGTTGTGTTTGACAGGTTGTGTGCGTGGTTGGCTCCTTGAGCAATGAGTGTACTTTGTGATGCGTGTACTGTGTATGGTCAAGCTTGGTCAGTGGGCCTCACTGTGGGTGTTGTGTTCACTCTGAGAACCGTGGTTCACGTGTATAGCGTGCAGTTATGTTCTCGGTGTGATGTGCTGTGCGTTGAGGGACTTCTGCATTCAAGTGCACAGAAGGTAGCCTCTCATGCTTGTCCGTTTTCGCCACAGGTTTGTAATCCTCCAGGAGGGCGTTGTTTCCTGAGGGTGCAAAGAGCCACGTCATCCCTTTAATAGCAAGGCCCTGACGATGCCTTTGTAGTAATCTGTCAGAAACTGCTGCGGGAGAGCCTTGTGCCAAACTCTGCTGGGGAAACAATCCACCGTGCACTGAGGAGACCCTCCCTGAGAGAATACTAGGCTGCTTTCGCCTTGCATGCAACTGGCTCCTACGTGATAAGGAAAACAGTAAACATTGCAGTAGAAGGCGGTCTTCTCTGTACGCCCTCTGTCTCAGAGACCTAAGTGAGCCGCGAATAGGCCTTCGCACTAGCCACACAGGAAGCTGCAGAACAAGATGCTTTGAAATGACAGCAGTGGAGGCAAGCCAGCTATGGATTCAGCTTATGTGAGTGAAAGAAACCAGTGCGGGATGGCCCATCCAAGGAATCATTGAAGCCGTGGCGGTGGAAGTTGAAACTGAGCTTGCAATGTGCTTTCCGTGTCTGTCGTGTGCGCGTGCACTCTAAGCGCCTGAGTGACGTCTGCTGCGCAGAGCTCTGTGTGTGCCGAGCGGCGTGCGCTCGCTTGGGTGGCCATTCGCGTGAGGCCTTGCTGAGGCAGCCTGGCTGTCAGAAAGTTGCCCGCATACAACGAATTCCGCTTGCAAAGTGCTTCCCGTGTCTGCCCTGTGTGCCTGCACTCTAAGCACCTGAGTGGAGTCTGCTGCGCAGAGCTCTGTGTGTGCCGAGCGGCGTGCGCTCGCTTGGGTGGCCATTCGCGTGAGGCCTTGCTGAGGCAGCCTGGCTGTCAGAAAGTTGCCCGCATACAACGAATTCCGCTTGCAATGTGCTTCCCGTGTCTGCCGTGTGTGCCTGCACTCTAAGCGCCTGAGTGGAGTCTGCTGCGCAGAGCTCTGTGTGTGCTGAGCGGCGTGCGCTCGCTTGGGTGGCCATTCGCGCGAGGCCTTGCTGAGGAAGCCTGGCTGTCAGGAAAACGCCCGCATACAACGAATTTAGCTTGGCAGTGCAAAAAGTCGCTTTCGTCTGCTACTACGTGGCCGCTCCAGAGAGGCCCAGGTTGGTCTGTGTGGTATGTAAGCCGGTTTCCCATGCCACAGTCTGAGCTTTGAAAACTAAGTGCCCATTGGCTTCAGTCCCCAACCATCATGTCAGCGAGAGGTGTGTGCAAGCTTCTGCAAAGCCTGGTGGCGGATGGGCCCTAAGCGTCAGGGCCGTTGTCCTGCAGAGAAGGATCTGAGGCTGTCTCAGTTCAAGGGATTTCCTGCTCAGCCATATCCAGACTGGCAGCTAAACACTGCTGTGTCAAGGCGAGCTTCTTATACACACTTCTACTCCCAGACACAGGGATACTGTGAAGAGGTCTTCCGCCCAGCCTCAGGGGAAGAGGCGGGGCAAGTTGCTTTCTGTACAGCATTCATTGGAAGCAGGACGTTTGGAGGTTCTGTTCCACAGGCGAAAAGCAGGCAGCACTAGGAGAATCTGTCAAGGAAGCTCCTCTTTATGGCTAGCGAGGCTTAATTCAAACGTGCAATGGAAAATTGTTCTGGGGTAACTGAGCTCTAACTTCACGCTCTAACACTTGCAGCTACTTTCTCCTAACTCATACAGAGTGGAATCGCCAAATACAGAGTAGAATTCTGTTGCGGTACGCTGTGTTCTTGTGTGCTTGGCGATGTATTGCCGACGGCCTGCGGGACCTGCTTGTCTTCTGTGTTGTGTGTTGTCCGTGCTGTGTGTATCTTGTATGTAGTATGTGCGGTATGTGTTCCTCACTGCTTGCTGAGTGCACAGTTCTGTGTATTTTTCACTGTGCTGTGTGTTATGTGAGATGTTGGTATTTGTGAGTGGTGTGTGTTGAGTGGTTCTTCGTGCATTGTACATTTCGCCTTTTTTGATGAGTTCTCTGTTGGCGGTTGCATATGTTGTGCGTTTGGTGTGTGGCTTCCCGTCTAATGTGTAGTGTGAAATGTGTGTCTGGTCTTTCTGTTGTCTGCTGTGTTGTGTACTGTGTTCTGGGTTGTGCGAGTGCTGTCTTTCGGCTTTCCGTGTGTTGCATACTGGGTCGATGTTGGGTGGGCTGTGTAATTTGAGCACTGTGTGCAAAGTTGAGTTTGCCTTGTGTCGGACGTGTTGTGTGCATGTGCATGTTGTGTGTGTGTGTTTGTGCGTTTTCGTTCGTGCTGTCTGCGTGTGGGTCTGCGTGTGCGCAGTATTGTATGCTTGTGGTTGTGCGTGTTGTGTGTAGTGCGTTCTATGTGTGTTGCATGTGTTTTCGTCAGTTGCGTGTGTGCACTTGTAGGTGCTGTGTCAGTTTTGTGTGTGTGAGATTGTGATTTGTGTGCTGTTGTGTTAGAGAGGGTGTGTGTGTGTGTTTGGGTGTTTGAGTTATGCACATGATGTGAGATGTGTTGACTGTGTGTGGTTGTGCTTGTTTTGTACGTCTCTTGTGCGCAGTCTGCGGTCTGTGCAGTGTTTATCGCGCGTATTGTGAGCAGTAGCTATGTGCCTGCCTTTCAAGGGTGTGGTGTGTTTATGGTGTCTGTTGTGTGGCGTGTTTCTGTGTTGTGTGTGTGTGCACTGCGTTGTGCTCCTGTGTGAGGATGTATGTGTGGTGTGTCTGTGCGTGATTGTGTGTGTAGTGCGTAGTGTGTGAAATGGGTGCTACTTGTCTTCTTGGTTGGTTATATGTGTTTTGCCCATGGATTTGGGAGTGTCGTGTGTGTTAGGAGTTGTGGTACTTTCTGTGTGTGTCGTGTGCTGTGTTGTTCTGTGATTTGTGTTTGTGCTGTGTGTGTCCTACTCTGTGTGTTCTGTGGTCTGTGTGTTTTGCAAGTTGAGTGAGATATTGCGTGTTATGACCGATATCTTGTGTATATGTTGCGTGTTTGGCATTGTGCATTCTGCGAGGCTCTGTGTGCTGTATGTTTTATGTGTGTTTGGAGTGATGTGTGCACTGTGTGAAATGTGTGTTGCATAAATTCGGTGTTCTTTCTGTGGTGGTTTGTGTGTGTTTTGCATGGGGGTTGCTATGTGTGTGGTTGTGTTTGACAGGTTGTGTGCGTGGTTGGCTCCTTGAGCAATGAGTGTACTTTGTGATGCGTGTACTGTGTATGGTCAAGCTTGGTCAGTGGGCCTCACTGTGGGTGTTGTGTTCACTCTGAGAACCGTGGTTCACGTGTATAGCGTGCAGTTATGTTCTCGGTGTGATGTGCTGTGCGTTGAGGGACTTCTGCATTCAAGTGCACAGAAGGTAGCCTCTCATGCTTGTCCGTTTTCGCCACAGGTTTGTAATCCTCCAGGAGGGCGTTGTTTCCTGAGGGTGCAAAGAGCCACGTCATCCCTTTAATAGCAAGGCCCTGACGATGCCTTTGTAGTAATCTGTCAGAAACTGCTGCGGGAGAGCCTTGTGCCAAACTCTGCTGGGGAAACAATCCACCGTGCACTGAGGAGACCCTCCCTGAGAGAATACTAGGCTGCTTTCGCCTTGCATGCAACTGGCTCCTACGTGATAAGGAAAACAGTAAACATTGCAGTAGAAGGCGGTCTTCTCTGTACGCCCTCTGTCTCAGAGACCTAAGTGAGCCGCGAATAGGCCTTCGCACTAGCCACACAGGAAGCTGCAGAACAAGATGCTTTGAAATGACAGCAGTGGAGGCAAGCCAGCTATGGATTCAGCTTATGTGAGTGAAAGAAACCAGTGCGGGATGGCCCATCCAAGGAATCATTGAAGCCGTGGCGGTGGAAGTTGAAACTGAGCTTGCAATGTGCTTTCCGTGTCTGTCGTGTGCGCGTGCACTCTAAGCGCCTGAGTGACGTCTGCTGCGCAGAGCTCTGTGTGTGCCGAGCGGCGTGCGCTCGCTTGGGTGGCCATTCGCGTGAGGCCTTGCTGAGGCAGCCTGGCTGTCAGAAAGTTGCCCGCATACAACGAATTCCGCTTGCAAAGTGCTTCCCGTGTCTGCCCTGTGTGCCTGCACTCTAAGCACCTGAGTGGAGTCTGCTGCGCAGAGCTCTGTGTGTGCCGAGCGGCGTGCGCTCGCTTGGGTGGCCATTCGCGTGAGGCCTTGCTGAGGCAGCCTGGCTGTCAGAAAGTTGCCCGCATACAACGAATTCCGCTTGCAATGTGCTTCCCGTGTCTGCCGTGTGTGCCTGCACTCTAAGCGCCTGAGTGGAGTCTGCTGCGCAGAGCTCTGTGTGTGCTGAGCGGCGTGCGCTCGCTTGGGTGGCCATTCGCGCGAGGCCTTGCTGAGGAAGCCTGGCTGTCAGGAAAACGCCCGCATACAACGAATTTAGCTTGGCAGTGCAAAAAGTCGCTTTCGTCTGCTACTACGTGGCCGCTCCAGAGAGGCCCAGGTTGGTCTGTGTGGTATGTAAGCCGGTTTCCCATGCCACAGTCTGAGCTTTGAAAACTAAGTGCCCATTGGCTTCAGTCCCCAACCATCATGTCAGCGAGAGGTGTGTGCAAGCTTCTGCAAAGCCTGGTGGCGGATGGGCCCTAAGCGTCAGGGCCGTTGTCCTGCAGAGAAGGATCTGAGGCTGTCTCAGTTCAAGGGATTTCCTGCTCAGCCATATCCAGACTGGCAGCTAAACACTGCTGTGTCAAGGCGAGCTTCTTATACACACTTCTACTCCCAGACACAGGGATACTGTGAAGAGGTCTTCCGCCCAGCCTCAGGGGAAGAGGCGGGGCAAGTTGCTTTCTGTACAGCATTCATTGGAAGCAGGACGTTTGGAGGTTCTGTTCCACAGGCGAAAAGCAGGCAGCACTAGGAGAATCTGTCAAGGAAGCTCCTCTTTATGGCTAGCGAGGCTTAATTCAAACGTGCAATGGAAAATTGTTCTGGGGTAACTGAGCTCTAACTTCACGCTCTAACACTTGCAGCTACTTTCTCCTAACTCATACAGAGTGGAATCGCCAAATACAGAGTAGAATTCTGTTGCGGTACGCTGTGTTCTTGTGTGCTTGGCGATGTATTGCCGACGGCCTGCGGGACCTGCTTGTCTTCTGTGTTGTGTGTTGTCCGTGCTGTGTGTATCTTGTATGTAGTATGTGCGGTATGTGTTCCTCACTGCTTGCTGAGTGCACAGTTCTGTGTATTTTTCACTGTGCTGTGTGTTATGTGAGATGTTGGTATTTGTGAGTGGTGTGTGTTGAGTGGTTCTTCGTGCATTGTACATTTCGCCTTTTTTGATGAGTTCTCTGTTGGCGGTTGCATATGTTGTGCGTTTGGTGTGTGGCTTCCCGTCTAATGTGTAGTGTGAAATGTGTGTCTGGTCTTTCTGTTGTCTGCTGTGTTGTGTACTGTGTTCTGGGTTGTGCGAGTGCTGTCTTTCGGCTTTCCGTGTGTTGCATACTGGGTCGATGTTGGGTGGGCTGTGTAATTTGAGCACTGTGTGCAAAGTTGAGTTTGCCTTGTGTCGGACGTGTTGTGTGCATGTGCATGTTGTGTGTGTGTGTTTGTGCGTTTTCGTTCGTGCTGTCTGCGTGTGGGTCTGCGTGTGCGCAGTATTGTATGCTTGTGGTTGTGCGTGTTGTGTGTAGTGCGTTCTATGTGTGTTGCATGTGTTTTCGTCAGTTGCGTGTGTGCACTTGTAGGTGCTGTGTCAGTTTTGTGTGTGTGAGATTGTGATTTGTGTGCTGTTGTGTTAGAGAGGCTGTGTGTGTGTGTTTGGCTGTTTGAGTTATGCACATGATGTGAGATGTGTTGACTGTGTGTGGTTGTGCTTGTTTTGTACGTCTCTTGTGCGCAGTCTGCGGTCTGTGCAGTGTTTATCGCGCGTATTGTGAGCAGTAGCTATGTGCCTGCCTTTCAAGGGTCTGGTGAGTTTATGGTGTCTGTTGTGTGGCGTGTTTCTGTGTTGTGTGTGTGTGCACTGCGTTGTGCTCCTGTGTGAGGATGTATGTGTGGTGTGTCTGTGCGTGATTGTGTGTGTAGTGCGTAGTGTGTGAAATGGGTGCTACTTGTCTTCTTGGTTGGTTATATGTGTTTTGCCCATGGATTTGGGAGTGTCGTGTGTGTTAGGAGTTGTGGTACTTTCTGTGTGTGTCGTGTGCTGTGTTGTTCTGTGATTTGTGTTTGTGCTGTGTGTGTCCTCCTCTGTGTGTTCTGTGGTCTGTGTGTTTTGCAAGTTGAGTGAGATATTGCGTGTTATGACCGATATCTTGTGTATATGTTGCGTGTTTGGCATTGTGCATTCTGCGAGGCTCTGTGTGCTGTATGTTTTATGTGTGTTTGGAGTGATGTGTGCACTGTGTGAAATGTGTGTTGCATAAATTCGGTGTTCTTTCTGTGGTGGTTTGTGTGTGTTTTGCATGGGGGTTGCTATGTGTGTGGTTGTGTTTGACAGGTTGTGTGCGTGGTTGGCTCCTTGAGCAATGAGTGTACTTTGTGATGCGTGTACTGTGTATGGTCAAGCTTGGTCAGTGGGCCTCACTGTGGGTGTTGTGTTCACTCTGAGAAACCGTGGTTCACGTGTATAGCGTGCAGTTATGTTCTCGGTGTGATGTGCTGTGCGTTGAGGGACTTCTGCATTCAAGTGCACAGAAGGTAGCCTCTCATGCTTGTCCGTTTTCGCCACAGGTTTGTAATCCTCCAGGAGGGCGTTGTTTCCTGAGGGTGCAAAGAGCCACGTCATCCCTTTAATAGCAAGGCCCTGACGATGCCTTTGTAGTAATCTGTCAGAAACTGCTGCGGGAGAGCCTTGTGCCAAACTCTGCTGGGGAAACAATCCACCGTGCACTGAGGAGACCCTCCCTGAGAGAATACTAGGCTGCTTTCGCCTTGCATGCAACTGGCTCCTACGTGATTTAGGAAAACAGTAAACATTGCAGTAGAAGGCGGTCTTCTCTGTACGCCCTCTGTCTCAGAGACCTAAGTGAGCCGCGAATAGGCCTTCGCACTAGCCACACAGGAAGCTGCAGGAACAAGATGCTTTGAAATGACAGCAGTGGAGGCAAGCCAGCTATGGATTCAGCTTATGTGAGTGAAAGAAACCAGTGCGGGATGGCCCATCCAAGGAATCATTGAAGCCGTGGCGGTGGAAGTTGAAACTGAGCTTGCAATGTGCTTTCCGTGTCTGTCGTGTGCGCGTGCACTCTAAGCGCCTGAGTGACGTCTGCTGCGCAGAGCTCTGTGTGTGCCGAGCGGCGTGCGCTCGCTTGGGTGGCCATTCGCGTGAGGCCTTGCTGAGGCAGCCTGGCTGTCAGAAAGTTGCCCGCATACAACGAATTCCGCTTGCAAAGTGCTTCCCGTGTCTGCCCTGTGTGCCTGCACTCTAAGCACCTGAGTGGAGTCTGCTGCGCAGAGCTCTGTGTGTGCCGAGCGGCGTGCGCTCGCTTGGGTGGCCATTCGCGTGAGGCCTTGCTGAGGCAGCCTGGCTGCTCAGAAAGTTGCCCCGCATACAACGAATTCCGCTTGCAATGTGCTTCCCGTGTCTGCCGTGTGTGCCTGCACTCTAAGCGCCTGAGTGGAGTCTGCTGCGCAGAGCTCTGTGTGTGCTGAGCGGCGTGCGCTCGCTTGGGTGGCCATTCGCGCGAGGCCTTGCTGAGGAAGCCTGGCTGTCAGGAAAAACGCCCGCATACAACGAATTTAGCTTGGCAGTGCAAAAAGTCGCTTTCCGTCTGCTACTACGTGGCCGCTCCAGAGAGGCCCAGGTTGGTCTGTGTGGTATGTAAGCCGGTTTTCCCATGCCACAGTCTGAGCTTTGAAAACTAAGTGCCCATTGGCTTCAGTCCCCAACCATCATGTCAGCGAGAGGTGTGTGCAAGCTTCTGCAAAAGCTGGTGGCGGATGGGCCCTAAGCGTCAGGGCCGTTGTCCTGCAGAGAAGGATCTGAGGCTGTCTCAGTTCAAGGGATTTCCTGCTCAGCCATATCCAGACTGGCAGCTAAACACTGCTGTGTCAAGGCGAGCTTCTTATACACACTTCTACTCCCAGACACAGGGATACTGTGAAGAGGTCTTCCGCCCAGCCTCAGGGGAAGAGGCGGGGCAAGTTGCTTTCTGTACAGCATTCATTGGAAGCAGGACGTTTGGAGGTTCTGTTCCACAGGCGAAAAGCAGGCAGCACTAGGAGAATCTGTCAAGGAAGCTCCTCTTTATGGCTAGCGAGGCTTAATTCAAACGTGCAATGGAAAATTGTTCTGGGGTAACAGAGCTCTAACTTCACGCTCTAACACTTCCAGCTACTTTCTCCTAACTCATACAGAGTGGAATCGCCAAATACAGAGTAGAATTCTGTTGCGGTACGGTGGTTTCTTGTGTGCTTGGCGATGTATTGCCGACGGCCTGCGGGACCTGCTTGTCTTCTGTGTTGTGTGTTGTCCGTGCTGTGTGTATCTTGTATGTAGTATGTGCGGTATGTGTTCCTCACTGCTTGCTGAGTGCACAGTTCTGTGTATTTTTCACTGTGCTGTGTGTTATGCTGAGATGTTGGTATTTGTGAGTGGTGTGTGTTGAGTGGTTCTTCGTGCATTGTACATTTCGCCTTTTTTGATGAGTTCTCTGTTGGCGGTTGCATATGTTGTGCGTTTGGTGTGTGGCTTCCCGTCTAATGTGTAGTGTGAAATGTGTGTCTGGTCTTTCTGTTGTCTGCTGTGTTGTGTACTGTGTTCTGGGTTGTGCGAGTGCTGTCTTTCGGCTTTCCGTGTGTTGCATACTGGGTCGATGTTGGGTGGGCTGTGTAATTTGAGCACTGTGTGCAAAGTTGAGTTTGCCTTGTGTCGGACGTGTTGTGTGCATGTGCATGTTGTGTGTGTGTGTTTGTGCGTTTTCGTTCGTGCTGTCTGCGTGTGGGTCTGCGTGTGCCCAGTATTGTATGCTTGTGGTTGTGCGTGTTGTGTGTAGTGCGTTCTATGTGTGTTGCATGTGTTTTCGTCAGTTGGCGTGTGTGCACTTGTAGGTGCTGTGTCAGTTTTGTGTGTGTGAGATTGTGATTTGTGTGCTGTTGTGTTAGAGAGGCTGTGTGTGTGTGTTTGGCTGTTTGAGTTATGCACATGATGTGAGATGTGTTGACTGTGTGTGGTTGTGCTTGTTTTGTACGTCTCTTGTGCGCAGTCTGCGGTCTGTGCAGTGTTTATCGCGCGTATTGTGAGCAGTAGCTATGTGCCTGCCTTTCAAGGGTGTGGTGTGTTTATGGTGTCCTGTTGTGTGGCGTGTTTCTGTGTTGTGTGTGTGTGCACTGCGTTGTGCTCCTGTGTGAGGATGTATGTGTGGTGTGTCTGTGCGTGATTGTGTGTGTAGTGCGTAGTGTGTGAAATGGGTGCTACTTGTCTTCTTGGTTGGTTATATGTGTTTTGCCCATGGATTTGGGAGTGTCGTGTGTGTTAGGAGTTGTGGTACTTTCTGTGTGTGTCGTGTGCTGTGTTGTTCTGTGATTTGTGTTTGTGCTGTGTGTGTCCTACTCTGTGTGTTCTGTGGTCTGTGTGTTTTGCAAGTTGAGTGAGATATTGCGTGTTATGACCGATATCTTGTGTATATGTTGCGTGTTTGGCATTGTGCATTCTGCGAGGCTCTGTGTGCTGTATGTTTTATGTGTGTTTGGAGTGATGTGTGCACTGTGTGAAATGTGTGTTGCATAAATTCGGTGTTCTTTCTGTGGTGGTTTGTGTGTGTTTTGCATGGGGGTTGCTATGTGTGTGGTTGTGTTTGACAGGTTGTGTGCGTGGTTGGCTCCTTGAGCAATGAGTGTACTTTGTGATGCGTGTACTGTGTATGGTCAAGCTTGGTCAGTGGGCCTCACTGTGGGTGTTGTGTTCACTCTGAGAACCGTGGTTCACGTGTATAGCGTGCAGTTATGTTCTCGGTGTGATGTGCTGTGCGTTGAGGGACTTCTGCATTCAAGTGCACAGAAGGTAGCCTCTCATGCTTGTCCGTTTTCGCCACAGGTTTGTAATCCTCCAGGAGGGCGTTGTTTCCTGAGGGTGCAAAGAGCCACGTCATCCCTTTAATAGCAAGGCCCTGACGATGCCTTTGTAGTAATCTGTCAGAAACTGCTGCGGGAGAGCCTTGTGCCAAACTCTGCTGGGGAAACAATCCACCGTGCACTGAGGAGACCCTCCCTGAGAGAATACTAGGCTGCTTTCGCCTTGCATGCAACTGGCTCCTACGTGATAAGGAAAACAGTAAACATTGCAGTAGAAGGCGGTCTTCTCTGTACGCCCTCTGTCTCAGAGACCTAAGTGAGCCGCGAATAGGCCTTCGCACTAGCCACACAGGAAGCTGCAGAACAAGATGCTTTGAAATGACAGCAGTGGAGGCAAGCCAGCTATGGATTCAGCTTATGTGAGTGAAAGAAACCAGTGCGGGATGGCCCATCCAAGGAATCATTGAAGCCGTGGCGGTGGAAGTTGAAACTGAGCTTGCAATGTGCTTTCCGTGTCTGTCGTGTGCGCGTGCACTCTAAGCGCCTGAGTGACGTCTGCTGCGCAGAGCTCTGTGTGTGCCGAGCGGCGTGCGCTCGCTTGGGTGGCCATTCGCGTGAGGCCTTGCTGAGGCAGCCTGGCTGTCAGAAAGTTGCCCGCATACAACGAATTCCGCTTGCAAAGTGCTTCCCGTGTCTGCCCTGTGTGCCTGCACTCTAAGCACCTGAGTGGAGTCTGCTGCGCAGAGCTCTGTGTGTGCCGAGCGGCGTGCGCTCGCTTGGGTGGCCATTCGCGTGAGGCCTTGCTGAGGCAGCCTGGCTGTCAGAAAGTTGCCCGCATACAACGAATTCCGCTTGCAATGTGCTTCCCGTGTCTGCCGTGTGTGCCTGCACTCTAAGCGCCTGAGTGGAGTCTGCTGCGCAGAGCTCTGTGTGTGCTGAGCGGCGTGCGCTCGCTTGGGTGGCCATTCGCGCGAGGCCTTGCTGAGGAAGCCTGGCTGTCAGGAAAACGCCCGCATACAACGAATTTAGCTTGGCAGTGCAAAAAGTCGCTTTCGTCTGCTACTACGTGGCCGCTCCAGAGAGGCCCAGGTTGGTCTGTGTGGTATGTAAGCCGGTTTCCCATGCCACAGTCTGAGCTTTGAAAACTAAGTGCCCATTGGCTTCAGTCCCCAACCATCATGTCAGCGAGAGGTGTGTGCAAGCTTCTGCAAAGCCTGGTGGCGGATGGGCCCTAAGCGTCAGGGCCGTTGTCCTGCAGAGAAGGATCTGAGGCTGTCTCAGTTCAAGGGATTTCCTGCTCAGCCATATCCAGACTGGCAGCTAAACACTGCTGTGTCAAGGCGAGCTTCTTATACACACTTCTACTCCCAGACACAGGGATACTGTGAAGAGGTCTTCCGCCCAGCCTCAGGGGAAGAGGCGGGGCAAGTTGCTTTCTGTACAGCATTCATTGGAAGCAGGACGTTTGGAGGTTCTGTTCCACAGGCGAAAAGCAGGCAGCACTAGGAGAATCTGTCAAGGAAGCTCCTCTTTATGGCTAGCGAGGCTTAATTCAAACGTGCAATGGAAAATTGTTCTGGGGTAACTGAGCTCTAACTTCACGCTCTAACACTTGCAGCTACTTTCTCCTAACTCATACAGAGTGGAATCGCCAAATACAGAGTAGAATTCTGTTGCGGTACGCTGTGTTCTTGTGTGCTTGGCGATGTATTGCCGACGGCCTGCGGGACCTGCTTGTCTTCTGTGTTGTGTGTTGTCCGTGCTGTGTGTATCTTGTATGTAGTATGTGCGGTATGTGTTCCTCACTGCTTGCTGAGTGCACAGTTCTGTGTATTTTTCACTGTGCTGTGTGTTATGTGAGATGTTGGTATTTGTGAGTGGTGTGTGTTGAGTGGTTCTTCGTGCATTGTACATTTCGCCTTTTTTGATGAGTTCTCTGTTGGCGGTTGCATATGTTGTGCGTTTGGTGTGTGGCTTCCCGTCTAATGTGTAGTGTGAAATGTGTGTCTGGTCTTTCTGTTGTCTGCTGTGTTGTGTACTGTGTTCTGGGTTGTGCGAGTGCTGTCTTTCGGCTTTCCGTGTGTTGCATACTGGGTCGATGTTGGGTGGGCTGTGTAATTTGAGCACTGTGTGCAAAGTTGAGTTTGCCTTGTGTCGGACGTGTTGTGTGCATGTGCATGTTGTGTGTGTGTGTTTGTGCGTTTTCGTTCGTGCTGTCTGCGTGTGGGTCTGCGTGTGCGCAGTATTGTATGCTTGTGGTTGTGCGTGTTGTGTGTAGTGCGTTCTATGTGTGTTGCATGTGTTTTCGTCAGTTGCGTGTGTGCACTTGTAGGTGCTGTGTCAGTTTTGTGTGTGTGAGATTGTGATTTGTGTGCTGTTGTGTTAGAGAGGCTGTGTGTGTGTGTTTGGCTGTTTGAGTTATGCACATGATGTGAGATGTGTTGACTGTGTGTGGTTGTGCTTGTTTTGTACGTCTCTTGTGCGCAGTCTGCGGTCTGTGCAGTGTTTATCGCGCGTATTGTGAGCAGTAGCTATGTGCCTGCCTTTCAAGGGTGTGGTGTGTTTATGGTGTCTGTTGTGTGGCGTGTTTCTGTGTTGTGTGTGTGTGCACTGCGTTGTGCTCCTGTGTGAGGATGTATGTGTGGTGTGTCTGTGCGTGATTGTGTGTGTAGTGCGTAGTGTGTGAAATGGGTGCTACTTGTCTTCTTGGTTGGTTATATGTGTTTTGCCCATGGATTTGGGAGTGTCGTGTGTGTTAGGAGTTGTGGTACTTTCTGTGTGTGTCGTGTGCTGTGTTGTTCTGTGATTTGTGTTTGTGCTGTGTGTGTCCTACTCTGTGTGTTCTGTGGTCTGTGTGTTTTGCAAGTTGAGTGAGATATTGCGTGTTATGACCGATATCTTGTGTATATGTTGCGTGTTTGGCATTGTGCATTCTGCGAGGCTCTGTGTGCTGTATGTTTTATGTGTGTTTGGAGTGATGTGTGCACTGTGTGAAATGTGTGTTGCATAAATTCGGTGTTCTTTCTGTGGTGGTTTGTGTGTGTTTTGCATGGGGGTTGCTATGTGTGTGGTTGTGTTTGACAGGTTGTGTGCGTGGTTGGCTCCTTGAGCAATGAGTGTACTTTGTGATGCGTGTACTGTGTATGGTCAAGCTTGGTCAGTGGGCCTCACTGTGGGTGTTGTGTTCACTCTGAGAACCGTGGTTCACGTGTATAGCGTGCAGTTATGTTCTCGGTGTGATGTGCTGTGCGTTGAGGGACTTCTGCATTCAAGTGCACAGAAGGTAGCCTCTCATGCTTGTCCGTTTTCGCCACAGGTTTGTAATCCTCCAGGAGGGCGTTGTTTCCTGAGGGTGCAAAGAGCCACGTCATCCCTTTAATAGCAAGGCCCTGACGATGCCTTTGTAGTAATCTGTCAGAAACTGCTGCGGGAGAGCCTTGTGCCAAACTCTGCTGGGGAAACAATCCACCGTGCACTGAGGAGACCCTCCCTGAGAGAATACTAGGCTGCTTTCGCCTTGCATGCAACTGGCTCCTACGTGATAAGGAAAACAGTAAACATTGCAGTAGAAGGCGGTCTTCTCTGTACGCCCTCTGTCTCAGAGACCTAAGTGAGCCGCGAATAGGCCTTCGCACTAGCCACACAGGAAGCTGCAGAACAAGATGCTTTGAAATGACAGCAGTGGAGGCAAGCCAGCTATGGATTCAGCTTATGTGAGTGAAAGAAACCAGTGCGGGATGGCCCATCCAAGGAATCATTGAAGCCGTGGCGGTGGAAGTTGAAACTGAGCTTGCAATGTGCTTTCCGTGTCTGTCGTGTGCGCGTGCACTCTAAGCGCCTGAGTGACGTCTGCTGCGCAGAGCTCTGTGTGTGCCGAGCGGCGTGCGCTCGCTTGGGTGGCCATTCGCGTGAGGCCTTGCTGAGGCAGCCTGGCTGTCAGAAAGTTGCCCGCATACAACGAATTCCGCTTGCAAAGTGCTTCCCGTGTCTGCCCTGTGTGCCTGCACTCTAAGCACCTGAGTGGAGTCTGCTGCGCAGAGCTCTGTGTGTGCCGAGCGGCGTGCGCTCGCTTGGGTGGCCATTCGCGTGAGGCCTTGCTGAGGCAGCCTGGCTGTCAGAAAGTTGCCCGCATACAACGAATTCCGCTTGCAATGTGCTTCCCGTGTCTGCCGTGTGTGCCTGCACTCTAAGCGCCTGAGTGGAGTCTGCTGCGCAGAGCTCTGTGTGTGCTGAGCGGCGTGCGCTCGCTTGGGTGGCCATTCGCGCGAGGCCTTGCTGAGGAAGCCTGGCTGTCAGGAAAACGCCCGCATACAACGAATTTAGCTTGGCAGTGCAAAAAGTCGCTTTCGTCTGCTACTACGTGGCCGCTCCAGAGAGGCCCAGGTTGGTCTGTGTGGTATGTAAGCCGGTTTCCCATGCCACAGTCTGAGCTTTGAAAACTAAGTGCCCATTGGCTTCAGTCCCCAACCATCATGTCAGCGAGAGGTGTGTGCAAGCTTCTGCAAAGCCTGGTGGCGGATGGGCCCTAAGCGTCAGGGCCGTTGTCCTGCAGAGAAGGATCTGAGGCTGTCTCAGTTCAAGGGATTTCCTGCTCAGCCATATCCAGACTGGCAGCTAAACACTGCTGTGTCAAGGCGAGCTTCTTATACACACTTCTACTCCCAGACACAGGGATACTGTGAAGAGGTCTTCCGCCCAGCCTCAGGGGAAGAGGCGGGGCAAGTTGCTTTCTGTACAGCATTCATTGGAAGCAGGACGTTTGGAGGTTCTGTTCCACAGGCGAAAAGCAGGCAGCACTAGGAGAATCTGTCAAGGAAGCTCCTCTTTATGGCTAGCGAGGCTTAATTCAAACGTGCAATGGAAAATTGTTCTGGGGTAACTGAGCTCTAACTTCACGCTCTAACACTTGCAGCTACTTTCTCCTAACTCATACAGAGTGGAATCGCCAAATACAGAGTAGAATTCTGTTGCGGTACGCTGTGTTCTTGTGTGCTTGGCGATGTATTGCCGACGGCCTGCGGGACCTGCTTGTCTTCTGTGTTGTGTGTTGTCCGTGCTGTGTGTATCTTGTATGTAGTATGTGCGGTATGTGTTCCTCACTGCTTGCTGAGTGCACAGTTCTGTGTATTTTTCACTGTGCTGTGTGTTATGTGAGATGTTGGTATTTGTGAGTGGTGTGTGTTGAGTGGTTCTTCGTGCATTGTACATTTCGCCTTTTTTGATGAGTTCTCTGTTGGCGGTTGCATATGTTGTGCGTTTGGTGTGTGGCTTCCCGTCTAATGTGTAGTGTGAAATGTGTGTCTGGTCTTTCTGTTGTCTGCTGTGTTGTGTACTGTGTTCTGGGTTGTGCGAGTGCTGTCTTTCGGCTTTCCGTGTGTTGCATACTGGGTCGATGTTGGGTGGGCTGTGTAATTTGAGCACTGTGTGCAAAGTTGAGTTTGCCTTGTGTCGGACGTGTTGTGTGCATGTGCATGTTGTGTGTGTGTGTTTGTGCGTTTTCGTTCGTGCTGTCTGCGTGTGGGTCTGCGTGTGCGCAGTATTGTATGCTTGTGGTTGTGCGTGTTGTGTGTAGTGCGTTCTATGTGTGTTGCATGTGTTTTCGTCAGTTGCGTGTGTGCACTTGTAGGTGCTGTGTCAGTTTTGTGTGTGTGAGATTGTGATTTGTGTGCTGTTGTGTTAGAGAGGCTGTGTGTGTGTGTTTGGCTGTTTGAGTTATGCACATGATGTGAGATGTGTTGACTGTGTGTGGTTGTGCTTGTTTTGTACGTCTCTTGTGCGCAGTCTGCGGTCTGTGCAGTGTTTATCGCGCGTATTGTGAGCAGTAGCTATGTGCCTGCCTTTCAAGGGTGTGGTGTGTTTATGGTGTCTGTTGTGTGGCGTGTTTCTGTGTTGTGTGTGTGTGCACTGCGTTGTGCTCCTGTGTGAGGATGTATGTGTGGTGTGTCTGTGCGTGATTGTGTGTGTAGTGCGTAGTGTGTGAAATGGGTGCTACTTGTCTTCTTGGTTGGTTATATGTGTTTTGCCCATGGATTTGGGAGTGTCGTGTGTGTTAGGAGTTGTGGTACTTTCTGTGTGTGTCGTGTGCTGTGTTGTTCTGTGATTTGTGTTTGTGCTGTGTGTGTCCTACTCTGTGTGTTCTGTGGTCTGTGTGTTTTGCAAGTTGAGTGAGATATTGCGTGTTATGACCGATATCTTGTGTATATGTTGCGTGTTTGGCATTGTGCATTCTGCGAGGCTCTGTGTGCTGTATGTTTTATGTGTGTTTGGAGTGATGTGTGCACTGTGTGAAATGTGTGTTGCATAAATTCGGTGTTCTTTCTGTGGTGGTTTGTGTGTGTTTTGCATGGGGGTTGCTATGTGTGTGGTTGTGTTTGACAGGTTGTGTGCGTGGTTGGCTCCTTGAGCAATGAGTGTACTTTGTGATGCGTGTACTGTGTATGGTCAAGCTTGGTCAGTGGGCCTCACTGTGGGTGTTGTGTTCACTCTGAGAACCGTGGTTCACGTGTATAGCGTGCAGTTATGTTCTCGGTGTGATGTGCTGTGCGTTGAGGGACTTCTGCATTCAAGTGCACAGAAGGTAGCCTCTCATGCTTGTCCGTTTTCGCCACAGGTTTGTAATCCTCCAGGAGGGCGTTGTTTCCTGAGGGTGCAAAGAGCCACGTCATCCCTTTAATAGCAAGGCCCTGACGATGCCTTTGTAGTAATCTGTCAGAAACTGCTGCGGGAGAGCCTTGTGCCAAACTCTGCTGGGGAAACAATCCACCGTGCACTGAGGAGACCCTCCCTGAGAGAATACTAGGCTGCTTTCGCCTTGCATGCAACTGGCTCCTACGTGATAAGGAAAACAGTAAACATTGCAGTAGAAGGCGGTCTTCTCTGTACGCCCTCTGTCTCAGAGACCTAAGTGAGCCGCGAATAGGCCTTCGCACTAGCCACACAGGAAGCTGCAGAACAAGATGCTTTGAAATGACAGCAGTGGAGGCAAGCCAGCTATGGATTCAGCTTATGTGAGTGAAAGAAACCAGTGCGGGATGGCCCATCCAAGGAATCATTGAAGCCGTGGCGGTGGAAGTTGAAACTGAGCTTGCAATGTGCTTTCCGTGTCTGTCGTGTGCGCGTGCACTCTAAGCGCCTGAGTGACGTCTGCTGCGCAGAGCTCTGTGTGTGCCGAGCGGCGTGCGCTCGCTTGGGTGGCCATTCGCGTGAGGCCTTGCTGAGGCAGCCTGGCTGTCAGAAAGTTGCCCGCATACAACGAATTCCGCTTGCAAAGTGCTTCCCGTGTCTGCCCTGTGTGCCTGCACTCTAAGCACCTGAGTGGAGTCTGCTGCGCAGAGCTCTGTGTGTGCCGAGCGGCGTGCGCTCGCTTGGGTGGCCATTCGCGTGAGGCCTTGCTGAGGCAGCCTGGCTGTCAGAAAGTTGCCCGCATACAACGAATTCCGCTTGCAATGTGCTTCCCGTGTCTGCCGTGTGTGCCTGCACTCTAAGCGCCTGAGTGGAGTCTGCTGCGCAGAGCTCTGTGTGTGCTGAGCGGCGTGCGCTCGCTTGGGTGGCCATTCGCGCGAGGCCTTGCTGAGGAAGCCTGGCTGTCAGGAAAACGCCCGCATACAACGAATTTAGCTTGGCAGTGCAAAAAGTCGCTTTCGTCTGCTACTACGTGGCCGCTCCAGAGAGGCCCAGGTTGGTCTGTGTGGTATGTAAGCCGGTTTCCCATGCCACAGTCTGAGCTTTGAAAACTAAGTGCCCATTGGCTTCAGTCCCCAACCATCATGTCAGCGAGAGGTGTGTGCAAGCTTCTGCAAAGCCTGGTGGCGGATGGGCCCTAAGCGTCAGGGCCGTTGTCCTGCAGAGAAGGATCTGAGGCTGTCTCAGTTCAAGGGATTTCCTGCTCAGCCATATCCAGACTGGCAGCTAAACACTGCTGTGTCAAGGCGAGCTTCTTATACACACTTCTACTCCCAGACACAGGGATACTGTGAAGAGGTCTTCCACCCAGCCTCAGGGGAAGAGGCGGGGCAAGTTGCTTTCTGTACAGCATTCATTGGAAGCAGGACGTTTGGAGGTTCTGTTCCACAGGCGAAAAGCAGGCAGCACTAGGAGAATCTGTCAAGGAAGCTCCTCTTTATGGCTAGCGAGGCTTAATTCAAACGTGCAATGGAAAATTGTTCTGGGGTAACTGAGCTCTAACTTCACGCTCTAACACTTGCAGCTACTTTCTCCTAACTCATACAGAGTGGAATCGCCAAATACAGAGTAGAATTCTGTTGCGGTACGCTGTGTTCTTGTGTGCTTGGCGATGTATTGCCGACGGCCTGCGGGACCTGCTTGTCTTCTGTGTTGTGTGTTGTCCGTGCTGTGTGTATCTTGTATGTAGTATGTGCGGTATGTGTTCCTCACTGCTTGCTGAGTGCACAGTTCTGTGTATTTTTCACTGTGCTGTGTGTTATGTGAGCTGGTGGTATTTGTGAGTGGTGTGTGTTGGGTGGTTGTTCGTGCATTGTCCATTTCGCCTTTTTTGATGAGTTCTCTGTTGGCGGTTGCATATGTTGTGCGTTTGGTGTGTGGCTTCCCGTCTAATGTGTAGTGTGAAATGTGTGTCTGGTCTTTCTGTTGTCTGCTGTGTTGTGTACTGTGTTCTGGGTTGTGCGAGTGCTGTCTTTCGGCTTTCCGTGTGTTGCATACTGGGTCGATGTTGGGTGGGCTGTGTAATTTGAGCACTGTGTGCAAAGTTGAGTTTGCCTTGTGTCGGACGTGTTGTGTGCATGTGCATGTTGTGTGTGTGTGTTTGTGCGTTTTCGTTCGTGCTGTCTGCGTGTGGGTCTGCGTGTGCGCTGTATTGTATGTTTGTGGTTGTGCGTGTTGTGTGTAGTGCGTTTTATGTGTGTTGCATGTGTTTTCGTCAGTTGCGTGTGTGCTCTTGTAGGTGTTGTGTCAGTTTTGTGTGTGTGAGATTGTGATTTGTGTGCTGTTGTGTTAGAGAGGCTGTGTGTGTGTGTTTGGCTGTTTGAGTTATGCACATGATGTGAGATGTGTTGACTGTGTGTGGATGTGCTTGTTTTGTACGTCTCTTGTGCGCAGTCTGCGGTCTGTGCAGTGTTTATCTCGCGTATTGTGAGCAGTAGCTATGTGCCTGCCTTTCAAGGGTGTGGTGTGTTTATGGTGTCTGTTGTGTGGCGTGTTTCTGTGATGTGTGTGTGTGCACTGCGTTGTGCTCCTGTGTGAGGATGTATGTGTGGTGTGTCTGTGCGTGATTGTGTGTGTAGTGCGTAGTGTGTGAAATGTGTGCTACTTGTCTTCTTGTTTGGTTATATGTGATTTGCCCATGGATTTGGGAGTGGCGTGTTTGTTAGGAGTTGTGGTAGTTTCTGTGTGTGTCGTGTGGTGTGTTGGTCTGTGATTTGTGTTTGTGCTGTGTGTGTCCTACTCTGTGTGTTCTGTGGTCTGTGTGTTTTGCAAGTTGAGTGAGATATTGCGTGTTATGACCGATATCTTGTGTATATGTTGCGTGTTTGGCATTGTGCATTCTGCGAGGCTCTGTGTGCTGTATGTTTTATGTGTGTTTGGAGTGATGTGTGCACTGTGTGAAATGTGTGTTGCATAAATTCGGTGTTCTTTCTGTGGTGGTTTGTGTGTGTTTTGCATGGGGGTTGCTATGTGTGTGGTTGTGTTTGACAGGTTGTGTGCGTGGTTGGCTCCTTGAGCAATGAGTGTACTTTGTGATGCGTGTACTGTGTATGGTCAAGCTTGGTCAGTGGGCCTCACTGTGGGTGTTGTGTTCACTCTGAGAACCGTGGTTCACTTGTATAGCGTGCAGTTATGTTCTCGGTGTGATGTGCTGTGCGTTGAGGGACTTCTGCATCCAAGTGCACAGAAGGTAGCCTCTCATGCTTGTCCGTTTTCGCCACAGGTTTGTAATCCTCCAGGAGGGCGTTGTTTCCTGAGGGTGCAAAGAGCCACGTCATCCCTTTAATAGCAAGGCCCTGACGATGCCTTTGTAGTAATCTGTCAGAAACTGCTGCGGGAGAGCCTTGTGCCAAACTCTGCTGGGGAAACAATCCACCGTGCACTGAGGAGACCCTCCCTGAGAGAATACTAGGCTGCTTTCGCCTTGCATGCAACTTGCTCCTACGTGATAAGGAAAACAGTAAACATTGCAGTAGAAGGCGGTCTTCTCTGTACGCCCTCTGTCTCAGAGACCTAAGTGAGCCGCGAATAGGCCTTCGCACTAGCCACACAGGAAGCTGCAGAACAAGATGCTTTGAAATGACAGCAGTGGAGGCAAGCCAGCTATGGATTCAGCTTATGTGAGTGAAAGAAACCAGTGCGGGATGGCCCATCCAAGGAATCATTGAAGCCGTGGCGGTGGAAGTTGAAACTGAGCTTGCAATGTGCTTTCCGTGTCTGTCGTGTGCGCGTGCACTCTAAGCGCCTGAGTGACGTCTGCTGCGCAGAGCTCTGTGTGTGCCGAGCGGCGTGCGCTCGCTTGGGTGGCCATTCGCGTGAGGCCTTGCTGAGGCAGCCTGGCTGTCAGAAAGTTGCCCGCATACAACGAATTCCGCTTGCAAAGTGCTTCCCGTGTCTGCCCTGTGTGCCTGCACTCTAAGCACCTGAGTGGAGTCTGCTGCGCAGAGCTCTGTGTGTGCCGAGCGGCGTGCGCTCGCTTGGGTGGCCATTCGCGTGAGGCCTTGCTGAGGCAGCCTGGCTGTCAGAAAGTTGCCCGCATACAACGAATTCCGCTTGCAATGTGCTTCCCGTGTCTGCCGTGTGTGCCTGCACTCTAAGCGCCTGAGTGGAGTCTGCTGCGCAGAGCTCTGTGTGTGCTGAGCGGCGTGCGCTCGCTTGGGTGGCCATTCGCGCGAGGCCTTGCTGAGGAAGCCTGGCTGTCAGGAAAACGCCCGCATACAACGAATTTAGCTTGGCAGTGCAAAAAGTCGCTTTCGTCTGCTACTACGTGGCCGCTCCAGAGAGGCCCAGGTTGGTCTGTGTGGTATGTAAGCCGGTTTCCCATGCCACAGTCTGAGCTTTGAAAACTAAGTGCCCATTGGCTTCAGTCCCCAACCATCATGTCAGCGAGAGGTGTGTGCAAGCTTCTGCAAAGCCTGGTGGCGGATGGGCCCTAAGCGTCAGGGCCGTTGTCCTGCAGAGAAGGATCTGAGGCTGTCTCAGTTCAAGGGATTTCCTGCTCAGCCATATCCAGACTGGCAGCTAAACACTGCTGTGTCAAGGCGAGCTTCTTATACACACTTCTACTCCCAGACACAGGGATACTGTGAAGAGGTCTTCCGCCCAGCCTCAGGGGAAGAGGCGGGGCAAGTTGCTTTCTGTACAGCATTCATTGGAAGCAGGACGTTTGGAGGTTCTGTTCCACAGGCGAAAAGCAGGCAGCACTAGGAGAATCTGTCAAGGAAGCTCCTCTTTATGGCTAGCGAGGCTTAATTCAAACGTGCAATGGAAAATTGTTCTGGGGTAACTGAGCTCTAACTTCACGCTCTAACACTTGCAGCTACTTTCTCCTAACTCATACAGAGTGGAATCGCCAAATACAGAGTAGAATTCTGTTGCGGTACGCTGTGTTCTTGTGTGCTTGGCGATGTATTGCCGACGGCCTGCGGGACCTGCTTGTCTTCTGTGTTGTGTGTTGTCCGTGCTGTGTGTATCTTGTATGTAGTATGTGCGGTATGTGTTCCTCACTGCTTGCTGAGTGCACAGTTCTGTGTATTTTTCACTGTGCTGTGTGTTATGTGAGATGTTGGTATTTGTGAGTGGTGTGTGTTGAGTGGTTCTTCGTGCATTGTACATTTCGCCTTTTTTGATGAGTTCTCTGTTGGCGGTTGCATATGTTGTGCGTTTGGTGTGTGGCTTCCCGTCTAATGTGTAGTGTGAAATGTGTGTCTGGTCTTTCTGTTGTCTGCTGTGTTGTGTACTGTGTTCTGGGTTGTGCGAGTGCTGTCTTTCGGCTTTCCGTGTGTTGCATACTGGGTCGATGTTGGGTGGGCTGTGTAATTTGAGCACTGTGTGCAAAGTTGAGTTTGCCTTGTGTCGGACGTGTTGTGTGCATGTGCATGTTGTGTGTGTGTGTTTGTGCGTTTTCGTTCGTGCTGTCTGCGTGTGGGTCTGCGTGTGCGCAGTATTGTATGCTTGTGGTTGTGCGTGTTGTGTGTAGTGCGTTCTATGTGTGTTGCATGTGTTTTCGTCAGTTGCGTGTGTGCACTTGTAGGTGCTGTGTCAGTTTTGTGTGTGTGAGATTGTGATTTGTGTGCTGTTGTGTTAGAGAGGCTGTGTGTGTGTGTTTGGCTGTTTGAGTTATGCACATGATGTGAGATGTGTTGACTGTGTGTGGTTGTGCTTGTTTTGTACGTCTCTTGTGCGCAGTCTGCGGTCTGTGCAGTGTTTATCGCGCGTATTGTGAGCAGTAGCTATGTGCCTGCCTTTCAAGGGTGTGGTGTGTTTATGGTGTCTGTTGTGTGGCGTGTTTCTGTGTTGTGTGTGTGTGCACTGCGTTGTGCTCCTGTGTGAGGATGTATGTGTGGTGTGTCTGTGCGTGATTGTGTGTGTAGTGCGTAGTGTGTGAAATGGGTGCTACTTGTCTTCTTGGTTGGTTATATGTGTTTTGCCCATGGATTTGGGAGTGTCGTGTGTGTTAGGAGTTGTGGTACTTTCTGTGTGTGTCGTGTGCTGTGTTGTTCTGTGATTTGTGTTTGTGCTGTGTGTGTCCTACTCTGTGTGTTCTGTGGTCTGTGTGTTTTGCAAGTTGAGTGAGATATTGCGTGTTATGACCGATATCTTGTGTATATGTTGCGTGTTTGGCATTGTGCATTCTGCGAGGCTCTGTGTGCTGTATGTTTTATGTGTGTTTGGAGTGATGTGTGCACTGTGTGAAATGTGTGTTGCATAAATTCGGTGTTCTTTCTGTGGTGGTTTGTGTGTGTTTTGCGTGGGGGTTGCTATGTGTGTGGTTGTGTTTGACAGGTTGTGTGCGTGGTTGGCTCCTTGAGCAATGAGTGTACTTTGTGATGCGTGTACTGTGTATGGTCAAGCTTGGTCAGTGGGCCTCACTGTGGGTGTTGTGTTCACTCTGAGAACCGTGGTTCACGTGTATAGCGTGCAGTTATGTTCTCGGTGTGATGTGCTGTGCGTTGAGGGACTTCTGCATTCAAGTGCACAGAAGGTAGCCTCTCATGCTTGTCCGTTTTCGCCACAGGTTTGTAATCCTCCAGGAGGGCGTTGTTTCCTGAGGGTGCAAAGAGCCACGTCATCCCTTTAATAGCAAGGCCCTGACGATGCCTTTGTAGTAATCTGTCAGAAACTGCTGCGGGAGAGCCTTGTGCCAAACTCTGCTGGGGAAACAATCCACCGTGCACTGAGGAGACCCTCCCTGAGAGAATACTAGGCTGCTTTCGCCTTGCATGCAACTTGCTCCTACGTGATAAGGAAAACAGTAAACATTGCAGTAGAAGGCGGTCTTCTCTGTACGCCCTCTGTCTCAGAGACCTAAGTGAGCCGCGAATAGGCCTTCGCACTAGCCACACAGGAAGCTGCAGAACAAGATGCTTTGAAATGACAGCAGTGGAGGCAAGCCAGCTATGGATTCAGCTTATGTGAGTGAAAGAAACCAGTGCGGGATGGCCCATCCAAGGAATCATTGAAGCCGTGGCGGTGGAAGTTGAAACTGAGCTTGCAATGTGCTTTCCGTGTCTGTCGTGTGCGCGTGCACTCTAAGCGCCTGAGTGACGTCTGCTGCGCAGAGCTCTGTGTGTGCCGAGCGGCGTGCGCTCGCTTGGGTGGCCATTCGCGTGAGGCCTTGCTGAGGCAGCCTGGCTGTCAGAAAGTTGCCCGCATACAACGAATTCCGCTTGCAAAGTGCTTCCCGTGTCTGCCCTGTGTGCCTGCACTCTAAGCACCTGAGTGGAGTCTGCTGCGCAGAGCTCTGTGTGTGCCGAGCGGCGTGCGCTCGCTTGGGTGGCCATTCGCGTGAGGCCTTGCTGAGGCAGCCTGGCTGTCAGAAAGTTGCCCGCATACAACGAATTCCGCTTGCAATGTGCTTCCCGTGTCTGCCGTGTGTGCCTGCACTCTAAGCGCCTGAGTGGAGTCTGCTGCGCAGAGCTCTGTGTGTGCTGAGCGGCGTGCGCTCGCTTGGGTGGCCATTCGCGCGAGGCCTTGCTGAGGAAGCCTGGCTGTCAGGAAAACGCCCGCATACAACGAATTTAGCTTGGCAGTGCAAAAAGTCGCTTTCGTCTGCTACTACGTGGCCGCTCCAGAGAGGCCCAGGTTGGTCTGTGTGGTATGTAAGCCGGTTTCCCATGCCACAGTCTGAGCTTTGAAAACTAAGTGCCCATTGGCTTCAGTCCCCAACCATCATGTCAGCGAGAGGTGTGTGCAAGCTTCTGCAAAGCCTGGTGGCGGATGGGCCCTAAGCGTCAGGGCCGTTGTCCTGCAGAGAAGGATCTGAGGCTGTCTCAGTTCAAGGGATTTCCTGCTCAGCCATATCCAGACTGGCAGCTAAACACTGCTGTGTCAAGGCGAGCTTCTTATACACACTTCTACTCCCAGACACAGGGATACTGTGAAGAGGTCTTCCGCCCAGCCTCAGGGGAAGAGGCGGGGCAAGTTGCTTTCTGTACAGCATTCATTGGAAGCAGGACGTTTGGAGGTTCTGTTCCACAGGCGAAAAGCAGGCAGCACTAGGAGAATCTGTCAAGGAAGCTCCTCTTTATGGCTAGCGAGGCTTAATTCAAACGTGCAATGGAAAATTGTTCTGGGGTAACTGAGCTCTAACTTCACGCTCTAACACTTGCAGCTACTTTCCCCTAACTCATACAGAGTGGAATCGCCAAATACAGAGTAGAATTCTGTTGCGGTACGCTGTGTTCTTGTGTGCTTGGCGATGTATTGCCGACGGCCTGCGGGACCTGCTTGTCTTCTGTGTTGTGTGTTGTCCGTGCTGTGTGTATCTTGTATGTAGTATGTGCGGTATGTGTTCCTCACTGCTTGCTGAGTGCACAGTTCTGTGTATTTTTCACTGTGCTGTGTGTTATGTGAGATGTTGGTATTTGTGAGTGGTGTGTGTTGAGTGGTTCTTCGTGCATTGTACATTTCGCCTTTTTTGATGAGTTCTCTGTTGGCGGTTGCATATGTTGTGCGTTTGGTGTGTGGCTTCCCGTCTAATGTGTAGTGTGAAATGTGTGTCTGGTCTTTCTGTTGTCTGCTGTGTTGTGTACTGTGTTCTGGGTTGTGCGAGTGCTGTCTTTCGGCTTTCCGTGTGTTGCATACTGGGTCGATGTTGGGTGGGCTGTGTAATTTGAGCACTGTGTGCAAAGTTGAGTTTGCCTTGTGTCGTACGTGTTGTGTGCATGTGCATGTTGTGTGTGTGTGTTTGTGCGTTTTCGTTCGTCCTGTCTGCGTGTGGGTCTGCGTGTGCGCAGTATTGTATGCTTGTGGTTGTGCGTGTTGTGTGTAGTGCGTTCTATGTGTGTTGCATGTGTTTTCGTCAGTTGCGTGTGTGCACTTGTAGGTGCTGTGTCAGTTTTGTGTGTGTGAGATTGTGATTTGTGTGCTGTTGTGTTAGAGAGGCTGTGTGTGTGTGTTTGGCTGTTTGAGTTATGCACATGATGTGAGATGTGTTGAGTGTGTGTGGTTGTGTTTTTTTTTTACGTTTTTTGTGCGCAGTCTGCGGTCTGTGGAGTTTTTATCGCGCTTATTGTGAGCAGTAGCTATGTGCCTGCTTTTCAGGGGTGTGGTGTGTTTATGGTGTCTGTTGTGTGGCGTGTTTCTGTGTTGTGTGTGTGTGCACTGCGTTGTGCTCCTGTGTGAGGATGTATGTGTGGTGTGTCTGTGCGTGATTGTGTGTGTAGTGCGTAGTGTGTGAAATGGGTGCTACTTGTCTTCTTGGTTGGTTATATGTGTTTTGCCCATGGATTTGGGAGTGTCGTGTGTGTTAGGAGTTGTGGTGCTTTCTGTGTGTGTCGTGTGCTGTGTTGTTCTGTGATTTGTGTTTGTGCTGTGTGTGTCCTACTCTGTGTGTTCTGTGGTCTGTGTGTTTTGCAAGTTGAGTGAGATATTGCGTGTTATGACCGATATCTTGTGTATATGTTGCGTGTTTGGCATTGTGCATTCTGCGAGGCTCTGTGTGCTGTATGTTTTATGTGTGTTTGGAGTGATGTGTGCACTGTGTGAAATGTGTGTTGCATAAATTCGGTGTTCTTTCTGTGGTGGTTTGTGTGTTTTGCATGGGGGTTGCTATGTGTGTGGTTGTGTTTGACAGGTTGTGTGCGTGGTTGGCTCCTTGAGCAATGAGTGTACTTTGTGATGCGTGTACTGTGTATGGTCAAGCTTGGTCAGTGGGCCTCACTGTGGGTGTTGTGTTCACTCTGAGAACCGTGGTTCACGTGTATAGCGTGCAGTTATGTTCTCGGTGTGATGTGCTGTGCGTTGAGGGACTTCTGCATTCAAGTGCACAGAAGGTAGCCTCTCATGCTTGTCCGTTTTCGCCACAGGTTTGTAATCCTCCAGAAGGGCGTTGTTTCCTGAGGGTGCAAAGAGCCACGTCATCCCTTTAATAGCAAGGCCCTGACGATGCCTTTGTAGTAATCTGTCAGAAACTGCTGCGGGAGAGCCTTGTGCCAAACTCTGCTGGGGAAACAATCCACCGTGCACTGAGGAGACCCTCCCTGAGAGAATACTAGGCTGCTTTCGCCTTGCATGCAACTTGCTCCTACGTGATAAGGAAAACAGTAAACATTGCAGTAGAAGGCGGTCTTCTCTGTACGCCCTCTGTCTCAGAGACCTAAGTGAGCCGCGAATAGGCCTTCGCACTAGCCACACAGGAAGCTGCAGAACAAGATGCTTTGAAATGACAGCAGTGGAGGCAAGCCAGCTATGGATTCAGCTTATGTGAGTGAAAGAAACCAGTGCGGGATGGCCCATCCAAGGAATCATTGAAGCCGTGGCGGTGGAAGTTGAAACTGAGCTTGCAATGTGCTTTCCGTGTCTGTCGTGTGCGCGTGCACTCTAAGCGCCTGAGTGACGTCTGCTGCGCAGAGCTCTGTGTGTGCCGAGCGGCGTGCGCTCGCTTGGGTGGCCATTCGCGTGAGGCCTTGCTGAGGCAGCCTGGCTGTCAGAAAGTTGCCCGCATACAACGAATTCCGCTTGCAAAGTGCTTCCCGTGTCTGCCCTGTGTGCCTGCACTCTAAGCACCTGAGTGGAGTCTGCTGCGCAGAGCTCTGTGTGTGCCGAGCGGCGTGCGCTCGCTTGGGTGGCCATTCGCGTGAGGCCTTGCTGAGGCAGCCTGGCTGTCAGAAAGTTGCCCGCATACAACGAATTCCGCTTGCAATGTGCTTCCCGTGTCTGCCGTGTGTGCCTGCACTCTAAGCGCCTGAGTGGAGTCTGCTGCGCAGAGCTCTGTGTGTGCTGAGCGGCGTGCGCTCGCTTGGGTGGCCATTCGCGCGAGGCCTTGCTGAGGAAGCCTGGCTGTCAGGAAAACGCCCGCATACAACGAATTTAGCTTGGCAGTGCAAAAAGTCGCTTTCGTCTGCTACTACGTGGCCGCTCCAGAGAGGCCCAGGTTGGTCTGTGTGGTATGTAAGCCGGTTTCCCATGCCACAGTCTGAGCTTTGAAAACTAAGTGCCCATTGGCTTCAGTCCCCAACCATCATGTCAGCGAGAGGTGTGTGCAAGCTTCTGCAAAGCCTGGTGGCGGATGGGCCCTAAGCGTCAGGGCCGTTGTCCTGCAGAGAAGGATCTGAGGCTGTCTCAGTTCAAGGGATTTCCTGCTCAGCCATATCCAGACTGGCAGCTAAACACTGCTGTGTCAAGGCGAGCTTCTTATACACACTTCTACTCCCAGACACAGGGATACTGTGAAGAGGTCTTCCGCCCAGCCTCAGGGGAAGAGGCGGGGCAAGTTGCTTTCTGTACAGCATTCATTGGAAGCAGGACGTTTGGAGGTTCTGTTCCACAGGCGAAAAGCAGGCAGCACTAGGAGAATCTGTCAAGGAAGCTCCTCTTTATGGCTAGCGAGGCTTAATTCAAACGTGCAATGGAAAATTGTTCTGGGGTAACTGAGCTCTAACTTCACGCTCTAACACTTGCAGCTACTTTCCCCTAACTCATACAGAGTGGAATCGCCAAATACAGAGTAGAATTCTGTTGCGGTACGCTGTGTTCTTGTGTGCTTGGCGATGTATTGCCGACGGCCTGCGGGACCTGCTTGTCTTCTGTGTTGTGTGTTGTCCGTGCTGTGTGTATCTTGTATGTAGTATGTGCGGTATGTGTTCCTCACTGCTTGCTGAGTGCACAGTTCTGTGTATTTTTCACTGTGCTGTGTGTTATGTGAGATGTTGGTATTTGTGAGTGGTGTGTGTTGAGTGGTTCTTCGTGCATTGTACATTTCGCCTTTTTTGATGAGTTCTCTGTTGGCGGTTGCATATGTTGTGCGTTTGGTGTGTGGCTTCCCGTCTAATGTGTAGTGTGAAATGTGTGTCTGGTCTTTCTGTTGTCTGCTGTGTTGTGTACTGTGTTCTGGGTTGTGCGAGTGCTGTCTTTCGGCTTTCCGTGTGTTGCATACTGGGTCGATGTTGGGTGGGCTGTGTAATTTGAGCACTGTGTGCAAAGTTGAGTTTGCCTTGTGTCGGACGTGTTGTGTGCATGTGCATGTTGTGTGTGTGTGTTTGTGCGTTTTCGTCCGTGGTGTCTGCGTGTGGGTGTGCGTGTGCGCAGTATTGTATGCTTGTGGTTGTGCGTGTTGTGTGTAGTGCGTTCTATGTGTGTTGCATGTGTTTTCGTCAGTTGCGTGTGTGCACTTGTAGGTGCTGTGTCAGTTTTGTGTGTGTGAGATTGTGATTTGTGTGCTGTTGTGTTAGAGAGGCTGTGTGTGTGTGTTTGGCTGTTTGAGTTATGCACATGATGTGAGATGTGTTGACTGTGTGTGGTTGTGCTTGTTTTGTACGTCTCTTGTGCGCAGTCTGCGGTCTGTGCAGTGTTTATCGCGCGTATTGTGAGCAGTAGCTATGTGCCTGCCTTTCAAGGGTGTGGTGTGTTTATGGTGTCTGTTGTGTGGCGTGTTTCTGTGTTGTGTGTGTGTGCACTGCGTTGTGCTCCTGTGTGAGGATGTATGTGTGGTGTGTCTGTGCGTGATTGTGTGTGTAGTGCGTAGTGTGTGAAATGGGTGCTACTTGTCTTCTTGGTTGGTTATATGTGTTTTGCCCATGGATTTGGGAGTGTCGTGTGTGTTAGGAGTTGTGGTACTTTCTGTGTGTGTCGTGTGCTGTGTTGTTCTGTGATTTGTGTTTGTGCTGTGTGTGTCCTACTCTGTGTGTTCTGTGGTCTGTGTGTTTTGCAAGTTGAGTGAGATATTGCGTGTTATGACCGATATCTTGTGTATATGTTGCGTGTTTGGCATTGTGCATTCTGCGAGGCTCTGTGTGCTGTATGTTTTATGTGTGTTTGGAGTGATGTGTGCACTGTGTGAAATGTGTGTTGCATAAATTCGGTGTTCTTTCTGTGGTGGTTTGTGTGTGTTTTGCGTGGGGGTTGCTATGTGTGTGGTTGTGTTTGACAGGTTGTGTGCGTGGTTGGCTCCTTGAGCAATGAGTGTACTTTGTGATGCGTGTACTGTGTATGGTCAAGCTTGGTCAGTGGGCCTCACTGTGGGTGTTGTGTTCACTCTGAGAACCGTGGTTCACGTGTATAGCGTGCAGTTATGTTCTCGGTGTGATGTGCTGTGCGTTGAGGGACTTCTGCATTCAAGTGCACAGAAGGTAGCCTCTCATGCTTGTCCGTTTTCGCCACAGGTTTGTAATCCTCCAGGAGGGCGTTGTTTCCTGAGGGTGCAAAGAGCCACGTCATCCCTTTAATAGCAAGGCCCTGACGATGCCTTTGTAGTAATCTGTCAGAAACTGCTGCGGGAGAGCCTTGTGCCAAACTCTGCTGGGGAAACAATCCACCGTGCACTGAGGAGACCCTCCCTGAGAGAATACTAGGCTGCTTTCGCCTTGCATGCAACTGGCTCCTACGTGATAAGGAAAACAGTAAACATTGCAGTAGAAGGCGGTCTTCTCTGTACGCCCTCTGTCTCAGAGACCTAAGTGAGCCGCGAATAGGCCTTCGCACTAGCCACACAGGAAGCTGCAGAACAAGATGCTTTGAAATGACAGCAGTGGAGGCAAGCCAGCTATGGATTCAGCTTATGTGAGTGAAAGAAACCAGTGCGGGATGGCCCATCCAAGGAATCATTGAAGCCGTGGCGGTGGAAGTTGAAACTGAGCTTGCAATGTGCTTTCCGTGTCTGTCGTGTGCGCGTGCACTCTAAGCGCCTGAGTGACGTCTGCTGCGCAGAGCTCTGTGTGTGCCGAGCGGCGTGCGCTCGCTTGGGTGGCCATTCGCGTGAGGCCTTGCTGAGGCAGCCTGGCTGTCAGAAAGTTGCCCGCATACAACGAATTCCGCTTGCAAAGTGCTTCCCGTGTCTGCCCTGTGTGCCTGCACTCTAAGCACCTGAGTGGAGTCTGCTGCGCAGAGCTCTGTGTGTGCCGAGCGGCGTGCGCTCGCTTGGGTGGCCATTCGCGTGAGGCCTTGCTGAGGCAGCCTGGCTGTCAGAAAGTTGCCCGCATACAACGAATTCCGCTTGCAATGTGCTTCCCGTGTCTGCCGTGTGTGCCTGCACTCTAAGCGCCTGAGTGGAGTCTGCTGCGCAGAGCTCTGTGTGTGCTGAGCGGCGTGCGCTCGCTTGGGTGGCCATTCGCGCGAGGCCTTGCTGAGGAAGCCTGGCTGTCAGGAAAACGCCCGCATACAACGAATTTAGCTTGGCAGTGCAAAAAGTCGCTTTCGTCTGCTACTACGTGGCCGCTCCAGAGAGGCCCAGGTTGGTCTGTGTGGTATGTAAGCCGGTTTCCCATGCCACAGTCTGAGCTTTGAAAACTAAGTGCCCATTGGCTTCAGTCCCCAACCATCATGTCAGCGAGAGGTGTGTGCAAGCTTCTGCAAAGCCTGGTGGCGGATGGGCCCTAAGCGTCAGGGCCGTTGTCCTGCAGAGAAGGATCTGAGGCTGTCTCAGTTCAAGGGATTTCCTGCTCAGCCATATCCAGACTGGCAGCTAAACACTGCTGTGTCAAGGCGAGCTTCTTATACACACTTCTACTCCCAGACACAGGGATACTGTGAAGAGGTCTTCCGCCCAGCCTCAGGGGAAGAGGCGGGGCAAGTTGCTTTCTGTACAGCATTCATTGGAAGCAGGACGTTTGGAGGTTCTGTTCCACAGGCGAAAAGCAGGCAGCACTAGGAGAATCTGTCAAGGAAGCTCCTCTTTATGGCTAGCGAGGCTTAATTCAAACGTGCAATGGAAAATTGTTCTGGGGTAACTGAGCTCTAACTTCACGCTCTAACACTTGCAGCTACTTTCTCCTAACTCATACAGAGTGGAATCGCCAAATACAGAGTAGAATTCTGTTGCGGTACGCTGTGTTCTTGTGTGCTTGGCGATGTATTGCCGACGGCCTGCGGGACCTGCTTGTCTTCTGTGTTGTGTGTTGTCCGTGCTGTGTGTATCTTGTATGTAGTATGTGCGGTATGTGTTCCTCACTGCTTGCTGAGTGCACAGTTCTGTGTATTTTTCACTGTGCTGTGTGTTATGTGAGATGTTGGTATTTGTGAGTGGTGTGTGTTGAGTGGTTCTTCGTGCATTGTACATTTCGCCTTTTTTGATGAGTTCTCTGTTGGCGGTTGCATATGTTGTGCGTTTGGTGTGTGGCTTCCCGTCTAATGTGTAGTGTGAAATGTGTGTCTGGTCTTTCTGTTGTCTGCTGTGTTGTGTACTGTGTTCTGGGTTGTGCGAGTGCTGTCTTTCGGCTTTCCGTGTGTTGCATACTGGGTCGATGTTGGGTGGGCTGTGTAATTTGAGCACTGTGTGCAAAGTTGAGTTTGCCTTGTGTCGGACGTGTTGTGTGCATGTGCATGTTGTGTGTGTGTGTTTGTGCGTTTTCGTTCGTGCTGTCTGCGTGTGGGTCTGCGTGTGCGCAGTATTGTATGCTTGTGGTTGTGCGTGTTGTGTGTAGTGCGTTCTATGTGTGTTGCATGTGTTTTCGTCAGTTGCGTGTGTGCACTTGTAGGTGCTGTGTCAGTTTTGTGTGTGTGAGATTGTGATTTGTGTGCTGTTGTGTTAGAGAGGCTGTGTGTGTGTGTTTGGCTGTTTGAGTTATGCACATGATGTGAGATGTGTTGACTGTGTGTGGTTGTGCTTGTTTTGTACGTCTCTTGTGCGCAGTCTGCGGTCTGTGCAGTGTTTATCGCGCGTATTGTGAGCAGTAGCTATGTGCCTGCCTTTCAAGGGTGTGGTGTGTTTATGGTGTCTGTTGTGTGGCGTGTTTCTGTGTTGTGTGTGTGTGCACTGCGTTGTGCTCCTGTGTGAGGATGTATGTGTGGTGTGTCTGTGCGTGATTGTGTGTGTAGTGCGTAGTGTGTGAAATGGGTGCTACTTGTCTTCTTGGTTGGTTATATGTGTTTTGCCCATGGATTTGGGAGTGTCGTGTGTGTTAGGAGTTGTGGTACTTTCTGTGTGTGTCGTGTGCTGTGTTGTTCTGTGATTTGTGTTTGTGCTGTGTGTGTCCTACTCTGTGTGTTCTGTGGTCTGTGTGTTTTGCAAGTTGAGTGAGATATTGCGTGTTATGACCGATATCTTGTGTATATGTTGCGTGTTTGGCATTGTGCATTCTGCGAGGCTCTGTGTGCTGTATGTTTTATGTGTGTTTGGAGTGATGTGTGCACTGTGTGAAATGTGTGTTGCATAAATTCGGTGTTCTTTCTGTGGTGGTTTGTGTGTGTTTTGCATGGGGGTTGCTATGTGTGTGGTTGTGTTTGACAGGTTGTGTGCGTGGTTGGCTCCTTGAGCAATGAGTGTACTTTGTGATGCGTGTACTGTGTATGGTCAAGCTTGGTCAGTGGGCCTCACTGTGGGTGTTGTGTTCACTCTGAGAACCGTGGTTCACGTGTATAGCGTGCAGTTATGTTCTCGGTGTGATGTGCTGTGCGTTGAGGGACTTCTGCATTCAAGTGCACAGAAGGTAGCCTCTCATGCTTGTCCGTTTTCGCCACAGGTTTGTAATCCTCCAGGAGGGCGTTGTTTCCTGAGGGTGCAAAGAGCCACGTCATCCCTTTAATAGCAAGGCCCTGACGATGCCTTTGTAGTAATCTGTCAGAAACTGCTGCGGGAGAGCCTTGTGCCAAACTCTGCTGGGGAAACAATCCACCGTGCACTGAGGAGACCCTCCCTGAGAGAATACTAGGCTGCTTTCGCCTTGCATGCAACTGGCTCCTACGTGATAAGGAAAACAGTAAACATTGCAGTAGAAGGCGGTCTTCTCTGTACGCCCTCTGTCTCAGAGACCTAAGTGAGCCGCGAATAGGCCTTCGCACTAGCCACACAGGAAGCTGCAGAACAAGATGCTTTGAAATGACAGCAGTGGAGGCAAGCCAGCTATGGATTCAGCTTATGTGAGTGAAAGAAACCAGTGCGGGATGGCCCATCCAAGGAATCATTGAAGCCGTGGCGGTGGAAGTTGAAACTGAGCTTGCAATGTGCTTTCCGTGTCTGTCGTGTGCGCGTGCACTCTAAGCGCCTGAGTGACGTCTGCTGCGCAGAGCTCTGTGTGTGCCGAGCGGCGTGCGCTCGCTTGGGTGGCCATTCGCGTGAGGCCTTGCTGAGGCAGCCTGGCTGTCAGAAAGTTGCCCGCATACAACGAATTCCGCTTGCAAAGTGCTTCCCGTGTCTGCCCTGTGTGCCTGCACTCTAAGCACCTGAGTGGAGTCTGCTGCGCAGAGCTCTGTGTGTGCCGAGCGGCGTGCGCTCGCTTGGGTGGCCATTCGCGTGAGGCCTTGCTGAGGCAGCCTGGCTGTCAGAAAGTTGCCCGCATACAACGAATTCCGCTTGCAATGTGCTTCCCGTGTCTGCCGTGTGTGCCTGCACTCTAAGCGCCTGAGTGGAGTCTGCTGCGCAGAGCTCTGTGTGTGCTGAGCGGCGTGCGCTCGCTTGGGTGGCCATTCGCGCGAGGCCTTGCTGAGGAAGCCTGGCTGTCAGGAAAACGCCCGCATACAACGAATTTAGCTTGGCAGTGCAAAAAGTCGCTTTCGTCTGCTACTACGTGGCCGCTCCAGAGAGGCCCAGGTTGGTCTGTGTGGTATGTAAGCCGGTTTCCCATGCCACAGTCTGAGCTTTGAAAACTAAGTGCCCATTGGCTTCAGTCCCCAACCATCATGTCAGCGAGAGGTGTGTGCAAGCTTCTGCAAAGCCTGGTGGCGGATGGGCCCTAAGCGTCAGGGCCGTTGTCCTGCAGAGAAGGATCTGAGGCTGTCTCAGTTCAAGGGATTTCCTGCTCAGCCATATCCAGACTGGCAGCTAAACACTGCTGTGTCAAGGCGAGCTTCTTATACACACTTCTACTCCCAGACACAGGGATACTGTGAAGAGGTCTTCCGCCCAGCCTCAGGGGAAGAGGCGGGGCAAGTTGCTTTCTGTACAGCATTCATTGGAAGCAGGACGTTTGGAGGTTCTGTTCCACAGGCGAAAAGCAGGCAGCACTAGGAGAATCTGTCAAGGAAGCTCCTCTTTATGGCTAGCGAGGCTTAATTCAAACGTGCAATGGAAAATTGTTCTGGGGTAACTGAGCTCTAACTTCACGCTCTAACACTTGCAGCTACTTTCTCCTAACTCATACAGAGTGGAATCGCCAAATACAGAGTAGAATTCTGTTGCGGTACGCTGTGTTCTTGTGTGCTTGGCGATGTATTGCCGACGGCCTGCGGGACCTGCTTGTCTTCTGTGTTGTGTGTTGTCCGTGCTGTGTGTATCTTGTATGTAGTATGTGCGGTATGTGTTCCTCACTGCTTGCTGAGTGCACAGTTCTGTGTATTTTTCACTGTGCTGTGTGTTATGTGAGATGTTGGTATTTGTGAGTGGTGTGTGTTGAGTGGTTCTTCGTGCATTGTACATTTCGCCTTTTTTGATGAGTTCTCTGTTGGCGGTTGCATATGTTGTGCGTTTGGTGTGTGGCTTCCCGTCTAATGTGTAGTGTGAAATGTGTGTCTGGTCTTTCTGTTGTCTGCTGTGTTGTGTACTGTGTTCTGGGTTGTGCGAGTGCTGTCTTTCGGCTTTCCGTGTGTTGCATACTGGGTCGATGTTGGGTGGGCTGTGTAATTTGAGCACTGTGTGCAAAGTTGAGTTTGCCTTGTGTCGGACGTGTTGTGTGCATGTGCATGTTGTGTGTGTGTGTTTGTGCGTTTTCGTTCGTGCTGTCTGCGTGTGGGTCTGCGTGTGCGCAGTATTGTATGCTTGTGGTTGTGCGTGTTGTGTGTAGTGCGTTCTATGTGTGTTGCATGTGTTTTCGTCAGTTGCGTGTGTGCACTTGTAGGTGCTGTGTCAGTTTTGTGTGTGTGAGATTGTGATTTGTGTGCTGTTGTGTTAGAGAGGCTGTGTGTGTGTGTTTGGCTGTTTGAGTTATGCACATGATGTGAGATGTGTTGACTGTGTGTGGTTGTGCTTGTTTTGTACGTCTCTTGTGCGCAGTCTGCGGTCTGTGCAGTGTTTATCGCGCGTATTGTGAGCAGTAGCTATGTGCCTGCCTTTCAAGGGTGTGGTGTGTTTATGGTGTCTGTTGTGTGGCGTGTTTTTGTGTTGTGTGTGTTTGCACTGCGTTGTGCTCCTGTGTGAGGATGTATGTCTGGTGTGTCTGTGCGTGATTGTGTGTGTAGTGCGTAGTGTGTGAAATGGGTGCTACTTGTCTTCTTGGTTGGTTATATGTGTTTTGCCCATGGATTTGGGAGTGTCGTGTGTGTTAGGAGTTGTGGTACTTTCTGTGTGTGTCGTGTGCTGTGTTGTTCTGTGATTTGTGTTTGTGCTGTGTGTGTCCTACTCTGTGTGTTCTGTGGTCTGTGTGTTTTGCAAGTTGAGTGAGATATTGCGTGTTATGACCGATATCTTGTGTATATGTTGCGTGTTTGGCATTGTGCATTCTGCGAGGCTCTGTGTGCTGTATGTTTTATGTGTGTTTGGAGTGATGTGTGCACTGTTTGAAATGTGTGTTGCATAAATTCGGTGTTCTTTCTGTGGTGGTTTGTGTGTGTTTTGCGTGGGGGTTGCTATGTGTGTGGTTGTGTTTGACAGGTTGTGTGCGTGGTTGGCTCCTTGAGCAATGAGTGTACTTTGTGATGCGTGTACTGTGTATGGTCAAGCTTGGTCAGTGGGCCTCACTGTGGGTGTTGTGTTCACTCTGAGAACCGTGGTTCACGTGTATAGCGTGCAGTTATGTTCTCGGTGTGATGTGCTGTGCGTTGAGGGACTTCTGCATTCAAGTGCACAGAAGGTAGCCTCTCATGCTTGTCCGTTTTCGCCACAGGTTTGTAATCCTCCAGGAGGGCGTTGTTTCCTGAGGGTGCAAAGAGCCACGTCATCCCTTTAATAGCAAGGCCCTGACGATGCCTTTGTAGTAATCTGTCAGAAACTGCTGCGGGAGAGCCTTGTGCCAAACTCTGCTGGGGAAACAATCCACCGTGCACTGAGGAGACCCTCCCTGAGAGAATACTAGGCTGCTTTCGCCTTGCATGCAACTGGCTCCTACGTGATAAGGAAAACAGTAAACATTGCAGTAGAAGGCGGTCTTCTCTGTACGCCCTCTGTCTCAGAGACCTAAGTGAGCCGCGAATAGGCCTTCGCACTAGCCACACAGGAAGCTGCAGAACAAGATGCTTTGAAATGACAGCAGTGGAGGCAAGCCAGCTATGGATTCAGCTTATGTGAGTGAAAGAAACCAGTGCGGGATGGCCCATCCAAGGAATCATTGAAGCCGTGGCGGTGGAAGTTGAAACTGAGCTTGCAATGTGCTTTCCGTGTCTGTCGTGTGCGCGTGCACTCTAAGCGCCTGAGTGACGTCTGCTGCGCAGAGCTCTGTGTGTGCCGAGCGGCGTGCGCTCGCTTGGGTGGCCATTCGCGTGAGGCCTTGCTGAGGCAGCCTGGCTGTCAGAAAGTTGCCCGCATACAACGAATTCCGCTTGCAAAGTGCTTCCCGTGTCTGCCCTGTGTGCCTGCACTCTAAGCACCTGAGTGGAGTCTGCTGCGCAGAGCTCTGTGTGTGCCGAGCGGCGTGCGCTCGCTTGGGTGGCCATTCGCGTGAGGCCTTGCTGAGGCAGCCTGGCTGTCAGAAAGTTGCCCGCATACAACGAATTCCGCTTGCAATGTGCTTCCCGTGTCTGCCGTGTGTGCCTGCACTCTAAGCGCCTGAGTGGAGTCTGCTGCGCAGAGCTCTGTGTGTGCTGAGCGGCGTGCGCTCGCTTGGGTGGCCATTCGCGCGAGGCCTTGCTGAGGAAGCCTGGCTGTCAGGAAAACGCCCGCATACAACGAATTTAGCTTGGCAGTGCAAAAAGTCGCTTTCGTCTGCTACTACGTGGCCGCTCCAGAGAGGCCCAGGTTGGTCTGTGTGGTATGTAAGCCGGTTTCCCATGCCACAGTCTGAGCTTTGAAAACTAAGTGCCCATTGGCTTCAGTCCCCAACCATCATGTCAGCGAGAGGTGTGTGCAAGCTTCTGCAAAGCCTGGTGGCGGATGGGCCCTAAGCGTCAGGGCCGTTGTCCTGCAGAGAAGGATCTGAGGCTGTCTCAGTTCAAGGGATTTCCTGCTCAGCCATATCCAGACTGGCAGCTAAACACTGCTGTGTCAAGGCGAGCTTCTTATACACACTTCTACTCCCAGACACAGGGATACTGTGAAGAGGTCTTCCGCCCAGCCTCAGGGGAAGAGGCGGGGCAAGTTGCTTTCTGTACAGCATTCATTGGAAGCAGGACGTTTGGAGGTTCTGTTCCACAGGCGAAAAGCAGGCAGCACTAGGAGAATCTGTCAAGGAAGCTCCTCTTTATGGCTAGCGAGGCTTAATTCAAACGTGCAATGGAAAATTGTTCTGGGGTAACTGAGCTCTAACTTCACGCTCTAACACTTGCAGCTACTTTCTCCTAACTCATACAGAGTGGAATCGCCAAATACAGAGTAGAATTCTGTTGCGGTACGCTGTGTTCTTGTGTGCTTGGCGATGTATTGCCGACGGCCTGCGGGACCTGCTTGTCTTCTGTGTTGTGTGTTGTCCGTGCTGTGTGTATCTTGTATGTAGTATGTGCGGTATGTGTTCCTCACTGCTTGCTGAGTGCACAGTTCTGTGTATTTTTCACTGTGCTGTGTGTTATGTGAGATGTTGGTATTTGTGAGTGGTGTGTGTTGAGTGGTTCTTCGTGCATTGTACATTTCGCCTTTTTTGATGAGTTCTCTGTTGGCGGTTGCATATGTTGTGCGTTTGGTGTGTGGCTTCCCGTCTAATGTGTAGTGTGAAATGTGTGTCTGGTCTTTCTGTTGTCTGCTGTGTTGTGTACTGTGTTCTGGGTTGTGCGAGTGCTGTCTTTCGGCTTTCCGTGTGTTGCATACTGGGTCGATGTTGGGTGGGCTGTGTAATTTGAGCACTGTGTGCAAAGTTGAGTTTGCCTTGTGTCGGACGTGTTGTGTGCATGTGCATGTTGTGTGTGTGTGTTTGTGCGTTTTCGTTCGTGCTGTCTGCGTGTGGGTCTGCGTGTGCGCAGTATTGTATGCTTGTGGTTGTGCGTGTTGTGTGTAGTGCGTTCTATGTGTGTTGCATGTGTTTTCGTCAGTTGCGTGTGTGCACTTGTAGGTGCTGTGTCAGTTTTGTGTGTGTGAGATTGTGATTTGTGTGCTGTTGTGTTAGAGAGGCTGTGTGTGTGTGTTTGGCTGTTTGAGTTATGCACATGATGTGAGATGTGTTGACTGTGTGTGGTTGTGCTTGTTTTGTACGTCTCTTGTGCGCAGTCTGCGGTCTGTGCAGTGTTTATCGCGCGTATTGTGAGCAGTAGCTATGTGCCTGCCTTTCAAGGGTGTGGTGTGTTTATGGTGTCTGTTGTGTGGCGTGTTTCTGTGTTGTGTGTGTGTGCACTGCGTTGTGCTCCTGTGTGAGGATGTATGTGTGGTGTGTCTGTGCGTGATTGTGTGTGTAGTGCGTAGTGTGTGAAATGGGTGCTACTTGTCTTCTTGGTTGGTTATATGTGTTTTGCCCATGGATTTGGGAGTGTCGTGTGTGTTAGGAGTTGTGGTACTTTCTGTGTGTGTCGTGTGCTGTGTTGTTCTGTGATTTGTGTTTGTGCTGTGTGTGTCCTACTCTGTGTGTTCTGTGGTCTGTGTGTTTTGCAAGTTGAGTGAGATATTGCGTGTTATGACCGATATCTTGTGTATATGTTGCGTGTTTGGCATTGTGCATTCTGCGAGGCTCTGTGTGCTGTATGTTTTATGTGTGTTTGGAGTGATGTGTGCACTGTGTGAAATGTGTGTTGCATAAATTCGGTGTTCTTTCTGTGGTGGTTTGTGTGTGTTTTGCGTGGGGGTTGCTATGTGTGTGGTTGTGTTTGACAGGTTGTGTGCGTGGTTGGCTCCTTGAGCAATGAGTGTACTTTGTGATGCGTGTACTGTGTATGGTCAAGCTTGGTCAGTGGGCCTCACTGTGGGTGTTGTGTTCACTCTGAGAACCGTGGTTCACGTGTATAGCGTGCAGTTATGTTCTCGGTGTGATGTGCTGTGCGTTGAGGGACTTCTGCATTCAAGTGCACAGAAGGTAGCCTCTCATGCTTGTCCGTTTTCGCCACAGGTTTGTAATCCTCCAGGAGGGCGTTGTTTCCTGAGGGTGCAAAGAGCCACGTCATCCCTTTAATAGCAAGGCCCTGACGATGCCTTTGTAGTAATCTGTCAGAAACTGCTGCGGGAGAGCCTTGTGCCAAACTCTGCTGGGGAAACAATCCACCGTGCACTGAGGAGACCCTCCCTGAGAGAATACTAGGCTGCTTTCGCCTTGCATGCAACTTGCTCCTACGTGATAAGGAAAACAGTAAACATTGCAGTAGAAGGCGGTCTTCTCTGTACGCCCTCTGTCTCAGAGACCTAAGTGAGCCGCGAATAGGCCTTCGCACTAGCCACACAGGAAGCTGCAGAACAAGATGCTTTGAAATGACAGCAGTGGAGGCAAGCCAGCTATGGATTCAGCTTATGTGAGTGAAAGAAACCAGTGCGGGATGGCCCATCCAAGGAATCATTGAAGCCGTGGCGGTGGAAGTTGAAACTGAGCTTGCAATGTGCTTTCCGTGTCTGTCGTGTGCGCGTGCACTCTAAGCGCCTGAGTGACGTCTGCTGCGCAGAGCTCTGTGTGTGCCGAGCGGCGTGCGCTCGCTTGGGTGGCCATTCGCGTGAGGCCTTGCTGAGGCAGCCTGGCTGTCAGAAAGTTGCCCGCATACAACGAATTCCGCTTGCAAAGTGCTTCCCGTGTCTGCCCTGTGTGCCTGCACTCTAAGCACCTGAGTGGAGTCTGCTGCGCAGAGCTCTGTGTGTGCCGAGCGGCGTGCGCTCGCTTGGGTGGCCATTCACGTGAGGCCTTGATGAGGCAGCCTGGCTGTCAGAAAGTTGCCTGCATACAACGAATTCCGCTTGCAATGTGCTTCCCGTGTCTGCCGTGTGTGCCTGCACTCTAAGCGCCTGAGTGGAGTCTGCTGCACAGAGCTCTGTGTGTGCTGAGCGGCGTGCGCTCGCTTGGGTGGCCATTCGCGCGAGGCCTTGCTGAGGAAGCCTGGCTGTCAGGAAAACGCCCGCATACAACGAATTTAGCTTGGCAGTGCAAAAAGTCGCTTTCGTCTGCTACTACGTGGCCGCTCCAGAGAGGCCCAGGTTGGTCTGTGTGGTATGTAAGCCGGTTTCCCATGCCACAGTCTGAGCTTTGAAAACTAAGTGCCCATTGGCTTCAGTCCCCAACCATCATGTCAGCGAGAGGTGTGTGCAAGCTTCTGCAAAGCCTGGTGGCGGATGGGCCCTAAGCGTCAGGGCCGTTGTCCTGCAGAGAAGGATCTGAGGCTGTCTCAGTTCAAGGGATTTCCTGCTCAGCCATATCCAGACTGGCAGCTAAACACTGCTGTGTCAAGGCGAGCTTCTTATACACACTTCTACTCCCAGACACGGTGATACTGTGAAGAGGTCTTCCGCCCAGCCTCAGGGGAAGAGGCGGGGCAAGTTGCTTTCTGTACAGCATTCATTGGAAGCAGGACGTTTGGAGGTTCTGTTCCACAGGCGAAAAGCAGGCAGCACTAGGAGAATCTGTCAAGGAAGCTCCTCTTTATGGCTAGCGAGGCTTAATTCAAACGTGCAATGGAAAATTGTTCTGGGGTAACTGAGCTCTAACTTCACGCTCTAACACTTGCAGCTACTTTCTCCTAACTCATACAGAGTGGAATCGCCAAATACAGAGTAGAATTCTGTTGCGGTACGCTGTGTTCTTGTGTGCTTGGCGATGTATTGCCGACGGCCTGCGGGACCTGCTTGTCTTCTGTGTTGTGTGTTGTCCGTGCTGTGTGTATCTTGTATGTAGTATGTGCGGTATGTGTTCCTCACTGCTTGCTGAGTGCACAGTTCTGTGTATTTTTCACTGTGCTGTGTGTTATGTGAGATGTTGGTATTTGTGAGTGGTGTGTGTTGAGTGGTTCTTCGTGCATTGTACATTTCGCCTTTTTTGATGAGTTCTCTGTTGGCGGTTGCATATGTTGTGCGTTTGGTGTGTGGCTTCCCGTCTAATGTGTAGTGTGAAATGTGTGTCTGGTCTTTCTGTTGTCTGCTGTGTTGTGTACTGTGTTCTGGGTTGTGCGAGTGCTGTCTTTCGGCTTTCCGTGTGTTGCATACTGGGTCGATGTTGGGTGGGCTGTGTAATTTGAGCACTGTGTGCAAAGTTGAGTTTGCCTTGTGTCGGACGTGTTGTGTGCATGTGCATGTTGTGTGTGTGTGTTTGTGCGTTTTCGTTCGTGCTGTCTGCGTGTGGGTCTGCGTGTGCGCAGTATTGTATGCTTGTGGTTGTGCGTGTTGTGTGTAGTGCGTTCTATGTGTGTTGCATGTGTTTTCGTCAGTTGCGTGTGTGCACTTGTAGGTGCTGTGTCAGTTTTGTGTGTGTGAGATTGTGATTTGTGTGCTGTTGTGTTAGAGAGGCTGTGTGTGTGTGTTTGGCTGTTTGAGTTATGCACATGATGTGAGATGTGTTGACTGTGTGTGGTTGTGCTTGTTTTGTACGTCTCTTGTGCGCAGTCTGCGGTCTGTGCAGTGTTTATCGCGCGTATTGTGAGCAGTAGCTATGTGCCTGCCTTTCAAGGGTGTGGTGTGTTTATGGTGTCTGTTGTGTGGCGTGTTTCTGTGTTGTGTGTGTGTGCACTGCGTTGTGCTCCTGTGTGAGGATGTATGTGTGGTGTGTCTGTGCGTGATTGTGTGTGTAGTGCGTAGTGTGTGAAATGGGTGCTACTTGTCTTCTTGGTTGGTTATATGTGTTTTGCCCATGGATTTGGGAGTGTCGTGTGTGTTAGGAGTTGTGGTACTTTCTGTGTGTGTCGTGTGCTGTGTTGTTCTGTGATTTGTGTTTGTGCTGTGTGTGTCCTACTCTGTGTGTTCTGTGGTCTGTGTGTTTTGCAAGTTGAGTGAGATATTGCGTGTTATGACCGATATCTTGTGTATATGTTGCGTGTTTGGCATTGTGCATTCTGCGAGGCTCTGTGTGCTGTATGTTTTATGTGTGTTTGGAGTGATGTGTGCACTGTGTGAAATGTGTGTTGCATAAATTCGGTGTTCTTTCTGTGGTGGTTTGTGTGTGTTTTGCATGGGGGTTGCTATGTGTGTGGTTGTGTTTGACAGGTTGTGTGCGTGGTTGGCTCCTTGAGCAATGAGTGTACTTTGTGATGCGTGTACTGTGTATGGTCAAGCTTGGTCAGTGGGCCTCACTGTGGGTGTTGTGTTCACTCTGAGAACCGTGGTTCACGTGTATAGCGTGCAGTTATGTTCTCGGTGTGATGTGCTGTGCGTTGAGGGACTTCTGCATTCAAGTGCACAGAAGGTAGCCTCTCATGCTTGTCCGTTTTCGCCACAGGTTTGTAATCCTCCAGGAGGGCGTTGTTTCCTGAGGGTGCAAAGAGCCACGTCATCCCTTTAATAGCAAGGCCCTGACGATGCCTTTGTAGTAATCTGTCAGAAACTGCTGCGGGAGAGCCTTGTGCCAAACTCTGCTGGGGAAACAATCCACCGTGCACTGAGGAGACCCTCCCTGAGAGAATACTAGGCTGCTTTCGCCTTGCATGCAACTGGCTCCTACGTGATAAGGAAAACAGTAAACATTGCAGTAGAAGGCGGTCTTCTCTGTACGCCCTCTGTCTCAGAGACCTAAGTGAGCCGCGAATAGGCCTTCGCACTAGCCACACAGGAAGCTGCAGAACAAGATGCTTTGAAATGACAGCAGTGGAGGCAAGCCAGCTATGGATTCAGCTTATGTGAGTGAAAGAAACCAGTGCGGGATGGCCCATCCAAGGAATCATTGAAGCCGTGGCGGTGGAAGTTGAAACTGAGCTTGCAATGTGCTTTCCGTGTCTGTCGTGTGCGCGTGCACTCTAAGCGCCTGAGTGACGTCTGCTGCGCAGAGCTCTGTGTGTGCCGAGCGGCGTGCGCTCGCTTGGGTGGCCATTCGCGTGAGGCCTTGCTGAGGCAGCCTGGCTGTCAGAAAGTTGCCCGCATACAACGAATTCCGCTTGCAAAGTGCTTCCCGTGTCTGCCCTGTGTGCCTGCACTCTAAGCACCTGAGTGGAGTCTGCTGCGCAGAGCTCTGTGTGTGCCGAGCGGCGTGCGCTCGCTTGGGTGGCCATTCGCGTGAGGCCTTGCTGAGGCAGCCTGGCTGTCAGAAAGTTGCCCGCATACAACGAATTCCGCTTGCAATGTGCTTCCCGTGTCTGCCGTGTGCGCCTGCACTCTAAGCGCCTGATTGGCGTCTGCTGCGCACAGCTCTGTGTGTGCTGAGCGGCGTGCGCTCGCTTGGGTGGCCATTCGCGCGAGGCCTTGCTGAGGAAGCCTGGCTGTCAGGAAAACGCCCGCATACAACGAATTTAGCTTGGCAGTGCAAAAAGTCGCTTTCGTCTGCTACTACGTGGCCGCTCCAGAGAGGCCCAGGTTGGTCTGTGTGGTATGTAAGCCGGTTTCCCATGCCACAGTCTGAGCTTTGAAAACTAAGTGCCCATTGGCTTCAGTCCCCAACCATCATGTCAGCGAGAGGTGTGTGCAAGCTTCTGCAAAGCCTGGTGGCGGATGGGCCCTAAGCGTCAGGGCCGTTGTCCTGCAGAGAAGGATCTGAGGCTGTCTCAGTTCAAGGGATTTCCTGCTCAGCCATATCCAGACTGGCAGCTAAACACTGCTGTGTCAAGGCGAGCTTCTTATACACACTTCTACTCCCAGACACGGTGATACTGTGAAGAGGTCTTCCGCCCAGCCTCAGGGGAAGAGGCGGGGCAAGTTGCTTTCTGTACAGCATTCATTGGAAGCAGGACGTTTGGAGGTTCTGTTCCACAGGCGAAAAGCAGGCAGCACTAGGAGAATCTGTCAAGGAAGCTCCTCTTTATGGCTAGCGAGGCTTAATTCAAACGTGCAATGGAAAATTGTTCTGGGGTAACTGAGCTCTAACTTCACGCTCTAACACTTGCAGCTACTTTCTCCTAACTCATACAGAGTGGAATCGCCAAATACAGAGTAGAATTCTGTTGCGGTACGCTGTGTTCTTGTGTGCTTGGCGATGTATTGCCGACGGCCTGCGGGACCTGCTTGTCTTCTGTGTTGTGTGTTGTCCGTGCTGTGTGTATCTTGTATGTAGTATGTGCGGTATGTGTTCCTCACTGCTTGCTGAGTGCACAGTTCTGTGTATTTTTCACTGTGCTGTGTGTTATGTGAGATGTTGGTATTTGTGAGTGGTGTGTGTTGAGTGGTTCTTCGTGCATTGTACATTTCGCCTTTTTTGATGAGTTCTCTGTTGGCGGTTGCATATGTTGTGCGTTTGGTGTGTGGCTTCCCGTCTAATGTGTAGTGTGAAATGTGTGTCTGGTCTTTCTGTTGTCTGCTGTGTTGTGTACTGTGTTCTGGGTTGTGCGAGTGCTGTCTTTCGGCTTTCCGTGTGTTGCATACTGGGTCGATGTTGGGTGGGCTGTGTAATTTGAGCACTGTGTGCAAAGTTGAGTTTGCCTTGTGTCGGACGTGTTGTGTGCATGTGCATGTTGTGTGTGTGTGTTTGTGCGTTTTCGTTCGTGCTGTCTGCGTGTGGGTCTGCGTGTGCGCAGTATTGTATGCTTGTGGTTGTGCGTGTTGTGTGTAGTGCGTTCTATGTGTGTTGCATGTGTTTTCGTCAGTTGCGTGTGTGCACTTGTAGGTGCTGTGTCAGTTTTGTGTGTGTGAGATTGTGATTTGTGTGCTGTTGTGTTAGAGAGGCTGTGTGTGTGTGTTTGGCTGTTTGAGTTATGCACATGATGTGAGATGTGTTGACTGTGTGTGGTTGTGCTTGTTTTGTACGTCTCTTGTGCGCAGTCTGCGGTCTGTGCAGTGTTTATCGCGCGTATTGTGAGCAGTAGCTATGTGCCTGCCTTTCAAGGGTGTGGTGTGTTTATGGTGTCTGTTGTGTGGCGTGTTTCTGTGTTGTGTGTGTGTGCACTGCGTTGTGCTCCTGTGTGAGGATGTATGTGTGGTGTGTCTGTGCGTGATTGTGTGTGTAGTGCGTAGTGTGTGAAATGGGTGCTACTTGTCTTCTTGGTTGGTTATATGTGTTTTGCCCATGGATTTGGGAGTGTCGTGTGTGTTAGGAGTTGTGGTACTTTCTGTGTGTGTCGTGTGCTGTGTTGTTCTGTGATTTGTGTTTGTGCTGTGTGTGTCCTACTCTGTGTGTTCTGTGGTCTGTGTGTTTTGCAAGTTGAGTGAGATATTGCGTGTTATGACCGATATCTTGTGTATATGTTGCGTGTTTGGCATTGTGCATTCTGCGAGGCTCTGTGTGCTGTATGTTTTATGTGTGTTTGGAGTGATGTGTGCACTGTGTGAAATGTGTGTTGCATAAATTCGGTGTTCTTTCTGTGGTGGTTTGTGTGTGTTTTGCATGGGGGTTGCTATGTGTGTGGTTGTGTTTGACAGGTTGTGTGCGTGGTTGGCTCCTTGAGCAATGAGTGTACTTTGTGATGCGTGTACTGTGTATGGTCAAGCTTGGTCAGTGGGCCTCACTGTGGGTGTTGTGTTCACTCTGAGAACCGTGGTTCACGTGTATAGCGTGCAGTTATGTTCTCGGTGTGATGTGCTGTGCGTTGAGGGACTTCTGCATTCAAGTGCACAGAAGGTAGCCTCTCATGCTTGTCCGTTTTCGCCACAGGTTTGTAATCCTCCAGGAGGGCGTTGTTTCCTGAGGGTGCAAAGAGCCACGTCATCCCTTTAATAGCAAGGCCCTGACGATGCCTTTGTAGTAATCTGTCAGAAACTGCTGCGGGAGAGCCTTGTGCCAAACTCTGCTGGGGAAACAATCCACCGTGCACTGAGGAGACCCTCCCTGAGAGAATACTAGGCTGCTTTCGCCTTGCATGCAACTGGCTCCTACGTGATAAGGAAAACAGTAAACATTGCAGTAGAAGGCGGTCTTCTCTGTACGCCCTCTGTCTCAGAGACCTAAGTGAGCCGCGAATAGGCCTTCGCACTAGCCACACAGGAAGCTGCAGAACAAGATGCTTTGAAATGACAGCAGTGGAGGCAAGCCAGCTATGGATTCAGCTTATGTGAGTGAAAGAAACCAGTGCGGGATGGCCCATCCAAGGAATCATTGAAGCCGTGGCGGTGGAAGTTGAAACTGAGCTTGCAATGTGCTTTCCGTGTCTGTCGTGTGCGCGTGCACTCTAAGCGCCTGAGTGACGTCTGCTGCGCAGAGCTCTGTGTGTGCCGAGCGGCGTGCGCTCGCTTGGGTGGCCATTCGCGTGAGGCCTTGCTGAGGCAGCCTGGCTGTCAGAAAGTTGCCCGCATACAACGAATTCCGCTTGCAAAGTGCTTCCCGTGTCTGCCCTGTGTGCCTGCACTCTAAGCACCTGAGTGGAGTCTGCTGCGCAGAGCTCTGTGTGTGCCGAGCGGCGTGCGCTCGCTTGGGTGGCCATTCGCGTGAGGCCTTGCTGAGGCAGCCTGGCTGTCAGAAAGTTGCCCGCATACAACGAATTCCGCTTGCAATGTGCTTCCCGTGTCTGCCGTGTGTGCCTGCACTCTAAGCGCCTGAGTGGAGTCTGCTGCGCAGAGCTCTGTGTGTGCTGAGCGGCGTGCGCTCGCTTGGGTGGCCATTCGCGCGAGGCCTTGCTGAGGAAGCCTGGCTGTCAGGAAAACGCCCGCATACAACGAATTTAGCTTGGCAGTGCAAAAAGTCGCTTTCGTCTGCTACTACGTGGCCGCTCCAGAGAGGCCCAGGTTGGTCTGTGTGGTATGTAAGCCGGTTTCCCATGCCACAGTCTGAGCTTTGAAAACTAAGTGCCCATTGGCTTCAGTCCCCAACCATCATGTCAGCGAGAGGTGTGTGCAAGCTTCTGCAAAGCCTGGTGGCGGATGGGCCCTAAGCGTCAGGGCCGTTGTCCTGCAGAGAAGGATCTGAGGCTGTCTCAGTTCAAGGGATTTCCTGCTCAGCCATATCCAGACTGGCAGCTAAACACTGCTGTGTCAAGGCGAGCTTCTTATACACACTTCTACTCCCAGACACGGTGATACTGTGAAGAGGTCTTCCGCCCAGCCTCAGGGGAAGAGGCGGGGCAAGTTGCTTTCTGTACAGCATTCATTGGAAGCAGGACGTTTGGAGGTTCTGTTCCACAGGCGAAAAGCAGGCAGCACTAGGAGAATCTGTCAAGGAAGCTCCTCTTTATGGCTAGCGAGGCTTAATTCAAACGTGCAATGGAAAATTGTTCTGGGGTAACTGAGCTCTAACTTCACGCTCTAACACTTGCAGCTACTTTCTCCTAACTCATACAGAGTGGAATCGCCAAATACAGAGTAGAATTCTGTTGCGGTACGCTGTGTTCTTGTGTGCTTGGCGATGTATTGCCGACGGCCTGCGGGACCTGCTTGTCTTCTGTGTTGTGTGTTGTCCGTGCTGTGTGTATCTTGTATGTAGTATGTGCGGTATGTGTTCCTCACTGCTTGCTGAGTGCACAGTTCTGTGTATTTTTCACTGTGCTGTGTGTTATGTGAGATGTTGGTATTTGTGAGTGGTGTGTGTTGAGTGGTTCTTCGTGCATTGTACATTTCGCCTTTTTTGATGAGTTCTCTGTTGGCGGTTGCATATGTTGTGCGTTTGGTGTGTGGCTTCCCGTCTAATGTGTAGTGTGAAATGTGTGTCTGGTCTTTCTGTTGTCTGCTGTGTTGTGTACTGTGTTCTGGGTTGTGCGAGTGCTGTCTTTCGGCTTTCCGTGTGTTGCATACTGGGTCGATGTTGGGTGGGCTGTGTAATTTGAGCACTGTGTGCAAAGTTGAGTTTGCCTTGTGTCGGACGTGTTGTGTGCATGTGCATGTTGTGTGTGTGTGTTTGTGCGTTTTCGTTCGTGCTGTCTGCGTGTGGGTCTGCGTGTGCGCAGTATTGTATGCTTGTGGTTGTGCGTGTTGTGTGTAGTGCGTTCTATGTGTGTTGCATGTGTTTTCGTCAGTTGCGTGTGTGCACTTGTAGGTGCTGTGTCAGTTTTGTGTGTGTGAGATTGTGATTTGTGTGCTGTTGTGTTAGAGAGGCTGTGTGTGTGTGTTTGGCTGTTTGAGTTATGCACATGATGTGAGATGTGTTGACTGTGTGTGGTTGTGCTTGTTTTGTACGTCTCTTGTGCGCAGTCTGCGGTCTGTGCAGTGTTTATCGCGCGTATTGTGAGCAGTAGCTATGTGCCTGCCTTTCAAGGGTGTGGTGTGTTTATGGTGTCTGTTGTGTGGCGTGTTTCTGTGTTGTGTGTGTGTGCACTGCGTTGTGCTCCTGTGTGAGGATGTATGTGTGGTGTGTCTGTGCGTGATTGTGTGTGTAGTGCGTAGTGTGTGAAATGGGTGCTA